>NW_027176153.1:3104068-3174068 GCF_023055335.1 Clinocottus analis
ACATGGTTCTGCTTTGGGGGGCGTCGGGGAGAAGAAGGGATGGAATGAAGCGGAGAGCGAGTTATGAGTCTAATTAGGGTTTGGGCTTCGTACGCTGAAGGTGTTACTCATAGTAACCTCTGTGTGTGTGTGTGTGTGTGTGTGTGTGTGTGTGTGTGTGTGTGTGTGTGTGGGTGTGTCTGTGTGTGTGTGTGTGTGTGTGTGTGTGTGTGTGTGTGTGTGTGTGTGTGTGTGTGTGTGAGTGAGAGAGAGATAAGAGTTGTGGAAAGATACTTATGTCTGCTTGAGAAACTAAAGCCTCTTCCTCCTCTCCCTCCTCCTCCTCCTCTTCCTCTTCCTCCCTCTCCTCCTCTTCCTCCCCCTCCTCCTCCTCAGGTCGGGCTCTGCTGCGTCTGAACGGGGAGAAGCTGGAGCGGATGGGAATCGTCCAGGAGACGCTGAGGCAGGAGGTGCTCCAGCAGGTCCTCCAGCTGCAGGTCCGAGAGGAGGTGCGCAACCTGCAGCTCCTCAGCCGAAGTGAGTGACGAGTGTGTGTGTGTGTGTGTGTGTGTGTCTGATTGTGTGTTTCTTTAGTGAGGCGAAAACAAAGAAAGGGGGAGGGCGACTAAATTGTGTGCGAGCGTCTGAGGCCACGCCTCCTCCCGCTGTCACGCAGGCGTGAAGCTGTCGTGTGATTTATGTTGACGGGAGCTCCTGAAAAACACTTTTATTATATATATATATATATATATATATATATATATATATATATATATATATATATATATATATATATATTGGTATGTTTCGATGGATGACAAGTTCCATTGTTTATTCATCATATATTTTTTATCAAATGCACTGAGCAGCATCCTATGGAAGCTCATCACCGTCTTCCAAAGAAATAAATGAAAATTTAGCTGTGATAATAAAAAAATATCCTCATGGTACATCATAATCACGAGAGAAGAGGAGGGAGAGCAGGAGGTGGAGGAAGAGGAGGGATGGGGAAGAGGAAGGAGAAGAAGAGGAGGATGGATGGGGAGGAAGAGGAGGAAGGGGAGGAGGATGAAGAAAGGGAGGAGGGATGGGAGGAGGAGGAAGAGGATGATGGATGGGGAAGAGGAGGAGGAGGAGAAAAGTGCTCTCCCGTGGAGCCGGCTTTTTTTTTAGCCTTTGTATTTTTTTCCTATCTCGTAATTTCGTCTTTCTATCTCATAATTAAGATTCACCACAGCAACATCTTCATCTTTTTTTCCCTTTACTGGCGTGAATGGGATTCTTTTGTTTTGAATAAAACATATTTTGAATCATGAACAAATGAGAGCGGATGCTCAGCGTCGGAGAGGAAAAGCAAAACGCGGCTCGCTTCAGGGATTCAAACAAAGAGATGAAACACATGACAACAACGCCTCTCTCCTTATTAATGGAACATTTTCTCTGAATAGTCTGACCCCCCACCACACACACACACACACACACACCCCTCTCTCTCTCCATCCTCCTCCTCCTCTTTGAGGTCAGAGCTTGACAGAAATCATATAAACAAGTTCTGGGTTTTAAAGCCGGTTTCAATCCATCCATCGACTGCAGTCTGAGACCGGAGGTTTAGCGAGAGCTCCACACGAACACATCGATATGAAAAGTGTGTGTTAGTATGTGTGTGTGTGTGTGAGTCAGAGAGAGTGAGGCAGAAAGAGGTGGATGGGATATAAAAGAGAAGCAGTGCTTAGACTATAGAGTCATAGAAATGTGATCCATTCATCAGACGCTGAATGGCACAGTATGAAATAGTTTGAACAAAACCTTCTTTTAATTTTAAAACCTGATGTGTCTGGATGACGAATAAAAAAAACACATAAAAGACAAGTTATTGATTCTTGAACTGACAAAGTAAAACTTGGGGTTTAAAGCTGGTGAATTATAATGAACAAAGACGTTATGAACGCATTTATATTCTAAAGAACACAAACTAAACCAGTGAGACCAGTTCACACACACCGATATAATACCCAGAGTTTGAAGCAGGAGAAAGGCGACGGACGACAGAAACCTGTCAATCACCTCGTAGCCCCGCCCCTAAAGCGTCTTCTTTATGATGTTTGACTCTAACAGACCATAATGTACTAAATGAACATCATGCTGTATAGAAGAAGACTTGAAACTAGAGATTGAGACATAAACTCATGTTTACAATGTTTACTGAGGGAATACATCAAGAGAGAAGTAGAGTCACTTATATAGACTTCTATACAACCAGAGGAGTCGCCCCCTGGTGGTCAGGAGAGAGAATGCAGCTTTAACACATGAAGTATAGACTTCTATACAACCAGAGGAGTCGCCCCCTGGTGGTCAGGAGAGAGAATGCAGCTTTAACACATGAAGCATAGACTTCTATACAACCAGAGGAGTCGACCCCTGGTGATCAGGAGAAAGAATGCAGGTTTAAGACATGAAGCAAATACTTCTATACAACCAGAGGAGTCGCCCCCTGGTGGTCAGGAGAGAGAATGCAGCTTTAACACATGAAGCATAGACTTCTATACAACCAGAGGAGTCGCCCCCTGGTGGTCAGGAGAGAGAATGCAGCTTCAACACATGAAGCATAGACTTCTATACAACCAGAGGAGTCGCCCCCTGGTGGTCAGGAGAGAGAATGCAGCTTTAACACATGAAGCATAGACTTCTATACAACCAGAGGAGTCGCCCCCTGGTGGTCAGGAGAGAGAATGCAAGTTTAAGACATGAAGCATAGACTTCTATACAACCAGAGGAGTTGACCCCTGGTGGTCAGGAGAAAGAATGCAGGTTTAAGACATGAAGCATAGACTTCTATACAACCAGAGGAGTCGCCCCCTGGTGGTCAGGAGAGAGAGAATGCAGCTTTAACACATGAAGCATATACTTCTATACAACCAGAGCAGTCGCCCCCTGGTGGTCAGGAGAGAGAATGCAGCTTTAACACATGAAGCATATACTTCTATACAACCAGAGGAGTCGCCCCCTGGTGGTCAGGAGAGAGAATGCAGCTTTAACACATGAAGCACAGACTTCTATACAACCAGAGGAGTCGCCCCCTGGTGGTCAGTTGAGAGAATGCAAGTTTAAGACATGAAGCATAGACCTTTATACAACCAGAGGAGTTGACCCCTGGTGGTCAGGAGAAAGAATGCAGGTTTAAGACATGAAGCATAGACTTCTATACAACCAGAGGAGTCGCCCCCTGGTGGTCAGGAGAGAGAGAATGCAGCTTTAACACATGAAGCATATACTTCTATACAACCAGAGCAGTCGCCCCCTGGTGGTCAGGAGAAAGAATGCAAGTTTAAGACATGAAGCATGGACTTCTATACAACCAGAGTGGTCATTTAATGTTTCCTCTCGTATCATTCTTGCTCATTCCTCTTAGACACTTAGACACAAATTGTTTTTATTCGACATGCACGGCAATTAAGCATGAATTGAATCAAACTGAGTGAAATTGAGGGATGGAATACAATCGATCGACGAGGAGAAAGAATGAAAACGCTGCCGGACGCTTCTATTATTAGAGCAATGCAAATGTAATTTGCCAGTTCAGCAGACTCTGACTCTGAGCAATGAGGGCAGGCTAATTTGGTGGTCTTATGAAACACCTGAGGTTCACAGGGTTGGAGGGTATCCAGAGGTGACGGAAGCAGCTGAAGGGGCGATAATCGGGGCTGTTTGGCTGCCTGGGTGTGATGAGGTGGTAACAAGGCAGCAGAGGAGGGCGCTAAAGGTCAGAGCGAGGACTGGAACATTGAATAATCATTAAAAAAAAAAGCAAACATGAAATGACCCGTCCTGTCATTATGTACAGCGGGGGTTCTCAATGCAAAGGCGAAAAAAAAAGAGGAGGAAAGGTTGAAACGGATTGTTTTTGACTGAGGAACACGAATAAAAGATATAATTTAAAATGCTTTTACACTCGTACATTTGTAGCAGTGCACTTTATACACTGATTGTACAATACTGTCATCACATTGCTTTTTGTGCAATACTGTTACTGTATTTTGGGCTGTGACCCAGCAAAATAAGCTTCTCGTTGTACAAAGTAAAAATATCTTGAATCTTGAATCTTCTCGCTTTGCAGCCTTATTTCACAGGGTTCATATGATTTACTGTGCTTTAAAAAAATCAAAAATGTTTCCAAGTCCTGGAAGTGACCAGCTGGTAAACATGAAAAATACCATTGTGATTAGCTCTGCGTGCATGTTAGCGTGTTAGATTCCACCATCGAGGAGCTCGTTCCACCATCGAGGAGCTCGTTTGACCATCGAGGAGCTCGTTCCAACATCGAGGAGCTCGTTCCACCATCGAGGAGCTCGTTCCACCATCGAGGAGCTCGTTCCACCATCGAGGAGCTCGTTCCACCACCGAGGAGCTCGTTCCACCACCGAGGAGCTCGTTCCACCACCGAGGAGCTCGTTCCACCACCGAGGAGCTCGTTCCACCACCGAGGAGCTCGTTCCACCATCGAGGAGCTCGTTCCACCATCGAGGAGCTCGTTCCACCATCGAGGAGCTCGTTCAACCATGGAGGAGCTCGTTCCACCATTGAGGAGCTCGTTCGACCATCGAGGAGCTCGTTCCACCACCGAGGAGCTCGTTCAACCATCGAGGAGCTCGTTCCACCATCGAGGAACTCGTTCCACCATCGAGGAGCTCGTTCCACCATCGAGGAACTCGTTCCAACATCGAGGAGCTCGTTCCAACATCGAGGAGCTCGTTCCACCATCGAGGAGCTCCTTCCACCATCGAGGAGCTCCTTCCACCATCGAGGAGCTCCTTCCACCATCGAGGAGCTCCTTCCACTATTAATGATCCAACAAAGTGTGCGTGGAGAAGTTTAAAGTCCTGAGGGCCGTAGGCGAGGAAGAGAAAGAGCCGGACTTCTTGCCCGGCGGCTCGCATTTCTTCTTCTTCTCCTCGAGACATTCTGCAGACACATTTACAATCCTGCTGCGATTCAGTGGCGCCTCATGTCACGTCGCCTGTCAGGTCTGATTCATCTGCCGTGGATTCGCCAGAGATTAAATATTGATCTCACAATAACTTTTCGAGAAAGAGGATGAGAAAACAAGAACTTAAGCTCCAGCGTGACATGAAGTTTGTCTGCGCACCAGACACGCCAAAAAGCCACGATTTACGGGGGCGACCGCCGCGAGAGTCTGGCGCTCTCCACATCTCAGAAATGCACTTGTTTCAGCGATCTCTTACACCGTCATGAGCAATAAGAGCCCGCTCGGAGTCTCTACTACTCAAATGTGTGATGCCAAAAAAAAAAAGACAAATGATAGAAAAGAGCAGGGGGAACTCTTGAGGGATTTGAACATGGAGAGGGAAGAAAAAGGAAGTCTAGCGAGGAAGACACGGAGCCGCGATTAAAGGTGAGATGGTTAACGGATAGAGGGGGGGTGACGGATCACGGAGATGAAGAAATGAGACGCAGTGAGAGGTTAATGAAAAAACAGCGAATGAAAGCTCGTCTGGTAGGACTCCGGCTCCGTGATGCCAATCTGTCTGCTCGGCGTTTCACACTTAACACGCAATCAGTTCGTGAATGTTGTTCTCCGCTCCATGCCCAGAGGCGGAGGGCGACGAATAACATGGATTCAAAGAAATGCACGTGTGTCCGTGACTGAAAATATGGAAAGGTGAGCTCAATATTTTACGGAGGTTTTGATGAGTTGCGAGAATTTCAGGAGAAGGATTGTGCCGCCCCGTCTGTACCTCTTTCCCCGCGTTCAAGTAGTCGTATGAACCCCAAATGGGTTCTAACACTTGTGTTATTTTATTTTATTTATTAAAAAAATAGAAAAGTTACTTGTTCCATGGGAAAACATTGTTAGATTTTTAAGCGCTACGGCTTTAAATCTTCAGGAGCTTCTGCTGGTGCTCTACGACCCGGATGCAGAAACATCCTTCAGGGAAGCTTCTGCCCTCAGAATAGTCCACCGGCGGAATAAAAAGAACTTCACAGGTAGAAATATGAGGTTTACAAGGACATGGATTACTTTGTTGGATTCCCACAAGCCTTACGGTTACGTGGATGTGTTTGTTAGAGAAATTTAACTTTGGTAAGTGTAACTTATCACGAGTTTAGTGAGACGTTGCGGTCGCTGCAGCAAGTTCACAGAGTTACTTTTAACTTACAGTTAAAAGTTACTTTATTTTTTCAAAACATAGGTATATTCTCACCAGGTTTACAGTGTTGTAGCACTTTAAATGAAGTTAATACACAGTGTGGTTGGGGAGATGATTAATGTTTTTAAAAAAGAGACTTTGAAAATCAGGCTGGGTGACTCTGAGCCCAAAAGGTGGAAGAACACGAACGAGAACATATGAAGACTAAAACACATCCGGGAGGAGGCCAACAAACGGCCATCCGTCCGCCAGGAGACCGCTGGTTCGATCCCCGTGTGAAACGAGAAGTCGGCATTGATGTTTTTGTGACGTAATTTGCATTTTTCAGTAACCTACCGTGTTTATATCGACCAAAAGACGAGCTATTCCTAAACCTAAACCAGGGTCTTTGATGCTTAAACCTAACTTGAGTTTCCTGGGGAGACTGAAGTTTATTTTGAAAAGACCGCTATCCGACGACCGAGCTGTACAATGTCTTACTGAAAGTGTGGAGTTGCTATCGAGTTGCATTGTGGGAATCGTAGGATCCAGCTATTGGTTAAACCTTCACTGCGCTTAATGTCGATCACTCGTCTCTTCTTCCACCGTTCACCGAGTTCAGCAACTTTCAAACTTTGAGGTTAAGTTGTAATCCATGAACTTTTGTCGTCTGTTGCAACTCCAAGAAACTATCACCTTTTTTTTTTTTTTGCAGCCACCTCTCAAGAGTTTGAAAGTGATTCAACACTTTCAAACTCACGGCAAAGATTCACTGCCGTGCTTAAATTTATTTAAAAACAAATATTCAAATCCTCCGGTCGCTCACGGGAAGCAGAGTGAAGATTCAAATCAGATGAAATCAAAGGAGGAGTGAGCGTGTGGCACGAAGGCTCATCCTCCTCATCCTCCTCATCCTCCTCCTCCTGCATCTGCAGGAGTGTGCGTTGCATTATTTCACAGCGTGTTTGTTTCCTCCTGTACGTAGTAACCCTTTCATGGCTGTGAACGCTCCTCCGTTGCTGTGCACAGAGCTCATGTGTAGAGGACGCTGCCTCCCACATGCCTGCAGCTCTCTCTCTCTCTCTCTCTCTCTCTCTCTCTCTCTCTCTCTCTCTCTCTCTCTCTCTCTCTCTCTCTCTCTCTCTCTCTCTCTCTCTCTCTCTCTCTCTCAGGGCAGCATGAGGCCTGCAGGGTGTGGAAACATCTGGGATGCTTTGAGAGGAAGGATTCAGATAAGAGGGGAAGCTCTTCTTCTTCTTCTTCTTCTTCTTCTTCTTCTTCTTCTTCTTCTTCTTCTTCTTCTTCTTCTTCTTCTTCTTCTTCTTCATAAAGGGACATACAAGGACATAAGAGGGCATACAAGGGCATAAAAGTGGCATAAATGGACATGAAAGGGTATAAAAGTGGCATAAAAGGACATACAAGGACTTAAAAGAACATAAAGGAAGGGGCATGAACTTGCATAAAAGGGCATAAACGAACATAAAACGACATAAAAGGGCATAAAGGGGCATTAAAGGACACAAAAGGGCATAAGCAGACATAAAACGACGTTAAAGGGGCATTAAAGGACTTAAAAGGGCATAAAAGGACGACGTCGCGAAAAGCAATCCTATAAAAATGTGTTTTAAGAAGAGACTTAGAAGAAGTTAGTGATTCTGCGTCCGGTCTTTTTATTCTAAAGGCGTTCGCGGTGTTGAGGATCTTCATGCAGCGCCATCGCTCTGCTCCTGGTCGTATGGATCTGAGACTGAGTGCAGTGTGTGAGGAGAGGAGAGGCCAGCCTCCCTGGCTCCTTTGATTAATCAGAGTTCTGGGGGGGGGGGGGAGGGGAAGTGGGGTGAGGCGTCTCATACTGAATCAGCGAGGCTGCGCGCCTCATACCGAGGAGGCGTTTCCACTGCGCTCGCCAGGCAGGAAGTGTCTGCTTCATGGTGCATTAACGGAGAGACAGTCTGAGGGATGATGCGACGCGGGAGCTCCATATTTTTTTCTACACTTCAAAGCTGCCGCTAAAATAAACCCTCCATATTCTATTGCTCTGTGGCGGCCCCTGTGGACGATAGCGGTAGTGCTGCCGCGCGCCAGAGTCCATTTGTTTAGTTTTCTTTTGCAACAACCTGGTTCTGGTTCTCCCTGCGCCTCCTATTCGAGGTGTGAAAGAGGTTCTGGTGAACTTGCGCGCCCTGAATCACTTCCTCGCGTGGCATCGGACCAGAACACGAACATCGAGGATACGAGGAAACAGCCAGTATTGTCGCTGATGGTCTTGTTTGCTTCCAGGTTATACAAAGACATACGTACCGTTATTATTATTGAGACATGTGTCATAAGCAGCGAGCAGCTTCTTTTGTAACTGCCTTTGCTCGACAAGTGAATCCTAATGATGTATCCCGTCCTCTTTTCTCTCTCTCTCTCTCTCCCTTCTCTTTCTCTCTCTCCTCTTTCTGCAGCCTCTTTTGGAAACTTCTCCTAGCTCATCTCTCTGGAGCCATTCGGCATCCCCTTTCCCTCACCCCTCACGAGTGCAAAGGGGGTTGAGGACGAGCATCGAGATGACGCGCCGACCGGTCTCATTCAACGCGGCCAATCTGCTTTTCCTGGTAGACAAAGCCCCGCCCCCTTTTCTCAAGGCAGAGGTTCATGCTTGGACTGCAGCGAATCTCCTTTTTTTTTTGGTTTCTTGTCTCATCCGAATCCGATTTTTTTTTTTCACGAGATTCGACCAATAACCTCTGTGGCCCGGCCGTTATACGACCTTCACCTCGGGGCCCACGGTGTTGCTGAACACAGCGCCGGGTGATGGGTTCGCGAACCGGAAGCTGTGACCGTGACGAACGCCGACAACAATCCCGACCAACTCTTCATCCGCGGGTCGCTTTCTCCTCTCAGGACTTCAGTTTTGGGAATTATTGGTTAACAACTTCAGCCGAATGTCATTCCAACAATTGAGTCTTTTTTTTGTATCGCAACTGATCTGCAGTATATATATATATATACAGTATGAACGTTGTAGAATAACATACACTGTAAATCTACGTTTACTGTAACAGTAGTCTTCTTGTTAATGCGATGGATCCAGAGGTAATGTATTAACAGCGGTCTATGCTTGATAAAGCAATAATTCAAATGATAAAGTGAAGAGAAGTAGATCTCAGTCTGATTGAGATGTGTGTGTGTGTGTGTGTGTGTGTGTGTGTGTGTGTGTGTGTGTGTGTGTGTGTGTGTGTGTGTGTGTGTGTGTGTGTGTGTGTGTGCTGAGGGAAATGTACATTTTGCCTGTTGAACGGCCTTCTGTCCTTTGTTTGCGCCCTACTGTATCCCGTACGTCATGCCTCGCACACTAACAAATAGGACATGGCCTTTCTCACCCCCCTCCTCCCCCCCCTCCACCACCCACCCACCCAAACGACAGCTCCCCAGATGCGAGGGAGTCCCAGTGAGCACCCTTTGGTGTCATTCTTGACAGCAGCAGACAAGCTTTCCAACGCTGAAGATGTTTGAGTCACATCCATAAATCATTTAAATGAATAAACTTGCAACTAAACAAAAAGCCCATCCCTCCATCATCCCTCCATCATCCCTCCATCATCCCTCCAACATCCCTCCATCATCCCTCCAACATCCCTCCAACATCCCTCCATCATCCCTCCAACATCCCTCCAACATCCCTCCATCATCCCTCCAACATCCCTCCAACATCCCTCCATCATCCCTCCATCATCCCTCCATCATCCCTCCATCCGCCCGGGACGAGGAGTCTTTGGGCAATGTAAGTATTTGACTGTTAAAAAGGGAGAAAACTCACTGTATTATTTTTGGATTACCTGTAAATATGAACACTTTTTGGGGGTTTTACTTTGTTCGATGACTGATGTGCTGTTTTGAAATGCAGGAAGAAGGACACGTGAAACATATTGTGTCTGCTTTGCGGATATGAAGACGTGTGGTATGGGCCGTGGTGAAAGCTGTCTTTTTAGAATAAACTAATTGAGATTCAGTGTCGGCTCTTATTCCCACAGTGTGTTCCTATAACGTCTTTTTGTTTGTTCTATCCTGGAGGCCTCAAGGCAACAAGACACTCCTCACAGTAAATAAGTATTAACTGCTAACGTACATTAATAAAAAATCAACCACACGCATAAACATTTGAGGCTTTAGCGAGTTACAATATCAAAAAAGTGTTTGAGAGATAGAGAGAAATGTTGCTAATAGTTTAGCTTAGCCTTCTGCTAACAGAAAACTAAAAGATTCAAGAGATGGAGATAAATGTTGCTAATAGTTTAGCTTAGCCTTCTGCTAACAGAAAACTAAAAGATTCAAGAGATGGAGATAAATGTTGCTAATAGTTTAGCTTAGCCTTCTGCTAACGGATGACTAAATTATTTGAAAGATTGAGAAAAATGGTGCTAATAGTTTAGCTTAGCCTTCTGCTAACAGAAAACTAAAAGATTCAAGAGATGGAGATAAATGTTGCTAATAGTTTAGCTTAGCCTTCTGCTAACAGAAAACTAAAAGATTCAAGAGATGGAGATAAATGTTGCTAATAGTTTAGCTTAGCCTTCTGCTAAAAGAAAACTAAAAGATTCAAGAGATGGAGATAAATGTTGCTAATAGTTTAGCTTAGCCTTCTGCTAACAGAAAACTAAAAGATTCAAGAGATGGAGATAAATGTTTCTAATAGTTTAGCTTAGCCTTCTGCTAACAGAAAACTAAAAGATTCAAGAGATGGAGATAAATGTTGCTAATAGTTTAGCTTAGCCTTCTACTAACAGAAAACTAAAAGATTCAAGAGATGGAGATAAATGTTGCTAATAGTTTAGCTTAGCCTTCTGCTAACAGAAAACTAAAAGATTCAAGAGATGGAGATAAATGTTGCTAATAGTTTAGCTTAGCCTTCTACTAACAGAAAACTAAAAGATTCAAGAGATGGAGATAAATGTTGCTAATAGTTTAGCTTAGCCTTCTGCTAACAGAAAACTAAAAGATTCAAGAGATGGAGATAAATGTTGCTAATAGTTTAGCTTAGCCTTCTGCTAACAGAAAACTAAAAGATTCAAGAGATGGAGATAAATGTTGCTAATAGTTTAGCTTAGCCTTCTGCTAAAAGAAAACTAAAAGATTCAAGAGATGGAGATAAATGTTTCTAATAGTTTAGCTTAGCCTTCTGCTAACGGAAGACTAAATTATTTGAAAGATGGAGATAAATGGTGCTAATAGTAAAAGTATTTGCCAGATGAAGCGATGGCTCACTGTCGGGCGTCATTATTTGTAAACAAGTGTCGCATGTAAGCATGGTGAGATTAGCAAGCTAACTAGCGACCACCTGACTGATGCGCCTGTTCGCTAATTCCACCACTGAAACTGGGAATCGCCGTGTTTCCGTTTAGCTGAGAATGAGTCGCGTACACCTGCAACCTGCAACCTCACCACTAGATGCCGCTAAAATAAAGAATTCATTTCACATTTTGAAAATAAAATGTTTTATTGTTATGTTTATTTTTTTTACCAAGCATACAGACCCACTACAGATTTATCTGTTTTTTTACACCTACACACACACACACACACACACACACACACACACACACACACACACACACACACACAGAAACCCAAGTGCTGTTATGTAAGACGTGAATCACCGCCCCGGCCCCTCTCCTCAAATCTCAAGTGTTTTCCTAAAAACTGGTTACTGGTTTCTCTTCCTAAATCTATTTTCCCATCTTCCCCGTTTGCTTCTTCCTCACATTCTCGTGTCCGCCCTTCATTCCTGCTTCTAATTAATGAATTCCTCCATTAATACATTCATCTTTCAGTATTACCTTGAAGATCACTACATGCATACGAGAACAAAAGAAAGAAAGCGAATACATGAATCTGAATCACATTAATTGAACATTGTATTTATTTATATATATATATATATATATATATATATATATATATATATATATATATATATATGTATATATCTCCCAGCATGCACCTGAGCCCTCCAGCTGTCACTCAGGGTCGTGACTCCGACTCCAGTAAATGCAAAGTGCCGCACGGCCTCGCTAAAGAGACGCGGCACGTATCTGTCTCGAGCTCACACACACACACACACACACACACACACACACAGACACACACACTCACACAGACACACACACTCACACAGACACACACACACACACACACACACACACACACACACACACAGACACACACACACCAGGATTCCAATTACTGAGACACATGAAGCATCTCACCAGTTGATAACAAGGCACACACACACACACACACACTCTCACACACACACACACACACACACACACACACACACAGATGATGAACAGATTCAGCGAGCAGTGGCCTCCACCACCCTGACGGAGAACAAATCCGTGGGAGCAGATGGTCGGACGGTGCAGTTAATTGTTTACTGTTTAAAGCGCTCTCTTCTCATTTTTGAGAGCTCGTCTTTTGTCGCCGTTCTCTCGATAACAAAAACAACAACGCGGCGGCCACCCCGTCTCGCTCGTTCATCGGCGTCTGCTCGTGGCTTTGATCATCGGGGCCGGATCTCAGTCGTCTGACGGCACCGAGGCATGATGGGAAACGCTCGCCGCCGAGCGGCTGCTCGGTGGCGGAGACGCTCGGTGGCGTAAACAGCTGGAGGCTGTGATTTATTTATTTATTTATTCATCGCTCTTTCTGGCCAACGCCTAAGTGTTGTTGTTTTGTTCAGGACGACACTACACAACAAGTTGTGGGATCTCATCGGCGTCGAGTAAAGGTCACGAGATAAATAAACACAATCGACTGCTGGACGGACTCGTCCAGAGTCTTTTGGAGCTCCACCTGGTGCGTTTATTAAGTAAGCTGAGGGCCTAAAACTTTCTGAAGATTATACAATTGTACGTTATATAAAATGTTGATATTTCTTACATGTTTTACAGTAAAAAAAACAAACAGCTCAGGGTCAAATTGACCTCAAAGATCATCGATGCGTACAAGATGTGTACAGGACATTGAAAACATGTCATCGTATTAATGTTATGTTTACCCAGTTGTCCCCATTAAATAAGGAAAAGTCATGAAACATGAAGCAAAACAACGATGTCAACCATTTATTTAGAGATGTTAAACTTTGTCAAATTGACCCCAAAGGTAATAGGAGGGTAAGAAGTATATAAAGTCTGCCTCTTTTTTTTGCTCTCTCAGCAGAGGAGGAGTGGGAACATAAATCACTGCCGCGGTTGAAAAAAAAAGAAAAAGAATTAATCAGCGGTCAAACAAGGCCCTTCATGAAATACTCATCGGCGGCCATTAAAGATTCAGGTCCATCGGTTTGGGGCCGACGGTTGCAGGAAAATGGCAGTCGTCACTCAACGGAGAGTGAAAACTCCCAGCAGACTCGGCGTGTCCAGAAACCAGCTGATCACCGCCTCCGAGTCTCCTGGCGTTAATGTCAAACACGTGGCGTCGCCGCGCGCGTGAGAAAACTACAGAACTACACTTTAAAAGTGTCGAAGATGCGTTTCGTAGGAAGACGAACAAAAACGAGGAGTAACTTTTTGTAAGGTTTCATACGAACCGTTGCATACTGGATGAAAGAAGTAGACTAAGTCGTTGTGAAGTCACCCGTTGGTTTGTGGACTGATTGAAGTCTTGATTCAGCATTTTGGCCGGCGCCATCTTGGATTTTTTGCAACCAGAAGTGATGCGAGTGGGTAAGCATGGTGAAGACACACTGTGAAAGAGGTAAAGTTGTAAGACAAAAACACGGACAACTCCCAGACCGGGAAACACTGTGGTAGCAACCTGTCAATCACTTTGTAGCCCCGCCCCTAAAGCGTCCCCTGCTTTATGGTCTATTTGACTCTAAATGACCATAATTTACTAAATGAACATCATGCTGTATAGAAGAAGACTTGAAACTAGAGATTGAGACATAAACTCATGTTTACAATGTTTACTGAGGGAATACATCAAGAGAGAAGTAGAGTCACTTATATAGACTTCTATACAACCAGAGGAGTCACCCCCTGGTAGTCAGGAGAGAGAATGCAGCTTTAACACATGAAGCATAGACTTCTATACAACCAGAAGAGTCGCCCCCTGGTGGTCAGGAGAGAGAATGCAGCTTTAACACATGAAGCATAGACTTCTATACAACCAGAAGAGTCGCCCCCTGGTGGTCAGGAGAGAGAATGCAGCTTTAACACATGAAGCATAGACTTCTATACAACCAGAGGAGTCGCCCAGGAGAGAGAATGCAGCTTTAACACATGAAGCATAGACTTCTATACAACCAGAGGAGTTGCCCCCTGGTGGTCAGGAGAGAGAATGCAGCTTTAACACATGAAGCATAGACTTCTATACAACCAGAGGAGTCGCCCCCTAGTGGTCAGGAGAGAGAATGCAGCTTTAACACATGAAGCATAGACTTCTATACAACCAGAGGAGTCGCCCAGGAGAGAGAATGCAGCTTTAACACATGAAGCATAGACTTCTATACAACCAGAGGAGTCACCCCTGGTGGTCAGAAGAGAGAATGCAGCTTTAACACATGAAGCATAGACTTCTATACAACCAGAGGAGTCGCCCCCTAGTGGTCAGGAGAGAGAATGCAGCTTTAACACATGAAGCATAGACTTCTATACAACCAGAGGAGTCGCCCCCTGGTGGTCAGGAGAGAGAATGCAGCTTTAACACATGAAGCATAGACTTCTATACAACCAGAGGAGTCGCCCCCTGGTGGTCAGGAGATAAAATGCAGTTTTAATGCAGTTCATTATCAGCTTCACATTTCAGAAACGTTGCACCTGTTTATGAGCTGTTCTTGGTAACTCACAGGACAACACTGCCTCCTGGTGGAGGACTAACGAACATAAACTATCGACTAGACAAAAATTCTGAAAGCGTTTGTAATTTTTTGTCAGTTGCAACAATAACAATACAAACGTGTTAATATATTAACTTGCATTATTCTTGTACTACAAACAGTGGCATACTGTATCTCCTTTAGACAATATACAAAAGACAACGCATTGCAGTGACACATTATTCTAACTTTAAGCAAATGTATTTAGGAGGTCATTCAATGCATTAATGCTTTGTTCTTTTATCTTCTTTATACTTTTTTTTTGCACATTAATATATGAATGTCATGTAGCTCTTATAATACAAATACACATGCAAGTTATTTGGTAATGTCTTTTAAATCACTTTTATCATCATTTTTTGCTCTTATATGATGTCAAATTTCGCTTAATTTTTCTCATTGTTATTATTTCAATAATTTATTTTAAAAATTGTTGTTCTTGTATAGACTACTGTAGTTTTACTGTTTCATCGGTTTAATCTTTCGTTGGGCCTCACTGTTGAGTTCTCTGTTATGTTGATGAGCTTTGTCCGGCAGAACACTTTGCAAACTCCCTTTTGTGTAAATAAAATAAATAAAGTTATTATTTAAGCACACGTGACACCGTGGGTGTGATACGTCACAGCAAAAAAATAAATAAAATGAGGCTCTGCTGCCCTCTACTGGTCTTGCTGCAAACATCTTTTTTTCATTTATTTTTTATTTAAACACACATTACATCATGGTTTCAGATGATTTTTCATCTAATAGGAAATATTAGGTCATGACGACTGGCACCAATAAAGGAGTTGGAGACCCCCCCCCCCCCCCCCTCCTCCTCAACGGAAGCCGAGTGAGGTGACGATGATGCCACGGATGATTCATCTCGTGAGCTGTGATACAAGGAGGATGTGATCATGTGACATTTATTATTAGCCGAGTTAAATGCCAGGGACTGCATGTGCACACAGTTTATTTATTTTTATTAAAAATTGACTGTAGTATTTGTGTAACACATCATGCATTAACACTGACCTTGATTTTTTTTATTTTTTTTTATTTTTGGGGGTGGATTGGGGGTATTTATAATGATAAAAGTCTGGATTAAGTGTGGATCATGCTGATGTGGCTGCTCGCGTGGAGCTTTAAACTACATTTAGCAGACATATTTGTTATTCCAGTGGGGTTTTTTGGGGGGGAGAAGAGGTGCTCTCCGCCGACAGAGAGCTAAATGACAAAGAGGAGCCGACTCAGCCCGGACTATGACCGTTTTCTGGTTCCGACGCTTTTCGCCGGAGGACGCGCGGGGGGGAGAGAACATTTGGCGGATTAAAAAAAACACTTGGCGGAGGTTGATTTGAGGAATTTTCAGCCTTGACCCTTTTTTTTCTCCAGCCGTTACGTCGGAGGAGCAGCACGAGCCGGTATCACATCGAGGTTTTATTATTGTATTATTATTATTAAGACAGAAAAAAATAATCCGGTTGATATATATAATAACCATAATTTTATTAATAATAACGCGAGAGTTTGCAAGTTTGCCTCAAGACTCGTCTTAGTTGCAACTGTCAAAAAAAAAAAAAAAAAAAGGTGGAGTGGATCCGCGCATGACCCGACACACATTACTGTAATACTGTACACGGCCGCCGAGATAATATCCGTATTAAAAAAAAAAAAAGAAAAGAAAAGAAAAAAGAAAAACCCCGAAATAATCCCGAGGTAAGGAACCGAACCCCCGGACCGAGGAGGCTTCCTGCGTTTTTCTTTCCTTTGCTCCTTTTCCCTCCGCTTCCGTCTCTCTCCTCCACTCTCTCACAGAGTTCCGCCGCCGTCGACATTTCGCCACTAAATATATTTGCGTGCTTCCCGTCAGCTGCAAGCAGCGAGAGGATCTTTTTTTTTTTTTTTTTTTTTTTTTACTCCTCCTTCGTAATAAAGTCGCCATTTTGCTTCACTGCCTATATAAACCATCCCGCATTCTAATATTTTTCCTCAAGGAGTCGAGGACCTACCTATCTTTTTTTTTTATTTTTCTCCTGGCTTTATTTCTTCTATTTCTGGAGTCGGGTTGCTGGTTCGTGGTGGTGGTGGAGGAGGAGGAGGAGGAGGAGGAGGAGGGAGGGTGGGTTGGGGTGGGGGGGGAGAGGGTTGAAGAAAGTGCCTCGTGGTGTATAGCCTAAATATTAATGCAGGAGAGGAGGAGGAGGACGGAGGAAGAGGAGGAGGAGGAGGAAGGGGGTGCGAAGGCTGCTGGAAACTGGAAATAAAAAGGTGAAAGTATCCCAAGGATTTAATTTTTTTTTTCATGTGCAGACGGAATCGGAGTCTCTCCTCTGCTGCCCGGCTCTGGGCTTTTTTCTTCTTCTTCTTCTTCTTCTTCTTCTTCTACTCTTCCGCCTCTTCGTCGTTGTCGTCCGCAGAGTGGAGGGACAGGACGGCTGTCTTCCTCTCTCTCCCCCCGCCACTCCTCCTCCTCCTCTTCCTCCTCCTCCCAGTCTGACCGGTCCTTGACGCACAGCAGGTGTGATTGCCATGTAACGTAACGTTGGTGGGAGAAGAAAAAGAAGAAAAAACGCCCACTTCGGTGACCCCCCCCCCCTCCTTTCCTCCCTCACGTCACGTGGGTGACCCCCTTCATCCCTCACGACACGTGGGTGACCCCCCCACACACACACCCCTCTGGTGCTGGGTGACACCACTCCGACAACTCAGGTAGGTGTGGCCGAGCAAAAAGAACCACATGAATAGGCAACTCTGTAACCTTGTTGTGGTTGACACACACACACACACACACACACACACACTCAGCATGGCACAGTGCCACGTGCGGGAGCTAACACACTTCTTCCCAGGTTTTTGGTCTGTGTGAAGTTGAGTGGGTGTCAGGCAGGTTTTGTTGTGTCTGGCGGAAACGTATAGTAATGTAGGGCCGTCATCGATTTGTGGAAACAATCTCAGAGGAAACGGCGGCCGCAACAATGTTTCAGCGGCTGCAACAATGTTTCTTTTGTTAAAACAACGCCGAACCTGTAAAACTAGAAAGTGAATATTGTGGGAATGCCCAATTTGTAACCAAAAAACAAACAAAAATAGCACAGAGGTCACGATGGAAACTCACGAGTACTAGCCAGAGTGGAGTCTCTCTGGAGGACGCTAGAGGGACTTCGTGAAGTGAATGTCTCGCTGTGTCTTTAAGAAGTTGAACTGCTTGCAAAGGAGCAGGAAAGGTGTTGCGTGTCACACGACCTGCGGGAGTTTCTGCAACTTGCAGCTCTTCCCGAGGCGAGCGAGTGGTGTGGCGGACCCCCAATTCACCCCTCCCTCCACCAAAGAGTGACCCCCTTTTTTGTGTGCCGTTGTAATTCATCAGGAGAGTGACAAAGAGAAAAGCATGCTGGGTCGTAAACAGTCCCACTTAGCTTGCTGTCAGCCGGCCTCTGGTAGACCGTCCTGTGCTGGAAGGGGGACAAGGGTTCGTCAATGGAAGAGCCCCTACTCCCCCCCGACCCCCCCCCCCCCCAAGAAAAGTGACATGAAGCATGGTTAGCATGACGTTTTCTTATAGAGAGGCGAGGTCCTTCCCCTTACTGGTAGACCACTCAAGCCATGAATGGCTAAAATGTTTGTCAATAATTGCTTTTTAGTGTCATAAAACTAAAGAAATAAAGGACCATGGAAATAGGTAATTACACAGATTCAACACCTGAAAGTGGCGCGTCTCTCTCCAATGTTACAAAATGTTGCAACAACATTTTTTTTGTCTCGCAAAGACAGCTCAGCTAGCTTAGCCCAGCTAGCGGGCGCGTTGGTGACGCACGCCACGCTGAACGGCAGGCTGAAGTTCACGGAGCGGTTTGACACAAAGCTTAATGTCACTACGACGAACTGCGACTTCTTTTTTTTTAGAAATATGTTTGTCAAGAATTTCTCTTTTTGTCATAAATCTGAAGAACAATCAGACCATGAAAATAGGTAATTACAAAGATTTAACACCCGGAAGTGGCATCAAGTGGTGTCTCTCTCTCCGACAACAACGGGCTCTCGCGAAAAACAACGTAGCTAGCTTAGCTAGCTTAGTTAGCCAGACAAGAGGCTGAGGTTCACACACTGTTTTTATACTAAACTAAATGTCGCCACAACAAACTGAGACTCTTTTTTTTTGTTGCAAAAACAATCTTTTGAATCGACTGACATCGCGCGCGTGTAATGCTCGGTACAAATCAAACAGAAACAGAGAAATATCTGTCTCTTACCGTACATTTTTTCCCTCCAAAATCGAAGACGCACCACATGTTTTTATAGCTAAGAAAGAAGCCGAGGAGAGTAGCTTTGTCTCCCTTCCTTTCCCTTCCTCCGCCTCCCTTTTGACTCACCTCTTGTCTAATGGGAAGAGCATGGAGTTAGTGTGTAAGTGAGCGTATTGATTTTGAAATGAAACATGGAAGGTCGCGCCCTCATTAACGCCGCAGACGACGCGGTGCGCCTCCGATCGGACGACCTTCAGTCCAATAGCGGCGGACGGTGAAGGAGGCGCACCGTAGACCGAGAGGACGGCGTCGACAAGCAGTGGGATTGGGATTAACGAGCGCCTGAAGGCGTCTCAGCAGAGCGCTGCAGGGATGACGCGTGTCATGACGAAACGGGAAGTTAGCGGCGCACTGGTTAGCCCCTCGGCAAAAAGATTATTTCAGGAATTTATCTCTGGGGGGAACGCAGGTTGAACTCCACTTTTATGGCTTTTGAAGCGTGACAAAGTAAGAAGCTAGCGTTAGCTAATCGAGGAGCTCAAGCACGGTCACATGACCTCACGTCTCATCCGCTAAGCTGGAGGACGACTAGCCGTCTCATTTAGACTTGTAGAAGCTTCCATGTCATGGAAACTAAACATTTAAATTTCTCAAGCATATGTGTGAACCGCAGACCTTTTATTCAGACATCTAACCGAGACTTCCACGTCTCTCCTGTGTGTTCTTGTCCCCCATCCCACATCCCCTCCACCCCCTCAGGCATGGAGAGCCCAAGTGGCCCCAGGCTTGTCAAGCTGTCCTCATCGGGGATGCCAAGGGGCCGGACCCCGAAGCACGGACATCCCCAGGAGCCGGTCAGAACCGCGGCAGGCCCGGAGAACCACAGCAGATACAGTGAGTGACGAGCTCGCGGAGTTTGCTTCAGTCCGTGTGACCCAAGAAAAGCTCTCGTCTGCATCCAACGTGACATATTAGCGCCGGGCGACGTGGAGGAAATGTAATATTTCTCGATATCCGTCAACCAAATACCTCGATATCGATATTGCAACGGTATTGCGGGGGAATATCCTTTTGTACTTTATGATAGTGGTGTAAAAGGCCGTCGATGATTGTAAATGAACAACATTTCTTAGTGTGAAATAACGTTTTACTGCCGATGGATATCGGACAATAGTCGGTAAAAAATATGACGACGTGTGATCGGCGTCAACGCTTCTTGTCGCTGATCCCCGATAAAGCTCACGTCTGCAGGAGGAGAGCTAGTTAAGTTAGCATCACCGGAGCCAACGGCTAACGTAAAAGAGGTTCCATTCAGTGACATTGTGATGCGTTCAGGGTCTGCTGGGTAAATTCTATCATGTATCTTGTTAAATGTAGGTTATTTTTGGCAAAACACTTGTTCGTTGGAGGAGTTTTAATACAATAAATAATGATAAAATACAATCTTTTTATTTCCTAATCATTTGGATTGTGTGTGTTCATGCAAATGAACACAAAAAATGACAAAGTAAATGAGACAATTTAGAACTTTTGACAGTTTTAAACTTGACTTCAGAAGCGGTTGAAGCGATTTTTGGAATCAAGGTGATGCTTGTGTTCCAGCTGCCGCATGACAAAAAGTAAACAAAAACTATCTGTATTGGCTAATATGGATCATCAATAATCAACAATTATGACAAATATCAACGGCAAAAAACACATAATTGGAGATCTGTTTAAAATTACATTTGCTCCCCTTTTTTGTTTCCTTTTGTGCTGATCCGACCCGTGACTTGAAAACTGTGACACGATCCAAACCGTGAGTTTTCAGGTCCGTTGCGGCCCTGATGATCAATAATACAACGGCCTGATCGAGTGCAGAGAAGTCACTTTACTGTAACGCAGCATTTAAAACCACAACAGGCACGCAATAATACAGCACCAGAGCTTCAAGCGGATATCACGTAATATTATACAGATCTATATGTATGCATACATGGATGTATTTTCCAGCTCGATGACATACTAACACATGGGATGGTTGCAGTTGTTTTCTTGTAAATGCGTCTTTGTGTTCCACCGCCTTTCGACCGCCTGGTCTTCTGTAATTGTTTTGTAGCTCATAGTAGCACGAGGCTGCGCGGCTTCTCCAGGATTTGATCAACATACCACACACATAACTGTTTCTGTTGCTTTTTTTTTCTCGAGATGGGTTATATTTGAGTGAGAATCAATGGCTCTTCAGCCTAAACGTGATCTTACCCCTCTCGCCACAGAGGGAGCCTGAAAAACTACTTTGATTTTTTTTCTCAGATTGCCGTTACAGTTAGAAAACCAAACAAACAAACTAAGTATTGCCAAGCGCTGACATTAGTGAAACCCTGAGCCATCTGGATGGAGATGGAAGGTTTTGGAAGGAGAGAGAGAGAAAGAGAGAGGGAGGGGGAGGAGAGAGAGAGAGAGCCAGCCTAAGGAATTACGTTTCAATCCAGAACCCGGCAGATCATCAGGACTTTGTTAATAGAGTCTCGGTACTTGGAAAACTGGAGCTGCTCTAATATGACCCAGTTGTTTTGGTTGCTACGAAATAGCCCTCATTCCCTGACACACACAAGCAGGCACACGCACACACACACACACACACACACACACACGCACACGCACGCACGCACGCGCATGCTACTCTAGCCTTCAGGGTTGAATTTGAATATTAACATGGAAAGAAAACAAATCTAAGCACCTAGTCTTGTGCTTTGTGTGTGTGTGTGTGTGTGTGTGTGTGTGTGTGTGTGTGTGTGTGTAAGGGGGGATCTGCTTAATCTTCTAATAGTTGGTAGTTTAGAAAAGGCTTGTTGTCGGACCCCCGCAAGACCTTACTTTGGCAAAAAAATATATTAACAGTAATCAACAGCGAGAGACAGATACAAATAAAAAGCAAAAGAATTGCTGGATAAAGAAAAAGCAACGTAGCTGAGGCAGCTAGCTCGCTAGCCTGACAAGCTAACGGCCGCTTTTGGTGGCGCACTTCGCTCGAGACGAGTTCACTCAACGTTTTCTCGACAAATCTGTAAGAAAATATGACTTTCTCGACGTCCCGAATCACCTTTTTTCTAAATTTGACAAACAACACGTGACTGCGGCTCAGCGGTAGAGCGGGGTCGTCCTTCAATCAGATGATCGGTAGTTCGATCCACGGCTCCGCTAGCCCGGCGTTGACGCTCTTTTCTTCCTGAGTCGGCGTCCGACTCCTCATTGTTTACGGGCTGATGTGCTGTGTTCGCTCTCACAGGATCGATCGTGCGTTTGAATGACAGCGTGTTTTCTCTGCAGTCTCTCAAACAGTGTTATGTTTTATAGATTTCTTTTTTTTTTTTTTTTTTACACTTTATGACTCAATAAACAAGATGTGTTTAAATCAATCAGTGTGAAGTTGATAGCGGGCTTTGAGCTGATCTGTTTTCTGTCTTGAGACTGGAGGGTGGAAACAAAAGACACACACTTGGCTAAGAGTCACTAATGAGTACCGCTGATGAATGTGTGTTTGTGTGTGTGTGTGTGTGTGTTTAGATCATGCTTTCGCAGGTTACGACTTGGTCCTGGTCTTTACGGGACTTTTTCTGGTAACTTAAGACTTTCGTTTTCTTTTCCCACAGTTGATCTGCTTTGCCTCTCATTAAACTAGAGCTGCTGAAAAAAAAAGCTGTTTTTTTTTGTTGTTTTTTTTGCAAGTCTGTGCTAAGGAGAGCTTTCAGCACAATTTGATTGCAACACGATAGAAATCCAGTATCCATTGTGTTTGTAGTCGAAGAATTGTCCCGTTTGGCTGGAGTGTCTCTCTCTTGCGGTATCTAGAACATTACCGGGGGTTTCCTCTTGCCTCCGGACCGGCTTAGTTGGTCACATTGCCAGCGGAGTTTTTACGTGATGAGGTTTTAAGATTCGCTGAGAACATCCAGCGACCTCGAGGGGAAAAACAGCAACTGTACGAATTGATTTAGACAAAGCGGAGCATGAGGAATTTTACATTTTCTTCTCCCCCCCCAAAAAAAGGGCACTGGATTATGGGAGACATTGGTATTCCTCAACCCTGCTTTACTCTGATGTAGTCGAGGCTGAATGATATCCATCGGCTTTGATGGGATTTTTTTGTCGCTCTAAAACACCAACATCCAAAATGCTTTACTCCCTCTTCAACCAACCTTTTAAAAAAATTGAATTTTGGCCCCCTTTTGCTTATTAGTCATCAGTGTCTGGCGCTTAAGCTAGTAATGAGGAGAAATGCTACAGTACTAATCATAATGAGCCCGGCTCTCGCTTTTCTATCCCGGGGGAGACGGGACGACCGTGAGTCTCGGTTTTCGGGGGAGACAAAGACATCAATATCTAACCGCGGAGAGCGCGGTCTTTGTCCGCCGTACACAGTGTGCTCTTCAGATAACCAGGTACCGCATCATCTGCCCGAGTGTTTCGTTTTTCATTCAGTGTTCATGAAAAGTTTAGACTTTTTCCCCTCTGCCTCGTTGTGCTATCAGTACTCACACTAATCAATTGATATACTGTCCTTCTTCTCTTTTCTTTTGGTGGTGGTGGTGGTGGTTTCCTGAAAACCCCCTCAGGGATTTTTCATGCATGGAAACGAAGAGCGCTGCAAAGCGGGGTTTTGTGTGCTTGCTTCTCCTGAAGTGGTGCGGTTGAGCTGTCACCTCGCCACACCAGACAACTCGCAGGAAAAGGATGTGGTCCTCGAGGGTGACTTGTCTCTCTGTTTCTTCCTTGCTCTCGCTTCGTTTTTTCTTTTCACGTTGACATCTTATTAGAGCTCTGGGTTGAACTTCTCCACCAGCAGTATAAGCTGTTAAACAACCTTCAGTGAAAGTATTTGGACAGAACTAATGCTGCTCTGCAAGCCCTGGAATTAGGCTCCTTTTAGCATAATTGAGTAGACGCTAGGCATGTGTGTGCGTGTGCCTGTGTGTGTGTGTGTGTGTGTGACATCATTCTTCCCTCTTACCTTACCTGACCCTAGGACACAATGTTCCTGTTGGGCATATAGACATATAGCATATTTATGTATCCATTGATTTGTAATGCGTGAAGGTTCCTTGTCACTTTTGTCTGATGGCAAAAATCCCAAAAATGCCTAACAGCTATGTGGTGGGATGCTCCTACAGCAGGGTAAAGAACCTAAGGGCTAAGTGTTTATGAAAGAAATGGATTCGGACAAACATTTACCGTTTATTTCGTGCTCATTTCACGAGAAGAAAAGAAAATGGCGGTTGTTGTTTGTGGGGCAGATGGCTAGTTAGCTCGTTAGCTTGTCCTTCTCCAGAGCGGCCGGGAGAGAAGCAAAGCGACCTTAGATCCCAGCGCTGCCTCAGTTTGGCTCTTTTTCTGTCACCAGTGTAGCGTGAAAGCACGTTAGAAATTAACAGGTTAGCTAACCAATCGTCCGTCCTCTAGTTAGCTAGCTTGATAATTCCACCTCGCTTTCATGCTACACCGGTTACAGAAAAAGGAGCCAAACAAAGTTGTCACTTATGATATCAGGGAGTGCCAATGGTAGCTTGCTAGCACAAAGATAGCATTAGCTCAATCACAGCTAATTTGTCCAGATGTAATGCAGACTAGCTAGCCAGCCAGCTAGCTAACCAGCCAGCTGTCCTCTAGTTAGCTAGATTGATAATTCCACCTCGCTTTCATGCTACACCGGTTACAGAAAAAGGAGCCAAACAAAGTTGTCACTTATGATATCAGGGAGTGCCAATGGTAGCTTGCTAGCACAAAGCTAGCATTAGCTCAATAACAGCTAAGTTGTCCAGATGTAATGCAGACTAGCTAGCCAGCCAGCTAGCTAACCAGCCAACTGTCCTCTAGTTAGCTAGCTTGATAATTCCACCTCGCTTTCATGCTACACCGGTTACAGAAAAAGGAGCTGAGCAAAGTTGTCACTTATGATATCAGGGAGTGCCAACGGTAGCTTGCTAACATATAGCTAGCATTAGCTCACTAACAGCTAATTTGTCCTGTTGTAGTTTCAGTAGTGGACGTAGGGTGCTGAAATAATCTGTTGACGTTTTCCGCGAGCTCCAGGTGTTTTGTTAGCGGTTCAGTCCTTTGTCGCATGTTGTGTTCCTGTGTCCAGAGTTAAGCTGTTAGTATTAAGTGTTACCAAGCCAGAGGACCAGAGAGAGACCTCTCTAGGTCACTGCTGCCTCTAATATGGCCAAATATTACAGAGACAAACACAAATAAAAGGGATCACTTCATAATAACTGCACGCTATGATAATTCTTAACTAATGCTTTATAGCGTGCAGTTATTATAAAGTGTTACCGTGACTGTTAAATATTTGTGTTTACATGTCTACATGTGCGTGCACAGACGTGAGTGTTCTCAAATGACGGTCAACTGTATAGTCTGACTGCAGGACCTTTAGTTCAGGCCCATCTGCTGACTCTGCACATTTGCCTCAGCAGCAATCTACTGCCTTCTCACACTTCCTCTCGCTTGTTTGCTGGCCCATTCTCCACGAAAAAGCTTTCGCTAACGTTTCCTTTTCATCCTTATCTTTCTCTCGCCTCATTCATTAGGCGGTGTTACGAGCAGCAGTGCATCCATCCCCGCAACCGTCAGCACGGTAATCCCACTCGCCGTCCTCTTGTATTTCTTATAGTTTGTAGTTCTCGCCTGCCGATGCTTTGAGGCTCAGAGATTGGTGAAATACCAAAACGGGTAAAAATCGATAAAGAGCTCTAGATTGGAGAGTGTTAGTTTTGGGATGAAATTGAATTCCGGTGCTTTTCTCAGCCTGATACTGCATCTCGTTGTTTTTTTTTGTTGGACAGTCCTTTGTCGTCGTTGTCACACTTTTATTTGGCAGGCTTGAGGACGGCAGATGAGAAGCAGTACAGGGAAATGGGAGAGGAGAGAGATTGAGTTGGTGAGTCACTGTCCATAAGGAGTCCCCTGCAAACAGTCTGGAGCATGCATTGTCTGGCTCGCTGGTATATATGATATGCGGTGTTGCATAAACAAACACATGTCTTTTTTTAATGGGTGCTGGAATATGAACTGTGTGTATACAAAGACTGTATACATAATAAGTGGACGTAGTCACCGCAACGTCAATCATTGTTTTGGAGACTGCCGTTTCAAAGCCTCAGATTCTGCATTTCATCCGTCGCCATCGTGGTTTGTGGCTGTTGTTATCTTGGTTTCTGGTTTTCGTCTTCTTCGTTTTTGGCCTCCGCCATCTTGTTTTTTTCTGACCATCCACATCTTAGTTTCTGGCTGTCCCCATCTTGGTTTTTGGCCTCCGCCATCTTTTTTTTTGTCTACCATCCCCATCGTGGTTTCTGTCCGACCCCATCTTGGTTTTTGGCCTCTGCCATCTTGGTTTTTTTAGTGAAACTAGAGGATGGAGCTAAATACACTAAACAAGATATAAAAAGAACACTGAAACGGTTAAAATTCTACGTCCTGTCCATCACACGGTAGAATAACCTAAAGAATAACCTGCTTTATGGTCTATTTGACTTGAAACAAGAGATTGAGACCATGAACACATGTAGACAATGTTTACTGAGGTAATAAATCAAGTGACGACAAGGTTAATAGTCCTTTTTCATCAACTTATATACAACCATACTTCTTCTTGCAACCAGAGGAGTCGTCCCCCTGCTGGTCAATGGGGAGAATGCTGGTTTAAGGTACTTTGCTTCACTTTTTCAGTCCATAAATGGCACATTCCACCATAGTTCATGTGTTTTTTCCCAATTTTCTCTCCTGTCAAGTCGTACATTTAAATATATTTTCAGTTCCTTCTGTCGACATCATCCCCCGGGAATCCACTGGCCGCATGTGTGGCCAGACACCCGACGCCATTGTGGTTGGATGTCACTAAACATACTATTGGCCATGAGCCAAGTGGGCATTGGGAGATAGATCAGGTTTCCGATAATATGAAGCCTTTCAAGCTGACGTGGAAGGCTGTAAGAATCGATGCACGTCTGAAGAAGCCGTCGGGGGTTCTGTGAGTCACGGGATTATGTCGCAAGACATCTCCAGCTCTTTTCTTTTGATTTGGCTGCTTTCAAAGTGTGTTTAAGTGGCACTAGTAAACTGAGCCCACCACAGGTCTGTGTGGGGATTCCTGCCCTCGACACAGTACAGTAGCTCACACCGCTGAAGGCAGTGAAACTCGTTTTTTTTTCTTGAGGACACTGACACTTCTTGGCATGGAGACTAATTACCTGTTATTTAGTATGAGAACATCTCCTGCTCCGTGTGTCAGCAAAGCAAACCTTTAAAGCAGTTTGACCACGAAGGAATTATGTATGTTTAACCATCCTGAAAGAGAGAGGCCGTCCACAAACTACATTTTATTTTATTTTTGACTAAATGTTGATTTAATTCAGACTTTAAATGATGTAATGTACTAATTTAAGGTGGCTAATACCTCCAAAGGTGAAGCCATTGGGGGATAATCTGACTCAAATAACCAATAAATATCATAGACAGTCATTATGAAGCAGGCAGCTCACATTCTCATCTTCACAATCATAGTGCTCATAGTCCCCGAAGGCTACGCCACGTTTGATAAGCCTCTGGGGTTCTGCTGAAGCCGGTGGGTATCCGGGGGCCGAGACTTCATTTTGCAGTGCACTGCTCGTTTTTTTAAAAATTTTTTATAGTCTCTGCAACTTGAGATGCGAGACTGGAGTTGGGAGCGGAGAGACGACCTGAACAAGCGGAAGCAGCCAGTTTACGAGCTCATTTTAAACCAATAAAAAGCTAAATCATCGTCAAGACAGTAGGTGGCGGGGTCCCAGATTGCTTTTCTGCCAACGCGCTCTGCCCTTCTTTGCTCTCCACGTGAATGTTTGACTGCATTCAGACAAAGCATGCGATAAGTCGACACTACTCCGACGACAAACAGAAACCAAATCTTGTCCTGTGGCTACCGAGGCTGTGCCTTACCTGTTCATCATTTTCTCACATTAGACAATTGTGTGAAATTGTCATAGATAGCATACAAATTCTTGAGTCGTGGCTAAAAACTCCTTTGGTTGTATAGAAGTCTAGGCTTCCTGTGCCAACGCAGCATTCTCCTGACCACTAGGGGGCGACTCCTCTGGTTGTATAGAAGTCTATGCTTCATGTGCCAACGCTCGATAGTCCAAATAAGGTTATTTTCGTTCCCTGATTGTAAAAAAAAACAAGATGGCACTGGCCAAAACGCTAACCTTTACTCTGTGGGGCGAATAGATTGACAGACAGCTCCCCCCCCCCCCCCCCCAAAAAAAACACCCCCAAACAAACACATAATGCCTCTGGATAAAGGTGTTGCTGGCGCAGATGCCAAATACAAATAATATGAAAATGTATTAGTCAAAACATGTTTGTGCATGTCGTCAACAAGTGTATCTGTGTCAGAGATTTGCATGGAAACACAGTTATACAAAAAGAGAGAGAGGGGAGTGCAGAGAGAGAGAGAGAGAGAGAGAGAGAGAGAGAGAGAGAGAGAGAGAGAGAGAGAGAGAGGAAAAACAAAGACAGAGAGAGTGAGAGAGCCAGACTCACTGAGGTTTTCTTTCAGTTAGTCAGTGTCTGGGTCACAAGACTGTTCTGGTGCTACTCCACCTCTCTCTCTCCACCTCTCTCTCTCCTTCTCTCTCTCTCTCCACCTCTCTCCTTCTCTCTCTCTCTGCTTCTACTTACTCACTGTCTGGAATCAGGCCCGACTGGGAGGGAGTTATGGGGACATCGTCAAAGAGAGGTGCGTATGTGATAGGAAGGTTTGTACTCTGTGTGTGAGAGAGAGAGAGAGAGAGAGAGAGAATGAGAGCTCAGGATGACAAATAACATGTAGGAAAATGGGATGTAGCAGCAGAAGGTGTGTGTGTGTGTGTGTGTTGAAGTGCTGACGTGCCAGTAAACGTCGTGGAGAAGTAAAACACACAATGAATAAACTTCCAGTAGACCATTCCAGCTTACACATTAGTTAAAAGAGGTTGTTTTCACTCCGCCCGGTTGTGCGGCCGTCCAGCCGGATCAAATTCTCCACCCGTTGGGTTTGAGGAAGTGGCAAAGTCGTGTCTTCTTTCCGTGGAGTTGTGTCAGCGGCGAGCGGTGTTCGTGTGTGTCTGTGTGCGTCTGTGTGCGTCGTCGCTCTCTAATCTACAGTATGTCCAAAACACCCACTGTGCAGTCGCAGACAAAGGCTCCTGTGTGAGTGTTTGTCGAGGAAAACAAATGACTGTTCTCTGTGTGTGCTTGTGTGTGTGTGTGTGTGTGTGTTTGTGTGTGTGTGTGCTTGTGTGTGTGTGCACCCTTGCACTCAGGGGGAGCAGTTGCAGGCGTAGCTAGGAGAAGTTGGAGGTTATTTGAGATCATTCGGCAGCTGCCAACACTCCTGGGTCCCTGGGTTCTTCTTCTTCTTCTTCTTCTTCTTCTCGCTTCTCGTCTGTTCTTCTTCTTCTCTTCCGTGTGGAGCAACAGTTGCAGACAGCTGTGAGAGCCATGAGTCATGGTTTGACATTATCGAACAGCTGTTTTTATCCCCGTGGTCCCGTGCCGAGAGAAACCGGCCTCTCCACTCGACACAATGCAGCCGCTTTGTTTCGCACCGAGACAATGGTTGCGATTGCTCGGCGCCAGAATCTGTTTTCGAAACATCGTGGAGAAGAAGCGGACGTAGTTTGGGCATTTTGGTTGTTGCCATCTTACTGTTTTGTTTTGTTTTTTTGCAACCAAACTTTGGGAGTAATGGATAGGACATATTTAGCCGAGCAAAATGAAGTCAAAATATGCTGTAAAAGTGGTTAAAAGGTTAAATACACTGGTTTAGATGGAAAAAGAGTAAAATCAAACATATTCAAGAGGGATTTTCCTTTACTAAATTTACACAGTGAGATTTTTGAAAAATATCCAACAGTAATTTGGGTATGATGATTGAGTTGTTAAAGGCAAATAATAAAACTTGCTTTTACAATTTGCTGCCATGCAACCTTCAAAACCAGGTGTGCCACATTACGATATCCAAAATCTAAGAAGGTGTCATAATAGCAAAATCAGATTCAATAAGTTGCTCAGCCCAAACACTTTTTACTGCTGCCGATTGCGTTCATGCTTATGAAGTAATATAAGTTTATTATGAACTTCTGTTTGCCGCAAAAATTCCAAATCCAGTGGAAAGATACGTCATCCCTGCAGCCCTCTATAAATATCACAGAGTGAAAAGTAGGATGCTTTTCTAGACAATCAGACTTTATGATTGCAACCAGAGGAGTCGCCCCCCGATGGCCATTAGAGAGAATGCAGCTTTAACACATGAGGCATAGTCTTCTATACAACCAGAGGAGTCGCCCCCCCCCCCCCCCCGTGGTCAGGAGAGAGAATGCTGCTTTAACACATGAAGCATGGACTTCTATACAACCAGAGGAGTCACCCCTCGTGGTCAGGAATGCAGCTTTAACAAATGAGGCATAGACTTCTATACAACCAAGTGGAGTCGCCCTCTGGTGGTCAGGAGAGAGAATGCAGCTTTAACACATGACGCATATACTTCTATACAACCAGAGGAGTAGCCCCCTGGTGGTCAGGTGAGAGAATGCAGCTTTAACACATGAAGCATATACTTCTATACAACCAGAAGAGTCACCCCCTGGTGGTCAGGAGAGAGAATGCAGCTTTAACACATGAGGCATAGACTTCTATACAACCAGAGGAGTCGCCCCCTGGTGGTCAGGAGAGAGAATGCAGCTTTAACACATTCAGCATAGACTTCTATACAACCAGAGGAGTCGCCCCCTGGTGGTCAGGAGAGAGAATGCAGCTTTGACACATGAAGCATAGACTTCTATACAACCAGAGGAGTCGCCCCCTGGTGGTCAGGAGAGAGAATGCAGCTTTAACACATGAAGCATAGACTTCTATACAACCAGAGGAGTCGCCCCCTGGTGGTCAGGAGAGAGAATGCAGCTTTAACACATGAAGCATGGACTTCTATACCACCAGAGGAGTCGCCCCCTGGTGGTCAGGAGAGAGAATGCAGCTTTAACACATGACGCATATACTTCTATACAACCAGAGGAGTCGCCCCCTGGTGGTCAGGAGAGAGAATGCAGCTTTAACACATGAAGCATGGACTTCTATACAACCAGAGGAGTCGCCCCCTGGTGGCCGTTAGAGAGAATGCAGCTTCAGCACGGGCTTCACCGTGTGCTTCCCTTTACTCAAGCGGAGCAAAGTAAAAGATACTGGACATGTTTTTTAAAATATATTTGCATATTTCAACACCAGGGGACACAGTCTGCTGCAATATATTAATTTTTTTACAGATCCATTTGCACCTGTGCTTCCTGTACTTGTGTGTGTGTGTACGTGTGTGTGTGTGTGTGTGCGTGTCCATGTGCATTGCGGCCCTCTGTGTGTCGGTCCTAATAGTCCCGCCTGCCTGAACGAGGCCTCTGATAATGGTAACTAAGACAAGTGGGTCTTATTCCCATAGCAACAAGAACGTATCTTTCCCCAAGAGCAGAATTCATTAATTACGCCTTTCTTTTTTTGCGAGACCTTTTATTTTCTAAGACAGGAATTAGCATGCGCGCTCAATTTCCTCCTCGGCACAAGAGCTGCAGCGTTCGACTGCGTCGCCTCCCCAGCTGCTACCAGACAGCTAACAGAGAAATGCTCTGCCTGCCTGGAGAATATTAATACACTCATATCTATGCGCACACATCCCACCGAGCGGTAATGGTTTTGTGTACTTGTTTTGTGTCTAACTTGCGTTTTTTTCTCTCTTTTTTTCCCCTGGTTGTGTCCCCAAAACACAGCCCCAGCGTCACTTCACTGTGTCTCGTTCAATCTCAGTTCAGCCTCGCTTCATGTTTTTCTTTCCCACCTTTTTATTATGGGCGACACCGAAAGTAAAAGATTACCTGTAATCCGTCGCCGCGCGTTTAGTGTCGGCACTCCGGTGAGGAAACGTAAAGACAGGTGAGGGGAGAAGGAGAAAGTTGATACTGTGTAATAAAAAACCGAGCGGAGGTCACGGCAGGTTAGCGCTGGATTGTGTTTTTATTCACATAGACGTCACCGGATGAGAGATGTTTTTCGGGGGGCTATTTTCTGTCGTTGTTGTTTGAGTGGTGATGGCAAAAATCCCTCCAACTAGTTTTCTATAATCCTCGTCGGCACTCTGTTGAGGACTTGCTCCGATCCGCCGCAAATGAGCTGCAGCAGGCGTGTGCATCCTGTCGCTGCTCGTCAATGAGAAGAAAGCAGTTGGCGGACACGAGCTGCGTTCCAAAATCGAATACTTTTCCTATTCTTTTTCCTTTTTTTTTTTTAAACTTTTACTGCAGCTGCCCTTACAAAGTATGTACTTATGCATGCAGTATGCATTCATTTGGGACCAGGCGCTTCTAAAACCTGAAGCCAATGCTGAAGTGTCTTGCAGCTGCATTCTCTCTAATGTCCATCAGGGGGCAACTCCTCTGGTTGTATAGAAGTTGGACCATATTTAGACTGTGAAAGAGTGACATAGGGACGCCGCAGAGACCTGTTCCCTTACTTTGTCGCCCCGCCCCTAAAGCGTCCCCTGCTTTGACTCCAACAGACCATAATGTACTAAATGAACATCATGTTGTATAGAAGAAGACTTGAAACTAGAGATTGAGACATAAACTCATGTTTAAAATGTTAACTGAGGGAATACATCAAGAGAGAAGTAGAGTTATTTATATAGACTTCTATACAACCAGAGGAGTCGCCCCCTGGTGGTCATGAGAGAGAATGCAGCTTTAACACATGACGCATAGACTTCTATACAACCAGAGGAGTCAGCCCCTGGTGGTCAGTAGAGAGGATGCAGCTTTAACCCATGACGCATAGACTTCTATACAACCAGAGGAGTCGCCCCCTGGTGGTCAGGAGAGAGAACACAGCTTTAACCCATGAAGCATAGACTTCTATACAACCAGAGGAGTCGCCCCCTGGTGGTCAGGAGAGAGAACACAGCTTTAACCCATGAAGCATAGACTTGGTCAGGAGAGATAACGCAGCTTTTACACACTGGCTTAATTTTTCAGAACCGGAGGTTGCACCTGAACTTTGACCCTCTTGCTCATGTATCTGTTATGCAAATGATTGTGGGTCAGAAAAGCATGCTGGCCTGCATACTACAAAATGCAACCAGATGCAGGACATCCTGGTATTTTTGTTGCCATATTGCGACAAATTCAATCTTTTCCTGGCATACTAGATCATTTGGGTTTTGGAACACACAAGCAATATTCTTCAGCGTGATTCAAGACCACTGCCGCACTTCACAACAAACGCCTATCATGTCTACTTCAAAGGAGTTTCCCGTTGACATTCTCCACATCTGATATGACTGAAGCGGCGCCCCCGTCTCTCCCCGCCCGCCTTCGTCTTTTTCTGCCGCCGCTATCCGGTCTCGCCGGATCAATGCCGGGGAGTCGAGAGCGCGTGTAGAGATGTGTCGCTCTGAGGAGCAGAGGACGACCTGCAGCACTGTCATTCAGAAATTCTGCTTGGTCAGAGGAAGAAGTCCTCTGCCCCTGCAATTCTCTCCCTCAGCATCCTCCCCTCCCCTCCTTCTTCCTCCACAAGCTCACACTCGTCCTCGGCTCCCCTCCATCTTCCCCTCCCTTCCCCCTTTACTTTTCTCAAGCGGCACTGTACGGAGGGAATAGTGCGCAGGGCGGATAGCGCAGAGGTCTCATGGCAGCAGAGACGAGAGCGCTAATGAGCAGCTCCTGCGAAGTTGGCGTGGAGAAAGATCGGGAAGGGTGTTTGGAGGGAAAATGGGAAGGCGAGGAGAGAGAAAAACGAGATATGAGGTGAGGAAAAGGGGAGGGAGAGACAGAAAGAGAGAGGTAGTCGGTCTGCCGAGTGCTGTGTCAGAGGTTCACAGAGGCCGCTAGCGATTTATAGCAGATCTACTTGGCTGCGCAGAAGCCCTTCACCTGCACTGCCCTCTCTACTTTCTCTCTCTCTCTGTTCATCCCACAATGCAGGAGGACATCTAATTAAGGTTCAAACCTATGCATGTGTCCGTGTCATGTATTTAGCTTGAATATGCAAGTGGATTCAGGTTATTTTTTAAAAAGGATATTTCACCGAAGCTCACGAAAATGTCAAGAAACGCATCCAAAAAGTGCTAATACAAAGAATTAATGACTATTTATCTTCCGCAAATATGAAGCACTAAGCGCTAACTCTCTCTCTCCCTCTCTCTCTTATTATACCAGGTCCGGTGTGTGATGAGCCAGCAGAGGGGAAGAGGAAAGGTCGCCCCAAAGCAGAAGTGCAGGAACTGAGAAGCATCCCCGTGAGTATCTCTCTCTTTGAACTGTGTGGGTGTTTTGAAGTGGGCTTCATTTTTTTATTTTTTTTTCCTGCAGAGTAGGCCGCTCCCCATGAATATAATATGCACGCCATATACAGTACAGTTCTAGCGATAATCCGTGCATGCATTGAACTCTCTCCTCCTCACCCCCTCCCCCCCGAGCAGGCCCATATGATAGAACAATGGAAGGAAGAGTTTAAGCGGCGCTCCAGGGTTAAGTGTCCGTGTTCGGGCTGCTGGTTAGAGTTTCCCAGCATCTATGGCGTCAAGTACCACTATCAACGCTGCCAGGGGGTGAGTCACTAACCTCTGTTCTTTCCTGTTCTGTGGCTATTTCCACCTTGTGCTTCAGAGTAGTCTTGATCACAGTACAGATATTTGAAGAAAGTCATCAAATCACCCGTGCGGTTAGTTTCCATCAGGGTTTAAACGTCCAGATAACTCAAAGGTACTCGCACCCTGAATGTTTAGCGATCCTTGACTACGTTTACGTGCACCAAATATTCCGTTTCTTTGTGCCCTCATTCCCAAAAAAAAGTGATATTCCCACTAAGCTGTAATATTCCACTTTTATTCCCGTTGACACGCAACTGTGCAGATTCCGTTTAACGTAACCGCAGAGGCCGGCGAGTCCCTGCGCGGACGCCATTCTCGGTTGTGTTTGACGTTGCACGTCGCGTCAGAATATGGAAACGTGTGTCGGCAGGAGACGTCTTCTCTTTTGCTCGCTTCTTTTTGCTCGCTTCTTTTTGCTCGCTTCTTTTTGCTTTCATAGAAGTGTGGGCTTTTTCTTTTTTGAGCATGCAACTCTTCCTTCGGCCGGTTGGTCGTGAACAGGAGGATGCATATTCTGAATGAGCTGTATGCATGCCCAAAAGAATGCTACTAATAACATCACACGTCTCAATCAGAAAATGACGTAAGCCACATCAAATTCAGAATAATGGGGGAATATGAGTGTGCAGGTAAACATAGTCACTGGCCCACACATGGCTGCTTCGAGAGCCGTCCAGTAACAGCTGCCCACTGTTGTTTTGTTTTGCGTGAGGGAAGGCAGCGTCCTTTAAATCCTCCCCATGTCTGTGTTTGTACCAGGCCCCCGTAGCCGAGAAGCTGAGTCATGGCTGTCCCTACTGCGAGGCGGTGTTTGCCACAAAGGTGCGTCTGCAGAAGCACAAGCTGTGGAACCACACCGACAGGGTCAGTATGGAGCCCAAGGACGAGCAGCCCAAGCTCCACAAGGCCCCCGTCAAGTCCAACGCCAAGAAAAGGTGACTGGGATTTTGGAGCTCCAAAAAAAAATGTACCACCCACGTAAACTAACGTCGTAATGCTGACGGCGCAAATCTTCTCTTCCCCTCGGTTCGCGTGTTCAGGCCCATGGAGAACAGCCCGCCCTCCCCCGTGTTCTTCAAAGTGAAAAAGACCCACGAGGCGTCCACGCCCTCTCACAACGGCGAGCTGGCCCACCAGAGGAGCGAGAGGAAACCGCACGGCCACAGTCAGCCTCCGCAGCAGCAGCAGCAGCAGCAGCAGATCCACCATCCTCCGCCGGTCCAGCCTCCGTCCCAGCACTCCCAGCAGTCCCACAGCGCGTCGTCCGATGCGGAGGGCAGCGACAGCGATGCCGACAGCCTCCCCGCGTCCTTCCACGACGAAGACCCGGAGCGAATGAGGCACAGTAAGATCACGGCGTGTATCTTTGGTGATGGACCACGTGCTCTCTCATTCTGTATATACGCTTCGTATGTGTTTGACCGGTCCTTCTCTCTTGAGCCAGGACGGAAGCAGAAAACACCGAAGAAGTTCACCGGAGAGCAGCCCTCGATATCTGGAACATTCGGACTGAAAGGTGAATGCCAAAAAAATGTCTGTTGTTGACAGAGAATGATGTAATCAAGTGAGCTCCTGTGGATGTGATATTAAAGTGCTGGCGTCAAGGATTTCGGGGGATTCATTGGCAGAAATGGAAAATAGTAAAGATGATGACGTATTTTTTGTGAGTGGAGCGTTTGTGGAGGTGGAATAATTATCTGAGCACGTTAGTTAACGCTTGCTAGCAAGTTTTGTTGGCTTGTTTTTTTATAATACAAGTTTGCACATTAACCCACATTAACCAACAGGATCGTATTAGCCAACCCTTTATGCCGCCGGTAGACTACTTCGCTGGAGGAGAGCAGGCGGGAGCTCCGGAGAGGAATGCTGTTAGCTAGGTAGCTTGTCCATCTACAGAACCGACCAGTTAGCTCGGTAGCTTGTCCATTTACAGAGCCAACCAGTTAGCTAGGTAGCTTGTCCAGCCACAGATCCGGCCTGTTAGCTAGGTAGCTTGTCCATCTACACAGTCGACCAGTTAGCTACGTAGCTTGCCCATCTACACAGCCGACCAGTTAGCTTGGTAGCTTGCCCATCTACAGAGCCTGCCAGTTAGTTAGCTAGTCTACAGAGCCACCTGCTCTCCTCCCGGCGGCGTAGGGGTCAGCCAATACGGTGCTGTTGGTTAATGTTAACTTTTTAAAGTAAAGTTCTCGGTCCTGGAGACTGAAGATATATATTAGGAGAAACTTGTAGTCTCCTAGCGGTGAGGAGCGGGCCAGAAAAGCATAATGGAATCAGCAAAGTAGCTACCTAACTAGCCAGCAGCTAAATTATTAAAATGCTTCATTCACACTCTGTTGTCACAGTGAAGGAAATGTAGCACAAAAGCATGGTGGAATTAGCAAGCTAACAAAGTAGCTAGCTGTCTGCTAGTTGGCTTGGTAATCCCGCCGTGCTTTCATGCTACACTGGTTACGAAACAAAAAGCCCAACAGCAGGCCATTTCTTCATCTCTCGGCTAAGGTGGTTAGCGGAAGGCTAAGCTAAACTACTTGCAATGTTTTCTCTCCTTCTGTGAAATGCCGATGTTTTAGCGACTCGCATCCAGAGTGTACTCATAGCCGTGTTTTTATCAGTGTGCAGGTAGTTTTGTTTCGGTGAGCTCAGAACGAGCCCTTCATGTCCACACGTGGAGAGGTTTTGAGGATTTTTGCGTTATGGGCTCGTTCAGAAGAGCTGAACGACATTGTGTGAGCGCCTCTGCGAGTGATTGTGAGTGTTCCCCCCACTGCTGCCGATCAATGGCGCTTGGTCTTTGAACACACCACGCAGACATCGCATACACACACACACCGATTTTTCCCAGCGTCTCTCTTTTCTCTCTTTCTGTCTCATTCACATGCTGAAAATGTCTCGTGACTCATATAGCCGGGCTGTAAACTACTTATCACCACTTATCAAACAATCCAACCACAGATTGCAGGACTGCTCTCTCCTGCTCTCTTTCAGCCCATCTGTCACTGATTCAGTCAAACTCAAAACAACTTCCTCTTTTTTTTCATATCCAGTACCAACTTATTTATATATATATATATTTTTCTTCTCTCGTTTCATCGTCCTCCATCTTTGCCTTTGTGCTTCTATCTCTCACTTTACCTGTGTGTGTTGCAGGTATGACTAAGGTGGAGGAGAAGCTGAAGGCGGGCCGTGCGAAGAGATCGGAGGGGAGTGGGTTCAGCGAGGAGCCCCAGAGAAGACCGACTTCAAGTCAGTCCTCCAAGAAAGATCCAGCTGCAACCGGCTCGGGTGAACACAGACATCTTTTTTATAACAGACATGTTACCAGTGATAGCCGTACAAATATCTGGTCATTTCTCTACAAAACTCTTCTCTTTTTTTTACGAACTAAAAGTACACCTTTGAAAATCCACCACAGAATATTATTATTTTTTGTTATTCAACAGTGTTTCGGTTATTTTGTCAATCAATTATTTCATGAAATAGTGAAAAATGTTTAAAAACAATTCCAAACCCCAACGATTTTCAATTATAATGAAATAAGAAAAGAGATCATAAACAAAACCTCACGTTTGATGAATAGAACCACTGAACATTTGGCAATTTAAAACACTGGCATTGTACATTTTGTCATCAAAACAGTTGCAACATTGATATTCAGCTAATCAGCTATTGGTTTAATTGACTAATTGTTGCAGGACTATGATGATATTTTTCCAAAGAATAACTTAAAAGGCTCCAACTTTCCGTCGCTGTTTTAATACTTTGTGCGATGGATAAAGTAAAGTAACGTATAATTCAGAATGACATGTAGATACCTGCTGGGGTTTATGGTTGAAATGCTGACACCTTGTGTCAGAGACAGGTTGAAAATAACAGAGAAACTTAAAAACAATTTAGTTTATGGGGAAAAAATATAGGAAAAAAAAAAGAAATCGTCAATTTATTAATATGTTTGATAAGTAAATGTAAAAGTAAGTGGGTTTTTACGTACCAGTCGTAATACTGGTTTCACGTGTGTGTTCCAAAGGTGCCGACACCCAATGGCAGCAGGCGATCCACGAGCGAGGGGAGGTGGTGTGTCCCACCTGCTCCATCGTCACCAGGAAAACGATCCACGGCCTCAAGAAACACATGGAGATCTGCCAGAAGGTCAGTGGGAGGTGCCGGCGTCCATCAGACTGGGAGGGGGCGGGGCTTCTAACAGAGCTCGTCGGAGAAGGTTGTTCTCCTGTCAGACCAGTTTATACCCTTAAGGGGCCAAAGCATGAAACACAGATTGGTTGTTTACAGCGTAACGATATCAGAGACGAGAAAAGCATGAATGCCGACGTCCTGACCGCATATTTTACTGAACATCAGCGGTTAGCGATCAACAGTAAACCTGTATTTCACACTGTGATGGTTCACAGTAAAATGTGTGTCAAACCACCACCGTTGAAAAACAACACAGTTTCCACCTCGTCATATACGTGTTTTTTGTGTTTTTCCTTCCGAGTATGAAACAAAGCTCTCCCTCAACTCCTAAGAGCTGCACTTTATACTTTCACTGCGACGTTATGAGACACCTCTCCGCTGTGCAGAGTCCAGGGAGCCTTTACAGGAACGGTATTGATCGGACGGCTGCAGAAAATAACACCGGGCGGCGGCGCAGCGTTCTCCTTTCGATATCATCCGCTCGCCGACGTGAAAGCTAATATCGGTGGAAGCGGATCAAAAGGGGAAAGGACACCGTGCACTCCTGTCGGGTCTGTGTGCGTTGCACTCGGCGGTTGGTGAACAGCGGTAATAAACGAGGCGGGGGGGGGGGGACATTATAATGGAGGCGCTCCAGAGGACCAGCCAGCTGGAGCGGCGCGGTGGCCCTCCAGGCTCCTGCAGCTGTTCTGACGGCTCCGTGTGACTCTATTAAAGTGACAGTCCGCCGTAAAGCGATGACAGAATCACCGCATTACCACCGTGGAAACACCCCTCTGTCTCTAAATCAATACACTGAGGCGGGGGAGGGTCGCCCACAAACCAAAAAAAAAAGTGTTAAATTGGTGTAAAAATTGCTTTTTTTTCTGCTTCCCAAAAGTTGATTGATGTGGCATTTTTGTCCTTTGTTTCCACCAAAATTGCGCACTAACAACAACCTCGATTGGGTTACGAGCGGCAGAGTGCGATATTGATGGATCCAATAAAGAGCACAGGCAGCAATAGTTGGGTTACTCGTTGAGAGAAATGTAATTTGATCCCCCTCTTTGGCCTTTTAACCCCTGCAGCTCCAGGATGCCCTGAAGTGCCAGCAGTGCCACAAACAGTTCAGGTCCAAGGCCGGCCTCAACTACCACACCATGGCCGAACACAGCACCAAGGTACGAAGGAGAGACTTTGACACGGTGGTGAACAGCAACATGGAGGCTCTGCTGCATTGACTGCATATCAGCAGTGGCTGGTGGGCCGATGTGAAGCCTTGAGAATGTGATGGAGAGACCTGTCGACCTGTCAATCACCTAGTAGCCCCGCCCCTAAAGCGTCTCCTGCTTTGTGGTCTGTTTGACTAAATGAACATCATGCTGTATAGAAGAAGACTTGAAACTAGAGATTTAGACATAAACTCATGTTTACAATGTTTACTGAGGGAATACATCAAGAGAGAAGTAGAGTCATTTATATAGACTTCTATACAACCAGAGGAGTTGCCTCCTGGTGGTCAGGAGAGAGAATGCAGCTTTAACATGTGAAGCATATACTTCTATACAACCAGAGGAGTCGCCCCCTGGTGGTCAGGAGAGAGAATGCAACTTTAACACATGAAGCATAGACTTCTATACAACCAGAGGAGTCGCCCCCTGGTGGTCAGGAGAGAGAATGCAGCTTCAACAGATGAAGCATATACTTCTATACAACCAGAGGAGTCGCCTCCTGGTGGTCAGGAGAGAGAATGCAGCTTCAACAGATGAAGCATAGACTTCTATACAACCAGAGGAGTCGCCTCCTAGTGGTCAGGAGAGAGAATGCAGCTTTAACACATGAAGCATATACTTCTATACAACCAGAGGAGTCGCCCCTGGTGGTCAGGAGAGAGAATGCAGCTTTAACACATGACGCATAGACTTCTATACAACCAGAGGAGTCGCCCCCTGGTGGTCAGGAGAGAGAATGCAGCTTTAACACATGAAGCCTAGACTTAGCTTCTATACAACCAGAGGAGTCGCTTGAGGAGAGAGAATGCAAGTTTCGAAGACACTTCTGCATCGGCTTCACTCGCCAGAACCGGACCTTTGATTGACAGGTCGCTGCCACAGCCCGAGCCGCATGCGGCGTCTCTCTGAACACATTTTGAACTGGTCTTCGGCCCCAGAAACCATCACCCGGTCGTCCAGATGAGGATGCGTTGTGGATCTCATGTTTCCCCACTGTCACACTGACCCACTGAACAGCGTAGTTATTAATAGACGCCAAAAGCAGGACACCCGTGCAGGAGGCGGTCAGACCCGTGATGGGTGTCCTGTGCACGGACCCGCGCTCAAAGGTTAACGAGTCTTTTCCCGCGAGCGATGTCGCATCGTCATTGCGTCGCATATCCCGACATCGAGCTGCCGGACCCGTCTTCCAAAACATCCGACAGCTCGTGAAGGACCGTGCGTTTGAAAGCGCCGGCGGTCGGTGTCCTCGTCCTCGGAGCGCTCACGTTTCTCCCTGCACCCCCCCCCCCCCCCCCCCCTCATGACAGCCGAGCGCTTCATCGAGACGGTATCGTGACACTCCTGCGTCGGAGCAGCGCTGCTGGGAAAGTTTGATGAATAATTGAACGCTGCCCGTCCCCCCCCCCAAAAAAAAGTATCATAAAAGATTAATGAATGCACGCGCAGCAAAATGTGCAGCAGGGAAGTGTATGAAGTGTATCAGCGGCGGGCCGTCAGGGCCGGCGAGGCCTTCTCTGCTGGCCTGCACAGAATCACAAAGTTAGAGCTATTTTATCATTTAAACAAATAATAATAATTTTAATAATTAAAAGTTATATATATTTTATAATGTAATGTTTTTTCAGAAATACACTGCATGTATTATAATATTTTTTCAGCTGTTAAATTAGTAACATTTATTGTGATTTTATTTTTTTTTTCTTCTTCATTGAAAACTTTCAATGGGAATAAAAAAAATAAAAAGAAAGACCAGAAGGAATCATAATTACAACTCCTGTATATCAAGTTAATAAATCAAACTACTTATTGTTTTTTAATCTAATATATTAAGGAAATTATATATATGTATATATATATACATACATAATACATACATACATATATATGTGTGTACAAAAATTATCAGGTCTTTTGCGCTTGGCATTTATTCTCTAACGGCGCTGCAGAGGGGGAGGAGTCACCATCGCAGTGACGCTCGGTCACCTGAGGACACGGTGTCCCTGCAGAGGTGCTGCTGGTGGAGGCGCGGTGAAGATATTGTGTTTTCCATTAATAAATGACCATCAGTTTGTGCTTCATCTTCATATCTTCATATAGAAGTGTGTGTATACGCTGTAGATACATTTATATGCCTCATTTCTCCTGCTTTTGTTTTTTCTTCTCTCTATCTCTTCTGAGTGAAGCGGTTTGTTCTTCCGTCTCGTGGAGGCGGACGATGATGTCGCCCCCCCCCCCCCTTCCTGTTAGCGCTCCGTCTCTCATGAAGAAGACATGCCGATGCGGTTTCGTGCCGTCATGCTCACAGCGGCGTCTTCTCGCCTTCTTTCCCCGCGTCTGTCAGTCATCTCATGGACTCTTTCTCCTCGAGTGTTAACGCGCGAGGAAAACAAGGCATGAAGTTCTCCCCCGCTGGGACTCTCTCCAGCTCTCCCCCCCTCCTCCCTCTCCCTTCAGTCTCTCCTCCCTGGCTCGGCCCCGCCATCTGTTGTTCCGGTCTCGGCTCCGGGTTTTAGGCGCCGGTGGAAACTGGAGTTTGACAGTTGTCGTAAACACGCCGTGAAAACCTCGTGAACCCGACATGGAAAACACATTTTCATCACCGTTTGCCTTTTTGTTTTATTAAGAGAGGAGGAGAGAGGGGGAGGAGTTGTGGTGGGATGCGATCATGTGACGTTGTGTTTGTCCTCTTTCTCCTTCTCTCTCTCCCTCTTCCTCTCTCTCTCTCCCTCTCTCTCCCTCTTCTTCTCTCTCCCTCCCTCTTTATCTCCCTCCCTCTTCCTCTCCCTCTGTCTCCCTCCCCCTCTCTCTCTTTCTTCCTCTTCCTCCCTTTTTCTCTCCCTCTCGTACTTCCTTGTTTTCTCCCTCCCTCTCTCTCTTCCTCTCTCTCCCTCTTCCTCCCTCTTCCTCCCTCCCCCTTCTTCTTCCTCTTTCTCCCTCGCTCTCCCTCTTACATCTTCCTCTCCCTTTCCTCTTCCTCCCTCTTCCTCTTCTCCCCCTCTTTCTCCCTCTTCCTCCCTCTTCCTCCCTCCCCCTTCTTCTTCCTCTTTCTCCCTCTCTCTCCCTCTTACATCTTCCTCTTTCTCCCTCTCTCTTCCTCTCTCTCTCCCTCTCACATCTTCCTCTCCCTCTCCTCTTCCTCCCTCTTCCTCTTCTCCCCCTCCTTGTCCCTCTTCCTCCCTCAGCCCTCGGGGAGCGAGCGCCAGACGGGCGATAAGCACGAGGAGAGGGAGCGTCTGCGGCGAGTTCTCAAACAGATGGGACGCATCAAGTGTCCTAGCGAGGTACACTCTCCCTTTGTCTCCTTCTCTTCCTCTTTCATGTCCTTTCCTTGTCTTGCTCCCTTCGTCCTTACTCCTAGTTTTTCCCGTCCCGGTCCCCTCTCTCCTGAGGGGACGTCGTCTGGGTCGTATCGGTACGAGTCCTCTTATTGATAGTGCTTTTTCATTATTTTGTCAGGAAAAAAGACAATTATTCAACAAAGGAATCAATATTTATTTGTTATTCTTGTTTGTAAACAAATGTTCTTTCTTGAGCAGCAAATATAAGAAGTTCCAAAATCTATTCCAATACATTTACAGCTAATGACGAGGTCAGCGATTATCTTTATTGATTATCCCTCATCTCGTGATGTCACAAGAGACAGAGAGAGAGAGAGAGAGAGAGAGAGAGAGAGAGAGAGAGAGAGAGAGAGAGAGAGTGAGAGAGAGATGGAGAGACAGAGAGAGAGAGAGATGGAGAGACAGAGAGAGAGAGAGAGAGATGGAGAGACAGAGAGAGAGATGGACAGACAGAGAGAGAGAGAGATAAAGAGATAGAGAGACAATGAGAGATGGAGAGACAGAGAGAGATGGAGAGAGAGTGAGAGAGACGGAGCGATGGAGAGAGACAGAGAGATGGAGAGACGGAGAGAGAGACAGGGAAGCAGAGGGATAGAGAGAGAGATGGAGAGATAAAGTAATAAGGAGACAAAGAAAAAGAGACAGAGAGAAAGAGCGAGAGAGATAAAGAGACAAAGAGAGATATGGAGCTAGAGAGATAGAGATGAAAAGACAGAGATAAAGAGATAAGGGGACAGAGAGACAGAGAAGGAGAGAGACAAGGAGACAAGGAGACAAGTACATCAACACTCTGCTTCCCATTGCTCCCAGTAGAGAGCGAGAGGGAGACGAGGAGTCTCTACTGGGACCAACGTCCTCTCTGATAGACGAGCAGCTTCCTCTTGACTCGTCCGTCTCTTTGACGGACTCCTGTGACACACACACACACACACACACACACACACACACACACACACACACTCCTGCTTTTAACGTGCGTTTCATTCTGTCTCTTTTTTATTTCACACACACACACACACGCGCGCGTGCAGGGCTGTTCGGTCCACTTCTCCAGCCTGATGGGCTACCAGTACCACCAGAAGCGCTGCGGGAGGGAGAGCGGTGACGACGGGCAGCCCGTGTTCCTGTGCCAGCACTGTGGGAAGACCTACCACTCCAAGGCCGGCCGGGATTACCACGTGCGTACCGAACACTGCCCGGCCGCCGGGACCGCCACCAACCACAGGGACGTCGTCACCGACACCAACAACAACAACGGCAAAGAGCGGGTGAGAGCGTGTGATGAAGCATTGCTTTACTGGATTTCACTGGAAATAACCTTTTCGCGCCACGGACCATTTCCTTGTCAGACAATATGTTCACGGACCGGCCTTCAGGGTGTGGAGCAATAAATACCACGTAATAAAAGTGATGCGACCAACATAAAAACTAATGTAAAGTATATAAAAACTAATGCAAAGTGCATTAAAACAAAGTTACTGTGCATACAAACTAATGCAACGTGCATAAAAACTAATCTAAAGTGCATAAAAACTAATCTAAAGTGCATAAAAACTAATCTAAAGTGCATAAAAACTAATCTAAAGTGCATAAAAACTAATCTAAAGTGCATACAAACGAATGCAAAGTGCATAAAAACTAATTTAATTAAAGTGCATAAAAATACAGCTTACAATTACGCTGAATAAGTGTGTTTTATTTTTGCTGCAACGTATCACGTGACCTTTTTACATGCGTCAATGTGCATCCGGGCATTTTTCAAAATAAAACATCTTTCTGGCCTCGTTAATTCAATTGAATGTGTTTTTCGTTCATTGTCTCCGTGATGGAGCCGCTGCTCTCTGACGTCTGAAGCCTCAGAGGATGAAGAGCGTCACTCAGGGATATGAACCCAAACTGCAGTCGTAACCGGGCAGAACGCCATAAACCGACCTGCTCCGTGACCAGGAGGTTATTGTGATTATCTGTAAACTTATGTGTCGTGTTCACGGACTACTTTATTACCTGTACTGTCTGTATACAAGCCCTCAAAGAAACAAGTCCAGTGTTACAAGCGTTATAAAGAAATAAAGGTTCAATATCCTGTAAGCTATTTAATTGGCTGCAAAGTAGTTTTAGGACTTTCTGTTGTCCTGATACATGTAAGCAGTGTTTTATCACCTATGACTGAATGTTTTTAAGCTTTTAAAAGACACTTTAGTGACAATTGTGAGTGGCAGTTAATTTGTCTTTTAGAAACCTCCTCAACATTTGCAATTGAGAAAAAAAAGGAAATGTTCTGAATTGTTATGTATTAAATGAAAAGCTTCCCCTTTGTAATGACGTGAGAACAAAACATTCTCCGCTCCCCTTCAGGTGGCGTCTGGGGAGTCTCCATCGCTCGGGAAGAAGGAGCCCGGCCCGCCCGAGAAGAAGGAGAAGGAGAGAGGAGCCGGGGACAAGGAGAAGGAGAGAGGAGCCGGGGACAAGGAGAAGGAGAGAGGAGCCGGGGACAAGGAGAAGGAGAGAGGAGCCGGGGACAAGGAGAGGGAGCGCGAGCGCGTCAAGGAGAGAGCGGCGCCGAGCGCCAGCCAGGGAGACGACTTCGAGCGGACGCCGAGCGGCAGGGTGAGGCGCCGGTCGGCTCAGGTGGCCGTGTTCCACCTGCAGGAGATAGCCGAGGACGAGCTGGCCAAAGACTGGGGCACCAAGCGGCGCATCAAGGACGACCTGGTGCCGGACAGCAAGAGGGTGAGCGAGCGCGCCATGGATACTGGAAACTTGTGCCTAGCTCGCTGTTAGCGAGCGAGCTAATTAGCGCGCGCAAAGAATGGGGGAGGACGATCAGCTGATAATCTATACAGCTGGCTCAGTGACCATTTTTATATATATATATATATATATATTTTATTTATATATATATATATATATATATATATATATATATAGGCGTTGCAGGTCGCCTCGGATTCCTCGTCCCGTGCAAATCTGCCGTAATGTCCGTAAATTTACGTAAATGGACGGAAAAAAATGTCATACCTACCACACAGATCATGTGATAATATTATCCCCGTGTGAAATGAGTTAATTGGTGCTAATTGTTGTGACACAACATGGAGACGTGCATGTTTGTTCCAGGGGAAGAGCTCTTTGTGAGTATTATACAGACATCATATTAGCTTCGCCTGCAGAACCCGAGTTCACCGCTCGGGTTACTCATTAAAAAATCCATCACAAGGGTCAACACACAAACAATGCTGTTGTAAATGTGACGCCTATCTGAAGTTTTAAATTGTAAGAGTGTATGTGTTGTCTTTCAAAGTTAAACTACACCCGTCCGGGCCTCCCCAACTTCAGCCAGGAGCTTTTAGAGACCTGGAAGAACCAAGTGAAGGAGAAGGGCTTCATCTGCTGCATCAACGAAGTGAGAACATCGGCTGTTTTAACCTGGAGAGAAAATGACTTCCCCGCATTTTGAATAAGCTAAACACAGATTTGAATACGTCGTCTTCTTCATATTGAGCACTCGGTGTGTGAATATCAGGCTGTTAATCTCTCTGGATTATGGACTGAGTGAGTTTGTTGGTCTCTGTTTGGTCTCAGAACTGTGAAGCTGTGTACTCCAGTGTGTCGGGACTGAAAGCCCACCTGGCCAACTGCAGCCAGGTATGAGCACTCACCTGCAGCACAGGAAATAATAACACACACACACACACACACGTTGACATTTTACCCACATTTATACTTTCGTTAACACCCGAAAGATGAAATCTGGTTGTAAAATGTGAAATAAAACCCGATGAAAATAGTAAAGAAGTGCATGTTTATCTTCTAAATAGGACGTTACAGTTCAGGAAATGTATACATATTTAAAATAGCTGAACATTGTGTTGTTATTGCATCAACACAACGCAATGCAACCGAAAAAAAAGTATGAGAACAATGTTACATCACGGCTGCATGTACTGCTGTGGACATTGTTCTGAGATAACACGCATACTGTGTGTGTGTGTGTGTGTGTGTGTGTGTGTTGCAGGGTGGCGGAGAGTTGGGAAAGTACACTTGTCTGATCTGTCAGAAGGACTTCAGCTCGGAGAGCGGTGTAAAGTACCACATCAGCAAGACGCACTCGCAGGTGCGTCAGTCTCAGCGTCGGACCTCACAGACCTCTGTATTATTTATAGTTATGACCCAAAGTAATCTCTCTCAAGTTTTTATTCCCGTTAACATCCGGTAAAACCCTCAGATGTTTTCTGTACGTATATATATATCCACAGATGACGAGGTGTGAGGCCTGCGTCGTGCAAACAAGTGCTTAACTTGACACCTCAGAAAAATGTGTGACACAATAATTGACTTTGTTGATTAATCCAGTGTGTTGCCACAAAGTCAAAGCCTGCTCCTCAAAATGTTTAAAATGCTAAGTGAGGAACATCTTACAGGACTTCAGGGGCCTCGTATGACTGGATTCAGTCACGGTGGCGCACCTTAACTAATTGACTCTTCAATATGCCCCGCCCCTTGCATGCGGACTAATTGTAGCGTGGCATCAGTAGGCGGGGCTTAGCAAAAGATCACTCATAGTAGACATTTATTTTTTAAAGTTGAACTGATCTCTGTAGTTCTGAAATTTTACAAAAAGTTACTTCTCATTTTCCGTAAGTTTTTTTTCCAATAAAAGTCGAGCAACACGTGTCAATTTGCAGCTTCAAAATAAACATCCGTCTTCCCAGGAAACTCTGTTAGGTTTAAACATCAAAGATACTTGATTAGGTTTAGGAATAAACACGGCAAGGTACTGAAGTACAGAAGTTACTGAAGTACAGAAGTTACTGAAGTACAGAAGTTACTGAAGTACAGAAGGTACTGAAGTACAGAAGTTACTGAAGTACAGAAGTTACTGAAGTACAGAAGTTACTGAAGTATAGAAGTTACTGAAGTACAGAAGTTACTGAAGTACAGAAGTTACTGAAGTACAGAAGTTACTGAAGTATAGAAGTTACTGAAGTATAGAAGTTACTGAAGTATAGACGTTACTGAAGTATAGAAGTTACTGAAGTATAGAAGTTACTGAAGTATTGAAGTTACTGAAGTATAGAAGTTACTGAAGTATTGAAGTTACTGAAGTATAGAAGTTACTGAAGTATAGAAGTTACTGAAGTATTGAAGTTACTGAAGTATAGAAGTTACTGAAGTATTGAAGTTACTGAAGTATAGAAGTTACTGAAGTATAGAAGTTACTGAAGTATTGAAGTTACTGAAGTATAGAAGTTACTGAAGTATTGAAGTTACTGAAGTATAGACGTTACTGAAGTACAGAAGTTACTGAAGTACAGAAGTTACTGAAGTACAGAAGTTACTGAAGTATAGAAGTTACTGAAGTATTGAAGTACAGATGTTACTGAAGTATAGAAGTTACTGAAGTATAGAAGTCACTGAAGTACTGAAGTACAGATGTTACTGAAGTATAGAAGTTACTGAAGTACAGAAGTTACTGAAGTACAGATGTTACTGAAGTACAGAAGTTACTGAAGTATAGAAGTTACTGAAGTATTGAAGTACAGATGTTACTGAAGTATAGAAGTTACTGAAGTATGCAAGTTACTGAAGTACAGAAGTTACTAAAGTATAGAAGTTACTGAAGTATTGAAGTTACTGAAGTATAGAAGTACAGAAGTTACTGAAGTATAGAAGTTACTGAAATATAGAAGTTACTGAAGTATAAAAGTACAGAAGTTACTGAAGTATAGAAGTTACTGAAGTATAAAAGTACAGAAGTTACTGAAGTATAGAAGTTACTGAAGTACTGAACTACAGAAGTTACTGAAGTACAGAAGTTACTAAAGTACTTAAGTTACTGAAGTACAGAAGTTATGTGACAAACTCATCAAAAGACTTCTCGTTTCATACGGGGATCAAACCACCGGCCTCCTGGCTGAAAGATCACAGTGTTTTGGACGTTCCCATCTCTGTGGGCTTCATCGCTCTTCATACTTCCTCCTTCTCGGTTACGTAGAGAACACGCTGAATGTTTCCGTGGGAGATCTACCAGGAGCTGGTGCCGGGGCGATCCGGGTCCTGACTGTGTTTGATGTGCTTCATCTTTTCCAGAACTGGTTCCGCGCCAGCCAGGCGGCCTCCAGCGCCAAGAGCAAAGCGCCGGAGAACGACGGCGGGATCAAAGGCGAGCTGAGGAACGGCGCCGCCGCGGGCAAGAAGCGCGGCCGCAAGCCCAAAGAGCGCCCCACCTCCGCGGCCCCGCCCCTCCCGACACAAACCGACGCGTCCGCGCCCGCCACTCAGAACTCGACCCCGACCCCGACCCCCTCGCAATCCCCGACCCGGGACCCCGACCCGACGGACGCTGCCGACCCGAACCAAACCGGAGCGCCCGGCCCTTGCGCCGTCAGGCGGAGCAAACCCCCGAGGCCAACGCTGACGGAGTAAAAGAGCTGGAGCCCGTGGCAGGAGGACGGAAGCAGGAAATGCTCAAAAGACCTTTGTGAACTGAAGCGAACTTGACAACTTCAGAAGTACAAACTTTTTTTCCAGAGTCGATGTGTTATAAACTCCTGGAACAGTAGCGCTTTAGTTCTCATTCCGCTTTTTTCGGGGTGGAGGAGGGTTTGGGGGGGGATTGTTTTTTTTTTAAAGGCACAAGTTTGGGTTTCTGGCGGCGGGGCCGGGGAGGGGCGGGGGCGTTGTCGGTAGTAAATCAAAGATGGCCGCCGCGCGTTTTATTTGTGTTTTTTTTTTTTTTTTAACAGAGGTAGTGTTCCTAACAGAGTGATTCTCTCTCTGCGATGTTCATGTTGTGTTTGAGAGGTTTTTAAAAAAAAACACACACAAAAAAAGGATATTCTATTAGCATGGTGAAGTCATTTAATGATAGCTCGTGTTTTCACTTTTTTCTTTTGTTTTCTCCCACAGATATACTGTACTGTGTACATAAACAATATCTATATCTATATATCTATATACTCAAAGCAATGATGCCATCTGTCCTTTTTTTAAGCCGATCCGATTGGATCACGAGCAGTCAGATTTATTTAGGTTTTTTTTGCAGTGTGTGCTGTAGTGCAATGAACTTTTTCAAATTTTTGTCTTTTTTTTTTTTTTTTACTTTTCATGTCGTAAGCAAATGTCACATAAGCTAAAAATGATGGTCAGTTCTTTACTCAAATTCCACTCTGTTTTTCCTACTGCTACGATGACATTTAAGACTTTTATTTTTACAATCTGCGTCATGTGACGATGAAAAGGTATCTGTTTTGACCAAGCGTCAAAAGATTATTTCCACAGTTCTTAAGTTAAAAAGCAAAATGCCCCCCGCCCCCTCCCCCCATCCCCAAAAAAACAAGAAAGTGATTGTTTGAGATCTCCATCTGTGAGGTTTACGTTAATACGTTACAACAACAGCAGGAAACTCAAAGTCTAACGGCTCAAAGGTGATTTATCGTGTGGAGCTTGTTGCACCATTGCAGCACAATCAGGAAGTGATGCGACACACCATTTAAAAAAAAAACTGCTTTAGCTTGAATCAAAGAGCTGAGGAGAGAATATCTTTTTATAGCGAAGTCGAGGGAAATAATCTTTTATGAAAAACAGAAAGAGAACACAAAAAAAATCGCAAAATGAAGATTTCACTGGTGACGATGTGTGTGTGTGTGTGTGTGTGTGTGTGTGTGTGTGTTTATGAATTAATGCTCAAAACATTATCGCCTTGCACTTTAACCCTTAACCCCTCTCGCTCCCCTCTTGTATTTTTGCACTCCAGGAGTGAATATTTTACTCGAAAGAAGAAGAAGAAGAACTAAATTTAGTCTTTTCACGGCTTAACTCTCTAGATATTAAACGGTTATGATCACAAAAAGCCATAACAGGTCTAATTTTAAGGATCTAAGTTTATAGTTTAGCTTCAGATTAAAATAAATAATATAAATCCATTATTATTAAATTAATTTAAAAAAAGAAAAGATCTAAAAATGTGTGCAATCAGAGATTATTTTCACTTTTAATCATGTTTTAAAGCAGATACTTGAAACCACAGTTATATATTAACGACTCGAGCAAATTAATACAAATATTTGATTTATATTTGGAGTCTATGTCCGTAAAAAAAATAATAATAATAAAGGTGACGCTTGCTTAAAAAAAAAATTAAAAAGAATTTTAAAAAAAGTTATAAAAGCGACAGATCATAAATCTATTTTATATTCTCTCGTGTGTGTTATTACCCACAATGCAATCTAATAGCTGTGGGACAGCAGAGATAATGAAGGGTGCTTTATTTGCCACTCCACCTTAATGGACCTGATGTTTCTTTGCACCAACAAAATATCAATATCATCATTTAATGATACAAAATTTAAAAAAAAAAGATTTATTCAGAAATAAATAAAATGGAGCACTGATGTCAAGTGAACATTTTCAAGAAAATTTAAAATAATAATAATAACGTGTCCCAGGTGGTGTCATCCCTACGCCGTGACCTTTTTTTTTAACAATATAGAGCGAAAAAGATTACAGCTGAATTCCTCCATTATTCATGAATAATCAAGCGATGGAGCTTTATTCAGGTGGGGATGATTATGCATGTGTCCCGTCTCCGATTGGACCTTCTTGAAAATAAATATCTTCTATCCGGGTTCCAGCTGATGGACGAGAGGACGAGTTAGACAAGCACTGATCGGTCCTCGGACCTCTTTTTCTTTTCAATATGGAGTTGTCCAGACCTTGTGTGTGTGTGTGTGTGTGTGTGTGTGAGAGAGAGAGTGTGTGTGTGTGTGTGTGTGTGTGTGTGCAAAAAGAGTTAGCACCTTTGTAAAAAGAGTGGATGTCAGCCATGGGGACACTTTTTTGGCAGCGCGTCGGGCACGGGACGGGTCCGTCGGCTGCTCGTCGCTCGTTTCTATCGACGGCGTCACGTTGACCGCGTTTACCTGACAAAAGCTTCGGTGTTGCAATATGATAGCTAGGCACTGCTTTCTGACAGTGGGTATTTTATATATTTTATCACTCCCTTTACTATCCGTCTTCCTACGATGTGGACAACACATATCTTACCCCCCCCCGTCTCCCCTTCCTCCCCCGCAGTGTGAGAGAGTTCAGCAATACGCCATGTTCAGCTGGTTTTGTTGGCTTGTTGCGGATGTTTTGATATTGATGTCTTCTCCAAAATTGTATGGCTTCTTTTTTCCTTTCTTTTTTCACTCCCTCCTCCTCCCCCCCTTTTCTCTCATTTCTTTGCTTTGAAAAATCCTTTTTACACATTATGAAATCTTAAAAAGTCCAAAAAAAGAAGGTTGATTTAAAAAACACACATTTGTAGACCACAGGGAACATTGTAGGCCTCTACGTCGGCATACACTGTTATTTTAACCCATTTTGAAGACGCACATGACTTATTTTTCCCTCTAATATACGATGACAAACACATTGAGAGAGTCCTTTATTATTATCTATTTAAATATGGGACAACAAGGCATATGTATGTGTGTTTGTTTCTGTATTTAGTGCACTTACTATACCATGAAATAGGCTTGACATAGGAGTGTTGTTGGAGCTTTCTAGTTACCCTGACTGTGTGTGGTGTGACTTTTGTACCCAGGGATGAACAGCAGGCTCAAGTGTCTTCCCTTTTGTCAGCAATGTTTATTTCCAAATATCCAAGATCAGACCTTAGAGACCCCCCCCCCCTCCCGAGAAGTTTACCCTTTTTATTTGGACGAAAAAAACCAAGGGTTTGTTTTTGTATGCTACCTACTGGGAGAGCGGGGGACGGACGCGTGGAGCCGGGTTTCAGAGGCGACGTCGTGGTTATAGGATACGTAGGTCAACAGGTCAAACGAGACTAACGGCGTGTTAAAGAGGTCTGAGGTGAAGCTGTATAGAAGCTATTACGACGGAGGCCACGCCTCCTCCGAGGCCACGCCTCCTCCGAGGCTGACCTGTTACACTTTCTCTCCCAAACTTGTTGTATTACCTGTGCATTAGTATCCCTCAACTAATTAATAAAAGTTTGTTGACTAAAACTGTGTCGACTGTCAACTTTTTATATAAATGTGTATATATGTATATATATATATATATATATATATATATATATATATATATATATATATATATATATGTATATGTGTATGTATGTATGTGTATATATATATATATATATAATATATATATGTGTATGTATATATATGTGTATATATATATAATATATATATATATATATATATATATATATATATATATATATATATATATTATATATATATATACACGCACAAACACACACACATACACACAAATGTGGCTAGAGGGGAGGGACTTCCCCTCCCTCTAAAGTCTTTCTTTGTGCCACACCTAAATGGAAAGAAGCCATCACTGATTCAATGCCACCGAGTGACGTAATGACAACTATATATATTATATATATATATACAACTAAGCTTTTTGATACATGGAGGCTTTTCTAGTGTAGGACCTATTTATAGTATATTACAGCATATTTGAGAACTTTGAAATGTACTATTTAAAGCTTGTGTAAAGCTTGGTCTATTATTATTGTGTATCATTATAATAATGATGATGATAACTTTTATTAATACAAGTTAGACCTATTCATTAACTTTGTAACCGCTATTAGTCACAGTGTCCTCACCTTGTGATCCTAAAATAATTATAGTTGTAATTTACTTTTGTATTGTGTATAGTATTTGGAAATGTTTGTTTTGTATTATGTTATATATATATATACATATGTATGATTATGGTATACATAAGTGAACCTCTTTTTCTATAATATAATATATAGTTTTGTATAATATATATCATAAAATCATGATTCAAATGTAAAACACGCTGTAGGTGAAAGGCAGCCGTGTTGCATTCTGGGACTTGATGTCCGCTGGGGGAAAGGCTGGTCATGCCTCTCGAGGGTGAAACACGATGCGCCTACAAGTCCCATCAGGCGTCACACGCTAACGTTTGACACCTGATTGTCAACAGAGTAGCAATGTCCGCTGTTAGCAGAGAAGAAAGGCTCTCAAAGATGGAGAACGAAGAGAGAACTTCTTCTGTGTCGACCAGGTAAAACGGTTATTTCTTTTTTTATTTTATTTTTTATTTTTTACCGGAAATCACGGACACCATAAAACGATTTTCTTTTTTTTTGTGTGTGGGTGGGCTGACTTTCCTTAACATTTTCACTGACGGTTGGTTTAAGCATCTTTACGGAAACAGTCCCGCGTGCCCCTCGCCGGCAGTCACACGAGTAACGTCATCTTTTATATGAAAGTAGTTAAAGTGTCGGCTTTTTACGGCAGCCGGGAAGTTAATTTTTTACAGCGTGACGACGTTGACATTAACGGAAGCTTTACTCTCAACCCCTCGTGTTGTCTGAACTCTCTCTCTCGCTCTCATTGTAGTTGTTCACGTACTTCACACGAGGTGCCCTGCTCCTGACATGGTTAAACTCCATTGTCATCTTTCTTTCTTTTAAAACAGGAATTGAAAAACAGGCACATTTAAGGCCTCCTGAAATGCGCGACCGTAAATTGTGACGGGGTGTCGCGATAGTATTAACTGACGAGGAGGACCCTCAGAGCTTGAATAAAGCAGGAACAAGAAAGACAGCAAGACATTTTCTTCTTCTTCTTTTCTTTTTCTTCCGGCACTGCAGCACGACTACAAATACAGATTTCTGACAAACAAATGTCCTCCTCTCTGGATAAAACACAGGGCTAAACAATAACATTTGATTCAACTCGCTGGCTAATAATCTGAATATACATGATGTCATGCAGCTGATATTGAGACAGTCATCTCTCTCTGTGTGTCTCACATGCATCATACAGTAATAACCACTTGGTACCCTGCTCAACCACAAGAGGGTGATGCTGCATTTGGTTTCTTCCTGTATTTGGTAAACCGGCCTCGCCAGCATCAAGTTCTCACATGATTAAATCCTAACATGCCTAACTGTTGGGAGGTTAATATGGCTGCGAGGAGATGATTCACGGTGTGGAGCTGGGCGGGAAACGCACAAGTCCCAGAAGTATAATTTGATGTAAAATTTGGCCACTCTGCAGGCTTTTGTGTGGACGATATAATACTATTATATTATCATTAAATACAAGCTCACAATTACCACACACTAGCCTCAAAGATGGCCGAATGAATGGACACCAAAACACAGACACATACTATATAGTATATTCCCAATAACTGTGAATGAATACTGTGTATATAAATATACATATAGTATCTTCTTACATAACTGTCCTTTTTTATGAATAGATAAGAATAAGCATGTGGAATTTGGATCATGGTGAAACATCTTTATGGCTTCTATGAATTGTGACAGCGTTTTTGAGTACTTAGAAAAATGATATATATATTCTTATAGTCCTGGAAAACCTGGAGAAGTCATGGAGTTTTAAAAAATCCCAAAAGTGTAGTAAAAGTCGTGTAAATGTGTTCTATTCGTGTGTTCATGATGTTCATTTACGCTGAGTTTGAAATGATGAATCTGCTTTTAAAAGAGGCTCAAAATATAAGCAGCATACATACAGGCATCTATATAAATGTTTATTCTTTTAATCAAACTATTGTCTCTCATTCATTTGTGTCATTTATGGTTTACTGTACGCTTTGAATCCTCATTGTTACTTTAAATACTACATTTGATCACTTTTTACTGTTTACACACAGATTTCACACTGTTTGCTCATGGACTTTGGGTTAAAAGTAATGGAAATTTTGTTAAAAGTCATGGAAAAGTCATATAAATGTGGTTAAAAGTCATATAAGATTGTTGTTGTTGTTTTTATTATTATTATCTCAAGTAATGTCATCAAGTGGTTCCACCTTTTTAATGCTGCGTTCAAAACGTCGCTTTTTAACACATCCCCCGTTCGCTGGCCTTGCAGAGGCCCCTCCAGCCGACCTCTGACCCCTCTGAGGCTCCGCCCAGAGACAGCTGAATGTTTGGCATAGCAACCGGTTCAGGCTTCTGGTTTCCACGTGGCTCTTCTGGCTTGGCAGCTGCCTCCTGACTGCAGTTTTAAAGCCACAGTGAACATTAGAGATGGGGGGGGGACACACATTGTACCCCCTCCCCTTCCTCCTGTGGTTTTTAACAAGGAAGTAAACCCCAAAATGAGGTCCGTCCTTCCCAACATGCTTCAACTGTTGGTTTCTGGTCTCAGAGCCCCGCCGGCTGCTCGGGTTGTTTTTGTTGTCGCTGCACTGGGAAACAATTACCCTCGCCTGTCCCTCTGATCCCCGGGAATAATGATTTGTTTGTCTGGCGTGAGTTGTTGCCCGGGAGGAGCGTGCACATGCGTGTGTGCGTGTGTGTGTGTGTGTGTGTGTGTGTGTGTGTGTGTGTGTGTTGCCCTGGGTGCCTCCCTCCTGTCAGCTGATGGCAGCAGCAGTGTTGGGTTTCATCATGCTGTTTATTCCCCACCCTCTACCATCAAAGAAGTAAAGGAGGTGACGGGTGTTTGGTGTGTGTGTGTGTGTGTGTGTGTGTGTGTGTGTGTGTGTGTGTGTGTGTGTGTGTGTGTTGTGTTGTTCCATAACACAACCTGAAAAGAAGGAGGAGGAAGAATTCGTCTCCTCGTCTCTCTCTCAGCTGCAGCCACGACGTTGCGACACCGACTGTCAAAAACAGATGACCCGAGCTCGGCATGTGTGTGTTACGTGTGTGTGTGTGTGTGTGAGTGTGTGTCAGCAGTGGGAAGGTCTGCCTCTAACCTGACGCTATTAATACCACCTAATGAACATAATCTGCAGGGTCGGTTATCCTCTTACATTTGTTGGCGGGCTGGCCGAGGGGTGGAGTGAGAGAAAGAGGAGGGAAAAAACAAGCTGTGTGCTGCTGTATTTCCACATCGAGTGTGTGCCTCTCTCTCTCTCTCTCTCTCCCTCTCTTCCTTGCTCTCGTTCTCTCTTAAGTTGCTCCACTAAATGGAAGAAACAGAAAGCAACACACATGTTTAAAGTTTCGTTTCTGGTTCGACTCCCCCCTCTGTATTTTGCCAACACCCTCTCTCTTTATCTCTCTCTTTCTACCTCCCGTCTCTCTGCATGTGTTAATACCAGAGGACACGGCCGTTAACTTTATTGTGCGGGACAGTGTGTGTGTGTGTGTACACACACACTGAGTGTTGGCAGTACATTAGGATTAAAAGACAAGTTGCCGAGTACACACAGCGAGTCATGAGCGCTCTCTCGTACTCAGGAGCCAGAATATCTGGCTGTTGGACTCTCAGAGCCGATGGCAGGTAAGTGCTTTTTATTTATTTATTTACCTTCTTTTTTCTTCTCCCAGGTGTACCAAACGTCATTTTTCTTCGCTTGCACCCTGCGGGAGGTTTGAGCCCCTCTTCAGAAAAGCGGATAAACGAGAGAGAGCCTCGTACAGCTGAAAGATATCGGGTTGTTGTTGACGTGCTTTTTGGGAACGTTTACATCTGTCACTTAGTAACACGGCGGTTGCTGTTTGTGCTCTCGGTCGCACACGCGACTGATTTTCGACTACACAACTCGTTGGTTCAGTTTCGGGTGCGCGAGGAGACGCAGACAAACACTGTTTTCTATTTAGTCAACATTGGGAAAAAAACATTCTCACTTATTATTGCTTGGTTTTCCTCGGCGTGCTCCGGGAGATTTGAGGTTTTCGATCTTTGTTGTTGTTAAAAAATGAACGCCATGTGTTGCCTTTTAATCCATAAGATCCGCCACAGAGTCCAGAGCGCTGGTTTCCCTCTGGAGGGGGAAAAGCCTCCAGCTGGAGTTTAACCCCCGAGCCTCTCGCTCTGACCGGCTGCTCCTGCTGCCGTCGGCCACTAGAGGCGCTTTGCTGCAACGTTTCCTTCTTCAATCAAAACTCCAATTATGTTTCAAAAGTGCTTTAAAGAAGTTCGAAGCATTACAATAAAACTAAAAACAATTTGTTGTGACCTACAAATAGAAAATCCGGCTCTTTTAACATAGCTTTAAGATGATTTAGTCGAGCGGCGAGCGGACTTTTACTTCCTAAATGACTTTTCTCTGTAGTAGCTAACGGCTAATAATTCTACCGTTGGTGTTTAAAGTCACTGCGTTACCACAGATTAATTTCCGCCTGCGTGCATTTTTTTTCTCCCCTTCCCTTCCCCCAACGTCGTCGAAACCAGAGCAGCTAATATTGTTCGGCGAGAGCAACGAGTTAGCTCACGCCGCCTCAATCGAACACTTGTTGATGGCCTCTCCCAAAGCACACATCGCTCTGAATGAGAAGCTGCTGCTGATTTCTTCGACTCATTCAATTCAAAATAAATCCAAACAGATGTTAATCTTGGAGTCAAGAGAAGTTTTAACCTCGTCTAGTCATGAGTACCTTCATAAAGGCGTCCTAGTTGTTCTACAGCTCATATGACCTTGATGTGAATACCAGACCCGATTGTCCTTGGTCGCTAAAGAATCTGCAATCTCTTCAATTAATTTCTGCATAAATTTGATCAAAAGTCAAGAGTCTGATCAAAAAATGACTCCTCGGTCGCTCCCCGAGTTTTTAAAGTTGTATGTTTGGTGCCTTCCATCATGCCAGAGAGTAATACAGCACCTCCTTAGAACGATTCAGAGCTAAAGCATCCCAATCTGCAAAAATAATCACAATAAACACACACACTGACCCCTTTTCAAGCATTTCTAGTCCAGATATCATGTTTTTCGGTTCAGAAAAATAACTTTTTCCTTGGTCCCACCGGGACAAACAACCTACGGTACTGACCGTCTCTTTCCGCATGGGTCATCTGACGCGCTTTCAGATGAGTCTGAGGGCCAATGAGATCGCAGGACCTCAAAACGCAGAGGAGAAACGATGAAAAATTTAAAAAACAGTAGAACTTTGCAGCTTGCGACTCCAATATATATCACAGCTTGATCCCACTATAAAAATATTAAAATACAACCTTTTTGTTCTAAAAATGTACTCCATCGTTTCTCTTCTCACAAGGGTTTAGAGTACCATCCAAATGTATAAAATCGGATCTGTGAATGATGATCTAGAAGCATTTGAGTGTTCAGAGGTCTACGTACGAGTCCTTGAAACGCCCCACATGAAGCACAAGAGATCGGGAGGAGAGAGAGACGGAAACTGTAATGGACCCGTACAGGATAATATGGACCCGTACTTGTGTAGCACTTTTCTAGTCTTCCGACCACTCAAAGCGCTTTAACACTACATGACATCATTCAGCCATTCACACACTGATGGGAGGAGCTACCCCATCAGTATCAACCATTATTCATACTCCGTAGGCACAGCTCCGGGACCAATTTAGGGTTAAGCGTCTTGCTCAAGGACACATCGACATGGGCGAGCGGAGTCGGGGATTGAACCGCCGATCCCCTGATTGAAGGACGACCCTGCTCACCACTGAGCCACAGTCGCCCGCTCGGTGAAATTGAAAAGCGAGCGCTCGGTTCGGCCTCCGACCGCCGCGTCGATGCGTCCTGAGACGGAAATATTTCCACGCCCAGAAAGCCCCGCCCCTCCCCCCTGTGTCCTCCAGACGACCCCTTTTATACCATGTTGCCTTCATGCGTCTCGCTTCCTTTGAGCGAGGGTGTGTTTCCGCACAGGCCACCGGGCTTATCTTTTTATGGCGCCCGGGTTTGTCTTTAACCGATAACCCCCGCGGAGGTGAGCGCCGTGTTCGCTCTGTCATCCCTCCATCCCAGCTAATCTTTGCACTCTCTGTCTCTCGTTTGCTTCACATCTGACCTCTTGACCTCGCTGCACCTCTGGGTGGAGGAGGACGGTCTCCTGTGAAGGTGCGCAAACCCTGAGAGTTTAATGAATAACAGAGAGACTAAAAGGGTACATCGGCGGGGGGGGCGGGGCAGCAATCCTCTCTGGGTGAAAGTGTCGCTCTGAGACTTATCGCTCAAAGACACTTTTATTCATGCCAATTCATGCCCGAGGAGTCTCTTTTTCTTTAAGCTATAACATTTTGCACAGCAGCAATGGCCGTTGTCTTCCACTCGGCAGCAGGTCAGACCGGTTCTTAGCTCATCTCAGGCTAAAGGCTAACGACTCGGTCACGACGTGTCCTCCCTCTGATCGGGTCACGCCTCGATCACGTGATCTCCGGTCCCTCTTTTTTGCCATCGTTCTTTCTTTGCAGTATTTTCTGCCACTAAACCCACCGCAGTGTGTCGAAAACCCGCTTCCCCTTCACGCCGTCACATGTGCGGCGTGGACGTCGTCTTCCATTCTTCTTCACTTCCCTCCTCAACATGTCACGTGATTGGTTTGCCGGATTCTGTTGCGAAAGTCCGTCCATGCAATTTTTTTGAGCTCGGCCTCCTCGAACTTGCAGGTGGAGGTTTTGGTTTGCAAATCCTCTCCGCGCCTGAGAGCCTCACACCTGCTCTGAATGCCTCGCCATTTGTTTGTAAAGGAGTGTTTTCTTCTTTCTACCCTTTTGAAACACATCATTGCAAAGGTCTTAGTCACTGCGGCACCCTCCAATTTACTTCACGCACGACGGCCGCTCACCGGGTTTATCAAGTCGGCATTTTTCAACGGTGCAATGCATTCTGGTACCTGCAGCAGCCGAACTGTAAAAACTAAACATTAACCCGTGTGTGTGTGTGTGTGTGTGTGTGTGTGTGTGTGTGTGTGTGTGTGTGTGTATGTGTATGTGTGTCAAAGCTGAACCTGCAAAATTAGAAATCGCTCCCACCAGATAGGATTGAATTGTTGATAATGCTTTTTTTTTTCCGTTGGCGCTTCTTCGTTTTTTGCGTGGCAGCGGAGGCGGCGAGGGCTCTCTGGACCGGCTCCTCCCGGCGGTCAGCCCGGGCCCGTCCCCGAGGAAGAGGACCACCAGCCAGTGCAAGTCGGAGCCCCCGCTCCTGCGCACCTCCAAGAGAACCATCTACACAGCGGGCCGGCCGCCCTGGTACAACGAGCACGGGGCGCAGTCCAAAGAGGCCTTCGTCATCGGTAGGCCGCCACCGCGCTCGCGTCTCGTTATTTAACCTTTTCAAATGCAATCCTCCCCTCTGAGGGGGGAAGACTGAGCGATTGTTATATAAAACCGTAAATCATAGCTTGTTTTCTGACTAAAAAAGCACCAAACTGCTGTATGTGGATGTATTGAACACCATAAGTAATATAATAGTAATACAAGGGAAATATATGGTTTGGTACATTAGGAAATTCAAATAGCCCTGATGCCCAATAGACCCAATGGACCCAACAGCCATTGGATCTAATGGGGCTGAACAACATCTTACGTACCTTATATTCATGACACCAACATTATTCAAATATCGCTAGTGGTTGCAGAGATACAGAGTTACATTTTCGAGGAAAGGGCCTAAAAATAGGTTGGTTTTTAGGCCCCAGTGTGGCCCCCCCCCGTGCAGAGCGGGTCTGCATCTAATGGCTCGTCCTCCTGTAGAAAGTGACGGTCACGTTGTATTGATGACCCTCCACACGCAGATAGGAAGTGTGTTGTTTTCCAGGTAACAAGTGAAGGTATTTACTGCTAACGCGCATCGACGAGCTCCTTCAGAACTGTTATTGACATTTTTAACCGAGTCAAAGCGGCGCCGCTCGTCTCCCTCCGCCCGGCCGCATCTGTTCCTGCCTGTCGCGACGGCCTCGAGCGTCGAGCTAGCGCCCGCTTGCCCGGCGCAGGTATTCAGAGATGACTTCTGCGGCGTTGCTGAACGTCTCCCGCGTCCACAGGCCTGTGCGGCGGCAGCGCCTCGGGGAAGACGACGGTGGCGCGCAAAATCATCGAGGCTCTGGACGTGCCGTGGGTCGTGCTGCTCTCCATGGACTCCTTCTACAAGGTGAGTTCTTCAACCAAGCGAGCACAAACGACCACGACGGGGATTTCACTTCTGTAGATTTCTCTTAAAGTCACCAAACCTCACTGTTACATCACGCCTCATTTGCATATTTCAACATGGAACACTAAAACCAAACATTTCTTCACGTACGTAATGAAGTGGGGAAGTTTCACCCGCCTGGAGGGAGGGAGGGGAGACAGGAAGAGAGGGGGAGAGAGAGAGAGAGAGATGGAAAGAGAAAAACAGAGGGAGAGAGAGAAAGGAGGGAGAGAGAAATATGGAGGGAGAGAGAGAGAGTAAATGAGGATAAGCAGAGTGAGAGAATCAAACATTAGAAGGCAGAAGAGTCTGGGGGGGGAGGTGGGGTTATGTAATCCCGTCACAATCTGACAGCGGCGGTTCAGGCGGAGGGGGCGGGGCTCGTTTGCACACTTTGCGACGCCCCAAACGTCCAAAACGTTTCTGTCTGGGACTCGAGGCTTTTTCCACATTCATAACTCCGGTTCTCCGGTTCCCTCACGTCGAGCCTGTTGCACCAGTTTATCTCTCAGACAGTTATCGGCTCGAGAAGGAGGCGGGGGAGGAGGGGTTGTTCTGCAACAGCCAAATGCCACGTCTGGGGTTTTAACGCTCAGCTACCCTGAGGACACACACACACACACACACACACACACACACACACACCACCTGGTGCGGACGTCACAGTGGCGCATGATGTTCTCCTAAATTTAGGTCCCGCAACTTCAACGGCTCTTGAGTGTTTCAGCTTGTGTTCACACCATTTGAGCCCGCGATGTCGTAGAATCACAACGCATTGTTTCATTATTTATGAAGGTTTTTTTTAATATACAAGCCTTTTGTATGCAAACTTTAATGTGAGCATCTTCGCAAAAGCAAAGAAAAACGGAGGAATGACGTATTGGACTGAATGAAAGCCTGAAAGGTGTGAGCGGCGTGCTCCCTGCAGGTCCTGACCCCGGACCAGCAGACGATGGCCGCCAGCAACGACTACAACTTTGACCACCCGGACGCCTTCGACTTCGACCTGCTGACGCACACGCTGCGCAAGCTGAAGCAGGGCAAGAGCGTGAAGATCCCCGTGTACGACTTCACCACCCACGGCAGGCAGAAGGAGTGGGTGAGGACACACATACACACACACACACACACACACACACACACCAGCTACGGCGCGTAATCTCAGTTTCTCCATTACCTGAAAGGTTTTTAATCTCCCCTCCGCCGGAGGTTCAGAGTCGCAAGTCTGCTCCTCCAGACGGCCTCCAGCGAGCCTTTTGTTGAGGCTTCTCCTCACAGCGAGACTTTCTCTCTCTCTGACGGCGTGTTCGCACTGAAAGAGTTGTGAAATATTACCGCGAGCATAAGTATAATGCAGAAATAGTTGTTAATGTCCCATGGTCGATAGCGGAAATGAAAACACTTTTACAGGAACATGACCAGGTCAGTTTAGGTTAGCTAGTGAGGCTATGTGCCGCTAACGAGGTGTAACGTGGCTCAAGCCACGCCCCCTTTCCGTCGCGATTGGTTGCAAAAAGCCGGTAATGACGACGTGCGCGTCAGCAATAACAACTTGCACGTGTCTCCCCTTTTTCCACAGAAAACCGTGTACGGAGCCAGCGTTATCATCTTCGAGGGAATCATGTCCTTCGCCGATAAGAAGCTCCTGCAGGTAAACCATCGTGTGTGTGTGTGTGTGTGTGTGTGTGTGTGTGTGTGTGTGAACCTGCACATATAGGCTAGCGGGCAGTCTTGTAGTAAAGTGAAGAAAAAAAAACACTCTTGAAGATTTTCAGGTTCACGTTAGCTGAGGTTAGCTAAAGTTAGCTCAAGTTAGGTGCTAACGTTATTAGCTCTCCTGCTGATTTAAACACGGAGCCAGCGTTATCATCTTCGAGGGAATCATGTCCTTCGCAGATCAGTGTGTGAAAACATGTTGACAATCAGCTGTTTCTATTCACCGACTCTGACCGACGGCGTCTTTGCGAGCGGCTCGTGGAGTTGAACCCGCGACTCGTTTAAAAGCTCGCGGCTGTGCATGTAAATTTGTCACGTGCACAGAAACACCGCCAAGTGTTCAATCCGACTGCCAGAGGGTGTCGACTGCAGATTTCTGTTCCACAGATTTCTTTGTAAACACTAATATAACAATGTTCACGCTTTTCCGTTTTTTTTTCCTCGATAATTAAGTAAGTTGAAAAATAAATGTTTCCTCTTCAAAAAAAAAAAAAAATACCACAGTCATGAATGTGATTACAGCTGAAGTTAATTAACACACATTGACCCTTTTTCATTTCAGCTCTCAGTAAAGAGCCGGCTCGCAGATAAAAGATACACAGAATAAATTATAAAGATGAATTATCGCCGCACAGCTCGACTCTCATCATTTATTCATGGAGGGAAACGGTGTCGCGGCAGCGGACTCGTCCTCATCATCTCAGTTCACTTCAACACAGATTGTTGAGACCGAGGAAGAGGAAATATATCAATTTCAAGCGCAGGGAATTATTTCAAAATAAATGAATCGCTAAAATGGCTCTCTGGAGTTTGAACTGAAGGAGCACAGATCACCGCCGTCACCGCCGTCACCGACGTGACGGCCGGTCTTCGTGGCGCTTGTCCCGCCTTCTCCTCCGTTGCGATTGGTCGGCTGGGTTTGTTGGTGACGTTCACGCGGATGAACTGTCGTGTTGCTCGCCGAGCGACACGAGCGCTGCAAGTCACAGGGTTCAGACGGTCACGGAGTGTTAAAACGCTCATTTTCAGACCTGGAAAGAAAAGTCCTTGAGGCAAAAATATAACTCTAATACTTTAGTAGAACTCATGGAAATGTTTTATATTCATGTGATCATGTTCAATTACGCTGAGTTTGAAATATTTAATATGCTTTTAAAAGAAAGAATATCTCTCTCTTCCCTCTCTTCCTCCTCTCCCTTTCTCTCCTCTACCTCTCTCCTCTTTCTGCTCTCCCTCTCTCTCCCCTCTCTTCCTCCTCTTCCTCTCATCTATCTCTTCTTCCTCCTCTCCCTCTCTCTCTCCCCTCTCTTGTGCCTTTCCCTCTCCCCTCTCTCTCTTCTCTCTCTCTCCTCTTCCTCCTCTCCCTCTCTCCTCTTTCTCCTCTCCCTCTCTCTCCCCTCTCTTCCTCCTCTTCCTCTCATCTATCTCTTCTTCCTCCTCTCCCTCTCTCTCTCTTCCTCCTCTCACTCTCTCTCTCCTCTTCCTCCTCTCCCTCTCCTCTCCCTCTCTCCTCTTTCTCCTCTCCCTCTCTCTCTCTCTCTCTCTCTCTCTCTCTCTCTCTCTCTCTCTCCTCTTCCTCCTCTCCCTCTCTCCTCTTCCTCCTCTCCCTCTCTCCTCTTTCTCCTCTCCCTCTCTCTCCCCTCTCTTCCTCCTCTCCCTCTCATCTCTCTTCTTCCTCCTCTCCCTCTCTCTCTCTCCCTCCCTCTCTCTCTCTCCCCCTCTCTCTCTCTCTCTCTCTCTCTCTCTTCCTCCTCTCTCTCTCTTCCTCCTCTCTCTCCTCTTCCTCCTCTCCCTCTCATCTCTCTCTTCTTCCTACTCTCCCTCTCTCTCTCCTCTCCTCTGTGTCTCTCTCTCCTCTCTCCTCTTCCTCCCTCTCTCAGCTGCTGGACATGAAGATCTTCGTGGACACGGACTCGGACATCCGGCTGGTGCGCCGGCTGCGGCGTGACATCACGGACCGGGGGCGGGACATCGAGGGCGTCATCAAGCAGTACAACAAGTTCGTCAAGCCGGCGTTCGAGCAGTACATCGAGCCCACCATGCGGCTGGCCGACATCGTGGTGCCGCGCGGTGCGTGCACACTCCCCCCGATTCACGTGCACACTCCCCCGATGCGCGTGCACGTTTGCACGCACAGTGTGCAGGATACTGTCTCCAACAAAAAAATGAAAATAGTAACACTGTGTCGCTTTGTTTCCATGTTTGTCGTCAGGCGGTTGCAACATGGTGGCCATCGATTTGATCGTGCAGCATGTTCACAGTCAGCTGGAGGAGGTATTACACACACACACACACACACACACACACACACACAGAAGGTCCTGGTGGTAATTATCTGCGCGGGTGTTTAGAATACCAACAGAATCATCACAAAGGGGCGGAGCTGCAGCGTCACCTTAAATCTCTCTCGCCCGGTCGTTGCAAGCCCCGCCGCTCCCTCTAGTGGAGAGAAGACGCACTGCGCCAGCTTTAAGAGCAGGGTGGATGTGCAAACATTTAACACAAAACAAACACGTGCGTTGATAAAGAGTCTTCAGTTTGATCGTTGACAGAATCAAACACTGGTTGATGTTCATCCATATTGTATTCAGACATACATGCATATGTTTTCAGGTGAATTAATAAATATGTATGTAGCATGTATGTATATTTATATATACATAACGGCACTTAATATTGTGGGATAATTGCCATTAACTGCACGGCCTTCATAACGATCGTTCCAGGTTCATTGTGCTTCTTCCTCTGATTTCTCCGAGGGAGAAGCACTTTGTACAACAATGCAGTGTGCTGTTGTTCCCCCCCCACTCTCTCACACACACACACACACACACACACACACACACCACTAATGGACTGCTTTCTCACCCTCTCTCTCTCTCTCTCCCCCCACTTCCCCCTCCACCCCCCAAAATCCCTCCACGGCTCACAGCGCGAGCTCAGCGTCAGGTAGAGTGGCCTTTATCCTGTCTATCATTCTCTCCTCTCGCCAGCCTCCCCCCCTCATCCCTTCCTCTCCACCTCCACCCTCTCCCCCCTGACTGCTGCAGCTTCTTACTGGGAAAGAGAGAGAGAGAGAAAGAGAGAGAGAGAGATTACCTCTAACCTTCCACTGATCTGCTGGCTGCCGCCGCGCATCGCCAGGCGGCACTGTTGCCTCTGTGGCGCTAACGTGGCTAATTGGTGATGGAATAGAGATATCTATATTTATATCTATATTTATAGATATATAAACACACACTGGCCGCTGAGATGAAAGGGTTGGAGGTGTTCACGTGAAGACTTTCCTTCTCTCTGCCTCGTAAAGAAATGACAACTTACACTTTTCCTGCCTCCTGTGTCTAAAAATACACCGAGAGAAGAGAGGGGGGAGAGAGACAGAGAGGGAAGAGAGGGGATGGAGAGGAGAGAATGGAGAAGATGAAGAGTGGAGAGAGAGAAGAGAGGAAGGAGAGAAAGGGAAGAGAGGAAAGAGAAAAAGAGAGAGAAAGAAGACAGGAAAGAGAGAGAGAGAGATCTATTGTTAACTATCACACAGATCAGCCACAGAGAAAGTTTCCAATACCCGACTACAAAGCAATGAGTTTTTCCATTGAATGTCGGCCACAGTGTCAGAGACACACACACACACACACACACACACACACACACACACACACACAAAGAGAGAGGAAGTGAGCGTGGTGCCTGTCTTTAGACACAGGATGTCGAGGCCTGTGAGCTGAAATACCAACCTCTGCTGTTCTACACCGTGAACGAGTGACAGCCGCACCTCCCACGCAAAACACACACACACACACACACTCACACTCACATAATGGTTGTGTATGAATCCCCCCACCACCATCACCGGATCGGCGGAGACGTCGTTCGACCTCTCCGGCCTCCGAGCTGTCACTCTTTCTCTCCGCGTGAGACGATCCCTTCATCTCCTCATCCACCTGATGTTGTTGTGTGTGTTTTTTTTTCTTCTCCTCCTTTCCTTCCTCTTATCTGTCGTCTTTCTGTGTTTCGTCGAATCCTCCCCTCAAAAATCCCTCTCCCTATAGAGGAAACTTCGCTGGGATATGTGAGCAGATTTGCTATGATTTCTCTTTTTTCTTTGCATCCGGCTAACGGTGACCTGGTGTCAACACGAGTGTGTGCTCCTCTAGCGCTAGGCTAGGCTAACTCGAAGCTAATGTTGACGTGTGGCGTTATTAGTGGAGACCTATCATGGAAAATGACCCTCATGCATTTATTTATTGCATTTTCTATTTTATTTTAAGTCCATGTATAACATGTTAATCTGTTTTTGTGTATTTTCCATCATCGTGGTCTCAACACTGACACCCCTTGCTTTGCAAATTTTGTGCGTCTGCCCTTTTTTTGCACACTTTGCTTTAATGGCTACTGAGGAAAAAATTATTTGTGGTGGATTCAGTTTTCTGCACGTGTGTGTGTGTGTGTGTGTGTGTAAACCTGCACATATAGGCTAGCTGAGGTTAGCTGCTAATGTTACTAGCTCATGTTAGACGAGGTTAGCTGAGGTTAGCTCAAGTTTGATGAGGTTAGGTGAGGTTAGATGTGGTTAGCTTACGTTAGCTGAGGTTAGCTGCTGACGTTCCTAGCTCACATGAAAAGAGGTTAGCTGAGGTTGGATGTGGTTAGCTTATGTTAGCTGCTAACATTACTAGCTCAAGTTAGCTGAAGTTAGCTGAGGTTAGCTGAGGTCGTCTGCTCACGTTATTGGCTTACATTAGACGAGGTTAGCTGAGGTTAGCTGCAACCGTTATTAGCTGTCCTGATTTAAAGACAGATTTGTCGCTCAGAGAGCGTGTGTGTGTGTGTGTGTGTGTGTGTGTGTGTGTGTGTGTGTGTGTGTGTGTGTGTGTGTGTGTGTGTGTTTTCCCGTCCGTCCATTTGCAAGACTCTGAAACTCACTGCCGCGCTGTGCTCCGCCTCTTCACGGTTGCCTCCTGAAACACGGCGCTCTCGTGTTTGTGAGTCGTATTCACGCGTCTCTCCATCTTCCCTCTCCTCCCCCCTTATCCCGCACGCACTGCTATTGGTTGCCGTGGTTACAGAGCGGCCCTGGCTTCGGCGCACCAGGCCCAGCCCCTCCCCCAGACGCTCAGTGTTCTGGAGAGCACGCCTCAGGTCCGGGGCATGCACACCATCATCAGGTAGGAAGCAAGATGGCCGCCACGTCCGCCGCCGCGTCTCCTCCGCTTCACAACGGCATGACTGCATCTTTCTTCTTCCTCTCCTCCCCCAAAACAACGTAGGAACAAGGAAACCAGCCGCGACGAGTTCATCTTCTACTCCAAGAGGTTGATGCGCCTGTTGATCGAGCGAGCGCTGTCCTTCCTCCCCTCGCAGGTACCGAGAAGCACCGAGCTAAGCGCTAAGCTAAGCTAGCCGACTCACGCTCGTTATACTTTGTTTTCAGTGGAACGCTGGCTCTAAAGCGTTGCTGGACGTAGATCTAGGGAGGAAGCAACCGTGATGTGTCTATTTATATATATATATATATATATATATATATATATATATATATATATATATATATATATATATATATATATACATACATATTTAGATGCTGATACGGTACATTATGTGGCCTTGAAACGGGGAGCGATAGCGATGAAAGGGAAGAAAAAAAAGCTTGTATTTGCTAAAATAAATCAGATAGATGGCTGCAGCATGAGCACGGAAACTTATCGAGTCACCACAAAGGAAAGTTTCCATACCTGAACCATG
>NW_027176153.1:3179068-3184068 GCF_023055335.1 Clinocottus analis
CACCACACACACACACACACACACAAGTCTTCCTCAACGACCGGGGCCTCGAGGAGTTTGCCGTGTGGGTAAGAAGCCGAATGACCTTAAAATGACCTTAAAATGACTTTAAAATGACTTTAAAATGACTTCAGCAGCTCTTCACAGACTTTACGGATCTCTGGGAGATGAAGAGGAAGAGAGAGACTGTTTATTTGTTGTGTCTGGGTTGTAAATGGAGGGACGGAGAGCTGAAGATGAATAACTCAGACGGAGACGTGGTTCTGAATCGTGAGTCCAGGGTTTGGATCAGAACGTCTTTAGGAGGTCGAAGCATCGCCTCTGTTCCTCTTCATCTTCATCTTCGTCCTCAGAGGATCGTGGCCTGACCGGACCGGACCGGACCGCCCCGGTGAAGCCGGCCGGTTGAACTTCTCTGTGAGCGGTTTGTGTAACGACTGAGCCGGTGTGTGTTCACACTGACGAGGCGTTTGATGTCCTCTGTGTCTGGAAGAAACAACTTTATTTTATTGGAATGTGATGAAGATTTTTCTATTTTTTTGCATCTGTGTCTTTGTATAAACATAAAGGTGGGGAAGCGAAATTATATAACTTTTTTTTTTTTGCATCACATTTGTAATTCTTTTCTTAACTTTTAACTTTTTTATTTTTTAGCGGATGAATTTCGTTTCGCGCCAAAAATCAGAACCGTCCGTCGAAATAATGTTGCTTCATGGAGGCTGGATTATTTAAGCTTCACTCGTTATATTTTGTATTTTTAATATAACTTTAACAAAAATAATCCAAAACATAAAGTTAAGGGTTTGAAAAGTGCACCTTTTGTTTTTAATTCAGCAGAAAGTGACGATACTTCTCCGAGATATTTTTTTTGTCCGAGGAGACGCGTGAACGCCGGGCGCCGAGACGCACAGAGGCGCCTGAACGCCACACCGCGTCCCGACCCGGATCCTGGACCCCGGATCCTGGACCCCGGACCCCGGATCCTGGACCCCGGACCCCGGAGCGGTTCTTTTCGAGGACTGTCCGTCCTGAGAATGGCTTCAGGCTCAATCTCAGGCCCGTCAGCCCACGAAAAGCCGACTCGCCGCAGCGTCACGGGACGAGGAGGAAGAACCAGCTGGACATGAGCTCTGATGCGCAGAAAGGAACCAACACAAGACGAGGACGGGTCAGCTGGTCTCACCCGCCGAGTCCAGACGCTGACTTTACTCAGGGGAGGAAGTGTCATCACTTTTACATTTATTGTTTTCATTTTTTATTTTTCTTTCCTATTTTGCGTTTTCAGTGAGTTAGAACCATTTATCATTTCTTTATTTTTGAAATGAATTATTTATAAAACGTGTTGCGAGTACAGGACAGCAGTACTATAACAATACTACTACTAATATACTACTACTATAACTACTATACTACTACTAATATACTACTACTATAACTACTATACTACTACTAATATACTACTACTATAACTACTATACTACTACTACACTACTACTATACTACTACTATAACTACTATACTACTAATATACTACTACTATATTACTACTATACTACTGTACTACTACAACTATACTATAACTACTATACTACTAATATACTACTACTATAACTACTATACTACTACTATAACTACTATACTACTACTATAACTACTATACTACTACTACACTACTACAATACTACTACTATAACTACTATACTACTAATATACTACTACTATATTACTACTATACTACTGTACTACTACAACTATACTATAACTACTATACTACTAATATACTACTACGACTATACTATAACTACTATAACTACTACTATACTACTACGACTATACTATAACTATATACTACAGCTCCTATAACTTATACTACTGCTACTATACTATAACTACTATACTACTACGACTATACTATAGTTACTATACTACTGCTACTATACTATAACTATTATACTATAATTACACCGTAAAGTGTAATAGCAGTAGTATAGTAGTAGTTTATTAGTTGTAGTGTAGTAGCAGTAGTATAGTAACTATAGTATAGTCGTAGTAGTATAGTATACAGTAGTACAGTATTGGTAGTATAATAGAAGTATTATAGTAGTAGTAGAGTAGCAGTAGTATAGTAGTAGTATAGTAGCAGTATTATTAGTATAGTAGCAGTAATATAGTAGAAGTACTAAAGTGATAGTTGTAGAATAGTAGCAATAGTATAGTAGCAGTAGTACAGTAGCAGTAATATTAGTATAGTGGCAGTAATATAGTAGTAGTAGTAGTAGTAGTAGTAGTAGTAGTAGTAGTAGTAGTAGTATAGTAGTTATGTTATAGTAGTATAGTAGTTATGTTATAGTAGTAGTAGTAGTAGTAGTAGTAGTAGTAGTAGTATAGTAGTTGTAGTGTAGCAGCAGTAGTGTTGTAGCAGTAATGTAGTAACAGTATTATAGTAGTAGTAGTAGTTGTGTGATAGTAGCAGTAGTACAGTAGCAGTATTATTAGTATACTAGCAGTAATATGGTAGCAGTACTATAGTAGTAGTAGTTGTAGTATAGTAGTTGTCAGTGGTGGAATGTAACAAAGTATTTTTACTTCGTTACTGTACTTAAGTACATTTTTACGTATCTGTACTTTACTTAAGTAAAAACAATAGTGCATACTTTTTACTTTCACTCTGTTACATTGTGCAGTTATCATGTGTACTTCTCCTCCTCTACATTTCTACAACGCGTGTCGTTGTTTGTTACATTTCATGAACAGTTTCACCAAAATGTTGCCTCCACAGAAATATGGATTGCGTTGCTGTTTTCAACCAATCAGGCGGCTCCTTCGGCTCCAATGACATCACAGAGTGCGTTCAGCAGCACCAACGGTAGCGTTGCATGTTTCAACATCGACACACAACCTGACCAACAAACTACTTTTCATCGTGGATCCTCATGGAGCCACTTTGGCCCTTTTTTAAAAACATGTTTGATTTCAAAGCCCCAAGAATGACTCGTGGAGGTTTCACAGCCTTTTCAATAAAATATTTCAAGATATCATGTTGTCTTCGTTGGTTTGGCCTCATGGTGTTGACCCTGCAGATGACCCCTGGTAGACAACTTGTCATCTGCAGAGTTGTGAGATGGAGTGAAAAGTACTACAGAGAGTACGCACAATAATACACCAACCTTTCCAATAAAGAAACGATGTCGCTTATGATTATTACTGGTAGTGACTTCATAAGTACTACCAGCAGCTTTATCTGCAACTTCTGCTTTTAATACTGAAAGTAAATTGAAAAGTAAGTACTTTTTACTTTTTCTTAAGTACGATTGTTGATGTACTACTTTTACTTTTACTTTTATTTTCCTGGGTACTTGTACTTTTACTTAAGTACTAAACTTAAGTACTTTCTCCACCACTGGTCGTTGTAGTATAGTAGTAGTATAGTTGTAGTACTGTAGCAGTATACTAGTAGTACTGTAGCAGTATAGTAGTAGTATAGTAGCAGTATAGTAGTAGTATAGTAGCAGTATAGTAGTAGTATAGTAGCAGTATAGTAGTAGTATAGTAGTAGTATAGTAGTACTACAGTAGTAGTACTGTAGCAGTATAGTAGTAGTATAGTAGTAGTATAGTAGTACTATAGTAGTAGTACTGTAGTAGTATAGTAGTACTACAGTAGTAGTACTGTAGCAGTATAGTAGTAGTATAGTAGTACTACAGTAGTAGTACTGTAGCAGTACAGTAGTAGTATAGTAGTACTACAGTAGTAGTACTGTAGCAGTACAGTAGTAGTATAGTAGTACTACAGTAGTAGTACTGTAGCAGTACAGTAGTAGTATAGTAGTACTACAGTAGTAGTACTGTAGCAGTTCAGTAGTAGTATAGTAGTACTACAGTAGTAGTACTGTAGCAGTACAGTAGTAGTATAGTAGTACTACAGTAGTAGTACTGTAGCAGTACAGTAGTAGTATAGTAGTACTACAGTAGTAGTACTGTAGCAGTACAGTAGTAGTATAGTAGTACTACAGTAGTAGTACTGTAGCAGTACAGTAGTAGTATAGTAGTACTACAGTAGTAGTACTGTAGCAGTATAGTAGTACTATAGTAGTACTACAGTAGTAGTACTGCAGCAGTATAGTAGTACTACAGTAGTAGTACTGTAGCAGTATAGTAGTAGTACTGTAGTACTATAGTAGTACTACAGTAGTAGTACTGTAGCAGTATAGTAGTAGTATAGTAGTACTACAGTAGTAGTACTGTAGCAGTATAGTAGTACTACAGTAGTACTACAGTAGTACTACTGCAGCAGTAGTAGAAGGAGGGATGATGCGTCCGGAGGTTTCGGAGGATAAGAAATGTGTCAAACTCAGGACTTGAACCCAGAAGACCGGCGGTTAGAATCCAGAGAGAAGCCTCTTGGAGACTGTTTTCTGTTTGTTTATTAATATTGTTTCTCAGTTTGATCTGCTTCATAAACACAACAGTGAGTGAGGCAGCTTGCTCGTGTCTCGCCGTGGTCGATGTGAATACGACTGTTGGAGCCGTCTTTTCTTTCCTTGTCTTCATATTTCATCAACTGTGTAATGGACTTCATGGTCACATGTAGACATTTATATTTCCTCTTCAGCACGACGGAGCCACAGAATCTATGAATATGAACAGCAATAATCAAAATGACAGAATGAAAGGGTCCCTTGTAACGTTTCCTCCTCATGACCAGCAGAGGGCGCAGTGTGCACACTAACCAGAGAGCAGAGGAAGCAGTGTGCACACTAACCAGAGAGCAGAGGAAGCAGTGTGCACACTAACCAGAGAGCAGAGGGAGCAGTGTGCACACTAACTAGAGAGCAGAGGAAGCAGTGTGCACACTAACCAGAGAGCAGAGGAAGCAGTGTGCACACTAACCAGAGAGCAGAGGAAGCAGTGTGCACACTAACCAGAGTGTGTGTGTGTGTGTGTGTGTGTGTGTGTGTGTGTGTGTGTGTGTGTGTGTGTGTGTGTGTGTGTGTGTGTGTG
>NW_027176153.1:3196568-3234068 GCF_023055335.1 Clinocottus analis
GGGGCAACTCATTTGGTTGTATAGAAGTCTATGCTTCATGCGTTAAAGCTGCATTGTCACTTGATGATTACAGCCGTGATACAAGATCGCGACGGGAAATCTGGTCGTGTTTGTTTTTTTTCTGTTCTCATTCATAAACATTTAAAGTTGAAACTTTCATTCAATAAAAAGAAAAGTTTAAAAAAAAGTGACACTGAAGCAGAGTGATCGTCTGTTTTTCTTTGTGTGAGCGGTGATTCAACCCGACACACTGACCCCCTTCCTGAACACAAACACACCCACCACCTCGTGTTTCAAGGGTCTCTGTGTGAACACACACACACCTACACACACACACACACACACACACACACACACACACACACACACACACAGAATTCACTGAGTGGATTTCCGTGCTGTTGTATTGCTCGGACTGGATGCATGTGTGTAAGTGGCCTAATGATGCCTGAACCCATCCCAGAGTAGACAGAAGGGGGGAGAGAGAGAGAGAGAGAGAGAGAGGAGAGAGAGAGAGAGAGAGAGAGAGAGAGAGAGAGAGAGGGGGGTGGGGGGTGGGGGGGGGTCATGTTTGTCGTGTCAGGCGGATTGAGGGAGCCCAGCTTTGAGTAAAGCAGCTTGTGTGTTTGCGGACTTGGAGGGAGTGAGAGAGAGAGCGAGAGAGAGAGAGAGAGAGAGAGAGAGAGAGAGAGAGAGAGAGAGAGAGAGAGAGAGAGAGAGCTCTGTGCCCGGGCATTACAGACCTACATCCTTAATCCACATGGCCTGACATCCTCCCTCATCCAGCCCCGCGGCAGCCAGCCACCCAGACTGATGGAGGCGCGGCTCTACACCTCCCTTTGCTGTGTCATTACACGCATCACTTTCTCCCACCCCACACACAAACACACACACACACACACAGACACACACACACACACACACGTACTACATATTTTGCCGCTCTCTTCCCCATAAACTTTTCCCACTTCCTCAAACCTACAAACGACTCCCTGGTCACAGCACGTATGTTTTGATTTCCTGAGTAACAGAGCCCAGTTCCTCATTACACACACACACACACACACACACACACACACACACACACACACACACACACACACACACACACACACACACGCACATAGATTAAAAAAAACTACTGTTTTACGTTGGGAGGCATGTGTTCTGTCCTGAGTGTGATGGACACAAAGTACTCACAGTGGTGGTAAAGTACATCAGTACATTGACCAGAGTACTGCACTTCACAGAAGTATCTATTGTAGTATCTATTTAAAGCAGTTTTTTCTCTCTCTCTGCTACATTTAAGAGGAAGTTACAGTCCTCTATATTTATCCAACAGCTGTAGTTACCAGATACTTTTCAGATTTTTTCTTTAAAAAAAGACATAACAAGCTTGTAAAATGCACAAATATGCATGTTGTTGTTGTTGTTGTTGTTGTTTACACTCCGGGTGAAAGTGAACCTTTCACTCATAATTTGCCGTTTGCAAGTCTTTCGTGATGTTAAGAAGTTTTAATAATAAAAGTGTGATGCCTGGTGCAGGTTAGAGGTGAACCTCGTGACCCCTGTGACCTCTACACATGACCTCTGCAGGTTACAACCATTAGACCGAACGACCAGAGAAATAAGAGCTCATGAAGAACCACACGGACTCTACCTGCATGTGCAGGATGTCGAGATTAATATCAGATGTGTTAGATATAGATATGTTTAGATATGTTAGATATAGATGTGTTTAGATTAATATCAGTTATGTTAGATATAGATATGTTTAGATTAATAACAGATGTGTTAGATATAGATATGTTTAGATTAATATCAGATATGTTAGATATAGATATGTTTAGATTAATATCAGATATGTTAGATATAGATGTGTTTAGATTAATATCAGATATGTTAGATATAGATATGTTTAGATTAATATCAGATATGTTAGATATAGATGTGTTTAGATTAATATCAGATATGTTAGATATAGATATGTTTGGATTAATATCAGATATGTTAGATATAGATATGTTTGGATTAATATCAGATATGTTAGATATAGATATGTTTAGATTAACATCAAATATGTTAGATATAGATATGTTTAGATTAATATCAGATGTGTTACATATAGATATGTTTAGATTAATATCAGATATGTTAGATATAGATGTGTTTAGATTAATATCAGATATGTTAGATATAGATATGTTTACATTAATATCAGATATGTTAGATATAGATGTGTTTATATTAATATCAGATGTGTTACATATAGATATGTTTACAGTTTTTTGCTGACTTGTTCGTAACTCTTGACACAGACTCACACTTACAAACCACAATTGGCCAAATGGATCATTTTCTTCTCAGAAACACATTTTAATAAATGTATATTAACTCTTCATTTCAAAATAAAAACACATATTCCTCTGCGCACAATAACTTTACCACAACACTGAACGTCTGACTCAAAATGAAATCATTCTGTCAAAGAATAACTCTTCTTTTCACTTCACACGGCGCTTCCAGTCAATCAAAGTACGGCAGGTTTTAAAACACTGGTTATTGCTGACGTCACAAATCTGCATCGACTGTTATGTTTCACCTTTACAGGTATTTGTATGCAAAACATGCAAAACACTGATTTTACTCTAAACGTCTCGGTTGGGAAGTGTAAGTCTTCATGTAACGTTCACATTCAAAAGCTTTCCAGTAAAAAGTAAATCTGTTTTTGTCGCTTTACTGTGTACTACAGGAGGAACAGTATAAATACTGCGTACAGTGTGATGAAGAGTTTAACAGCAGTGCTTACAGTGAACAAAATACCCATAAAACACACAAGAACAAAACAACAACAGCAAGAAGCCCAGAGAAAAAGGGGAGGGACTAAAAAAGCACAAAATTCCTGTATCCAATTGTTTGTTTATTATCAGCTGAGATGTATTGTTTTGTAACTGATATCGTTGCCGAAGACGTTTTTAGACCGTATCGAAAGTTTGGAATATTGTGTTTGCCTTTGTGGGATGTTGTGTGTTAACATTCGTAAAATAATACAAAAACAATCATCATTTTGTTGTGAGGAATCGCTTCTCTGTTAAGAAAATGTAAGAATTGTGGAGATGTGTTCACTGACTGCATATTGTTTGAAAACCACATGAAACGTGTGACCACTGGTGGACAAACTGTAATATCAGATATGATATAGATATGGTTTGATGTAAATTCGTCTGCGGGACTTTTACTCGTATATAGAGTACTTTTAACTTTGTCATACTAGTACATACTACCACCTCTGAGTACTATGACAGGTTCCCACCTCATTACCAGGAAGTAGACCGGCCCGTTCTATTGCAAAACAGTTTCTGCTGTTCAGGAAACCACCTCTCTCTCCCTCTCTCTCTCCTTTTCTCCCTCTTTCTCTCCCTCCCTCTTTTTCTATCCCTCCCTCCCTCTCTCTCTCCCCCCTCTCTCTCATAACTAATAAGCAAAATCATGAAAGGAAAGTCCATAAAGTGTGACGTGGAATTACCCCAAACTCTCTGCTCGTCCGGCCCGCCGCCCGTCACGTGACCCGCCGCCCGTCACGTGACCCGCCGCCCGTCACGTGACCCGCGAGGTGTTTTCCTCACAGAGCGTGTCAAAATGTAAATGTCAGTCTTGTTTATTCATTTATTTATTATTTTCTCTGGTGTTTTCTTGATTGTGCCACCAGAGGGGGTCAGACTCACCGAGCCCTGGTCCTGGTCCTCATTGTCCTCATGGTCCTGGTCCTCATTGTCCTCATGGTCCTGGTCCTCATTGTCCTCATGGTCCTGGTCCTCATTGTCCTCATGGTCCTGGTCCTGCATGGTCCCGGTCCTCATGGTCCCGGTGCTGCATGGTCCTCATGGCCCCGGTCCTCATGGTCCTCATGGTCTTGGTCCTCATGGCCCCGGTCATCATGGCCCTCATGGTCCCGGTCCTGCATGGTCATCATGGTCCCGGTCCTCATGGTCCTCATAGTCCTCATGGTCCCGGTCCTCATGGTCCTCATAGTCCTCATGGTCCTCATAGTCCTCATGGTCCTCATGGTCCTCATGGTACTCATAGTCCTCATGGTCCTCATGGTCCCGGTCCTCATGGTCCTCATAGTCCTCATGGTCCTCATGGTCCTCATAGTCCTCATGGTCCTCATGGTACTCATAGTCCTCATGGTACTCATAGTCCTCATGGTCCCGGTACTCATGGTCCTCATGGTCCCGGTACTCATGGTCCTTATGGTCCCGGTCCTCATGGTCCTCATTGTCCTGGTCCTGCATGAGTCCTATTTGGCAACAAGCAGGAGCCACACACATGTTTACATCATGACACACAACACCACAACAATAACACATATGAATATCATTGTTATTATTATTAATAATAATCATACGTTATTATTAATAATAATAATAAGTCGTCATGTGATAAATGACAGAATTCGCCTGCAGGGGATTTTCATGATTACTGTCCTCACATCAGATGGACACGCCGCGCGCACGGTGCGTTCACGGTCTCTCATTTCCTGACTCTGCACAGAGAGAGAGAGAGAGAGAGAGAGAGAGAGAGAGAGAGAGAGAGAGAGAGAGAGAGAGAGAGAGAGAGAGAGAGAGAGAGAGAGAGAGAGGAGATACGGGGACACGGGGAGAGAGAGAGATACAGAGAGCAGGAGGAGGAGGAGGAGGAGGAGGAGGAGGAGGAGGAGGCTCCTGATACCAAGACACGGAAAAGCCGGGGAGGGAAAGAGAGAGAGAGAGAAAGGGGCTGGTGGAGGAAGAAGAGCGGGGAGAACAAGGGGGAATAACACTTAAAGAAAGCATCCAGAGGAGAGGAAGGACAGTAGAGAGAGAGAGAGAGCTTTGGACAACCTCCCCCCTCTCTCTCTCCTCCTCCTCCTCCTCCTCCTCCCTTCCTTTCTTTCTCTCAGGCTGTCACAGCAGACTGGACCTCCGAAGGACCGAGACCGCGTCCAGGAGCCCAGAGCCCATGGGGTAACAGGTATGTCTGACTTCCTCTTTCGGCGCTGAACCCCCTCCTCCCCCTCCCCCTCTCTCTCCCCCCCTCTCTTCCGCCTCCCCCCTCTCGCTTTAATAAGGTCTGAGGAGGGTTTTCTCCCCCCGGTGAGGCGGCAGCGAGGTCCGCGCTCTTCACGTATCATGTATCAACAATTAGTTTTTTTCCGCCTCGCGGAGCCATCGCTGTCTGCACGCTGACAGGTTGGTGCGCGCACGCGCGCCGGGGGGGTGAAGGGGGGGGCTACAATGCAACTCCGCGCGCGGCTGTTGTAGTCCGTTGTGTGCGTGTGTGTGTGTCCGTGTGTGTGTGTGTGTATCCGCGCGTGTGTATGTGGCTACTGTACGCACAGGCCTGTCTGTCTGTTTTTATTTTGTATTTTTTTTTTTTATTCCGTTGGCATTTCGTGCTCGCGGTGATTCTGACAGCGAGACGCGCGCGCGAGGGAGCGCGCGACAGTCTGAAAAGTCCGCCTACCTGTTCCAGACGTGACAGCCAGCTGTCTGCCCGCTTGTTGCTATTCCTCTTCATGCCGTTTCTTTTGGAGAAGCTGTCAGTCGCCGATGTGTGTGTGTGCGTGTGCGTGTGTGCGTGTGTGTGTGTGTGCACGCATTACGGAGCCGATGATTAAAAAAAGCAGTTTCACAATGAGAGGCGGAAAGATAATCTACTTTCTAATGTGTGTTTAATATTGTAAAGGCTGTGAAACGGACTCCACGGAACTACTTCTTTATTGTATCAGCGCGCAGGAAGGAAATACAATACAATATATATATATATATATATATATATATATATATATATATATATATATATATATATATATATATATATATATATATATATATATGTATGTATGTGTGTGTGTGACGCCCTGCAGACTGTGTACTTAACGCGTGTGTGATGAGCCGCTTGCAGACACGCGCGCGCGTGTTTCGTCCCCAGCTGATCCGAGTTTGATGAAACCAGCGGTGAAATGTGCAAAGTTTTGTCTCCTATACGGTGACAGCGTTGGTGTGTGTGTGTGTGTGTGTGTGTGTGTGTGTGTGTGTGTGTGTGTGTGTGTGTGTGTGTGTGTGTGTGTGTCGTGCCACACGCAGCGCAGGGTGATGCTCGTGCAGCCGTCTGGAGGGGATTCAAAATGAAAGCGCTCGGAGCTGCTGGGAGACAAGAGGGCTTAAACCCTCCTCCTGCTCTTCCTCTTCCTCCTGCTGTTCCTCCTCTTCCTCCTCCCCTCGATTAACCTCCACACAAAAAAGGGGGATTTCTCCAGCTGGAAATTTCTGCTGCGTCAACACCCAACCCCATAGAGGAGGAGGAGGAGGAGGAGGAGGAGGAGGAGGAGGAGGAGGAAGAGGAGGAGGAGGAGGATGTTGTTTGCAGATGAGTGTTTTCAGGTATTTATTTATTCCCCCTTTTAATCATTCAGTTCATCATCTGATGTGAGAGTTTAAAAGTGTAGCGTCAAGTGTTGTACCCCACGCAGACTCTCTCTCTCTCTCTCTCTCTCTCTCTCTCTCTCTCTCTCTCTCTCTCTCTCTCACACACACACACACACACACACACACACACACACACACGGCCCTGCCTCCTGTCTGCCCCTCTCAAAGCGGTCAGTTCCGTCTTCCTCCATTTTCTGCTGCTTGAGAGAGAAAGAGAGGGGGGGGGGCTCACCTCCACTGACAGAGATCTTCATCATCCTCTACCTCATCATCATCCCTTGACACTAGAGGTGTGTGTGTGTGTGTGTGTGTGTGTGTGGGTGGGGGGATCCTGCAAACTTTTCTGGTCCCGTGGCAGCTTGTTGTCAGAAAAGTGTTCTGAGTTCAGTTTGAGGAACTTCCCAGCGCTGCAGCCAGTTAGCCCCCAGTGCTGCAACCAGTTAGCCCCCAGCGCTGCAGCCAGTTAGCCCCCAGTGCTGCAGCCAGTTAGCCCCCAGTGCTGCAACCAGTTAGCCCCCAGCGCTGCAGCCAGTTAGCCCCCAGTGCTGCAACCAGTTAGCCCCCAGTGCTGCAGCCAGTTAGCCCCCAGCGCTGCAGCCAGTTAGCTCCCAGTGCTGCAGCCAGTTAGCCCCCAGCGCTGCAGCCAGTTAGCCCCCAGTGCTGCAGCCAGTTAGCCCCCAGCGCTGCAGCCAGTTAGCCCCCAGCGCTGCAGCCAGTTAGCCCCCAGCGCTGCAGCCAGTTAGCCCCCAGTGCTGCAGCCAGTTAGCCCCCAGTGCTGCAGCCAGTTAGCCCCCAGTGCTGCAGCCAGTTAGCTCCCAGCAGGGTCCTCTGGTCTGACGGCGGCTCACTGGGTCGAGTGATTTTCTGCCAAACTGTCTCCGGCCTCTCTGGACTCGTCTGCTTGTTTAGTCCTTCACTACCACAGCTACGATCTGGCTTGATATGATACACCTTTTTTTTTTTTTATTCACTCACGGCGCCTTGTGTGTGTGTGTGTGTGTGTGTGTGTGTGTTAGCGTGCACGTGTGCATGTGCACGTCCATCTGTGCACACTTTGTACAGCAGACTGCTTTCTTTTTTTTAACGCTGACAATCCTCAAAGTATAAAGGCGTAGCCACACCTCGACACACATCCTGGCCTGGACTATCTCCCAGAATGCTTTGTGTGTGTGTGGGTGGGTTTGCCCCCACCCTCCACCACCCTCTCACACACACACACACACACACATACACACACACACGCCACCAGGCTGCACCATTGAGGTTGCCCTCCCCCCCTGAGGTAGAGCTGTGTAGTAAAGAGCAATGGATGTCAATTCTGTGCATATATGTGTTTTTCAGTGTGTGTGTGTGTGTGTGTGTGTGTGTGTGTGTGTGTGTGTGCCTGCACCTTCTCCATCTGTGTGTTCCACGGGGGGAAAATGTAATACAGACCAGAAGACAGCAGCTACGAGGAGGAGTGGAGGAGGCGTGTAGGCGAGATCGGCCCGAAAGATGGAAAAAAAGCTCTAGCTGCTGGTGACGCTCGTGGGTTTGCGTTCGTCTCCGCGTTGCAGCTCATGAATGGAGCGGTTTTAAAATTTCATTTAAAGTTGATTTTAAAAAAGTAAGTTAAATGTATTGTTTTGTTTCTTCGAAGCTGCGCTCGGCGTTGGAGTTTTGTTACGCCGAATATTCCTGAGTTTGAAGGTTTGTTGCGAAGAAATGAGGAAGAGGAGGATGAGGGGAACCGAGAGATTGAGACCAGGATGCAATGAGACTGAGACCAGGACGCAATGAGACTGAGACCCGGACGCAATGAGACTGAGACCAGGACGCAATGAGACTGAGACCAGGACGCAATGAGACTGAGACCCGGACGCAATGAGACTGAGACCAGGACGCAATGAGACTGAGACCAGGACGCAATGAGACTGAGACCAGGACGCAATGAGACTGAGACCAGGATGCAATGAGACTGAGACCCGGACGCAATGAGACTGAGACCAGGATGCAATGAGACCGAGACCAGGATGCAATGAGACAGAGACCAGGATGCAATGAGACAGAGACCAGGACGCAATGAGACTGAGACCAGGACGCAATGAGACAAAGACCAGGACGCAATGAGACAAAGACCAGGAGGCAATGAGACACAGACCAGGATGCAATGAGACAGAGACCAGGATGCAATGAGACAGAGACCAGGATGCAATGAGACAGAGACCAGGACGCAATGAGACAAAGACCAGGACGCAATGAGACCGAGACCAGGATTCAATGAGACAGAGACCAGGATTCAATGAGACAGAGACCAGGACGCAATGAGACTGAGACCAGGACGCCATGAGACTGAGACCAGGATGCAATGAGACTGAGACCAGGATGCAATGAGACTGAGACCAGGATGCAATGAGACTGAGACCAGGATGCAATGAGACACAGACCAGGATGCAATGAGACTGAGACCAGGATGCAATGAGACTGAGACCAGGATGCAATGAGACAAAGACCAGGATGCAATGAGACTGAGACCAGGATGCAATGAGACTGAGACCAGGATGCAATGAGACTGAGACCAGGATGCAATGAGACCGAGACCAGCATGCAATGAGACCGAGACCAGGATGCAATGAGACTGAGACCAGGATGCAATGAGGACCTCCTCTATGTCCATGCGTGTGTTCTTGGGAGCGCGTCACATGAGCAGCGTCTCCGTGAGAGGTGGGTTCCACGCGTGGGAACGTGTTCCTCCTCTTTCTGCGATGAGCAACGGATCGGACTCGTCGCTCCGGCGTCTTCAGAGAGACGTCCTCGCGGTGGCAGAGTTCTTCCGTTCGTCGCGTTTGGCGCCTGCTGGTATGTAGGTGGTGCTCAGTCCTCCCGTGCAGGCCGAACTGTGTGGGGGGCAGTATCAGGACCCCCTCCCACACACACACACACACACACACACACAATCGTACGTATACGTTCCCGATACCAAGTAGAGAAAAGAGGGCAAGCTCTCCGTACTGACTCATGTGTTCCTGTCAGGAGCCTTGTACTCCATTCACCCCCCCACCCCCCCCCCCCCCCACACACACACACACACACACACATCACTCACTTGTTAATGGGAACACCTGTTTGGCTAACAGGCTGCTAAAGTGAGCGTTTACTCTCGGTGTGCACATCTCATGCCTCCGTCTCTCCGGAGCTCTCTTGACAACTCTTGTCTGAATATTGTCGTATACTCACGTCTGGGTCCGTCGTCGAGGCGCACATTAACACCCCACCACCACCACCACCACACACACACACCTCCCCCCCTCATCCCCACCCCTACGTAGCCAAACCAGCTCCATCCCCCATCCACTAATAACTCCCAAGGCTTTTTAGCTTAACTGCCTCTATAGCTCATTGTGCGGCGCTGAATACAGGTGTTCCTAATCCCCGTGGGGTTACACGGATGCTGTGGGGGATGTGTGTGTGTGTGTGTGTGTGTGTGTGTAACAGCTGTCTTTCCTATCCACCTATCTGGTGTGCCCCCCCCCTCCCCTCCCCTTTACACCCACACACACGGCAGAGATAACAGGTGAGTTTAAGCCATACCCCTCAAACCACACACAGTCGTCTCCACCACCCCACTTGTCTTTTCACATAGTTGTTAATATTTCATAGGTCCGTGTGTGTGTGTGTGTGTGTGTGTGCATGTGTGTGTGTGTGTGTGTGTGCATACACCTGCACAATAGGATGTCAGTGAGCGCAATGAGCTCTCTTGTTCTTTCCTTTTGTTCTTTTGTCCCTGAATTTTTAAATTGAAAGGTAATTCGTCGATTTGGCGCTTTTCTTTTTTTTTTGAAGGGGGGGGGGGGGGGGTTATAATCTACGACGAGCGAGAATTTCAAAAGCGAAATCACAATTTGTTTTGTCGCTAAAAATACATGCAAAAGGGAGGGGTTGTGCGCGGCGACGTCAGCGCATCTTTCTTTCCGAGGAGTTGTTGTTGATATTGAGAAACAGCTTTTTATTTGGATCACACATCCCAGAGGAAACAGATGAGGGATTTCATGTATTTTGTGTGTGTGTGTGTGTTGTCATCGGGGGAGTGTTTCTCTTTTCACCGGGCAACGCGTCGAAGCAAAAGTCAGAATTAGGGTCTCGTGTCCCGCTCCGGGTTTTCCGTGAACTCCTAACTGTTGGGTTTTCATTCGCGGTACGATCTCCCACGATCTTTGACGCTTTGTCGAAACAAATGCGAGGCGACGGCAGGTTGTGCGTCTCCGCTCCGTCCGCCTGCCGCTAATGAAAGAACAAAGGGAGGGAGATGTAGATTGCATCTATTGTCTTTTATCTCCGGCGTCCCGATCTCTGCGGAGGTCGCTCGTGACGCGATGTGTACACATGTCACATTCGACAATTTTCACAATTTTTCCTTCAGCGGTTGTGAGAGAACATTCTTTCAGAGAGAGGTCTCATCGATCCGCGGCATCTTTTTTTTTTTTTTAATCATCTCCTCTCCGGTAATGAGCTCACGTGGGACGCGGTTCGCGGCCCCGCGACTAACGATCGTTTTCGCCGTTGATTCGTCTGTCGATCGCTTTTCACCGATTCACCGAGAGACGGATGTTCAGTTGTTACCGCCGGAGAGGAAGAGAAGAAACCAGGAAATGTGTTCGCTTTTAAGAGCTTTTAGGACTCGTTTTTACCCCCCGAATAGTTGCCGATTGACCTGGTGATTATTTTAGGGGTCAATCGATCATTTCTTTGGTCCATTAAATGTCAGAAAATTAAAGATGGCGACCTCGAACGTCCTCTTTTGTCAGAAGGATGTTGCGTTTACTTCACACATTCAGGTTTAAGAAGCTGGAATCTGAGGTCGACCGGTTAGTCGTTCGGTCCGCAAAGATGTCCGACATTTTTTGAACAAATTTCGTATTTCCCGACGTCCACGAGCAAAAAGAGACGGAAAAATATTCACATTGCTAGTCAAGGAAACCTTTTTATATCAGGTACCAAGGCACAAATCAAGAAAAAAAACACGTTAGGTATCAAATTAAACATGAAAGATCAGGGCTAGAAGAATGTCTAATCCCCATGTACGACCTGTAAACTCAACTCAAACAGTTCATAGGATTACAGGCGAGGGCTTTAAGGGCTACAACGCTTTTTTTTAAAGTTACTCAAATCGATTTATCGATTATCAGATCGACTACGTGATTCATCGTCGCAGCTCGAGACGGATTACGTTCAGAAGGATTCACGTTCTTCAATTTAACCTTTTGGAAACCGTGCGTGAAAATCCTCCCGCACCCATTTTAGGTCCCAGCATGCCCCATTTAAACAATCTTTTGGCATAAAATAATTTTGCCATTTTTTGATACCGAAAGACTTTTTTTTTTGACTGAAACTCCTTCCTAACAGGACAAGACTTTGTTTTATTGTGATTTTTGTTGCAGATTATGATTCTTTAGGTCCTAATCTTTCCATAAAGGTGTCTTATTGACGCTCCAGGAGGCATTTTTGGGGAATCTGGCTCATATCATGCTGGATGTTCATAGTTACGTTAAAAATATCTTTTAAAATTGATTTTCTTTTGCAGATATACATTTTTTTCTCAAGACTTTGCTGAACAAATACATACAAGTATTACAACTAATTTGGGGTTCCTGCAACGACTTAGGTTCCACAGTTTTCAACAGTTGAACACTCGCGGCGTCCCGTTGAGGACGGCGGGCGACCTCGCCGTCGCACTCGGCATGAGCGCCGCCATCTTTAGACACGATCACGTCGGCCATTAAGGAACTTTGAAGGTTTGGAGTCCGGGCTCGTGTGTCTCAGCACGCGGTTGTTAGTTTGTTATTTTCTCCGGCGAGAGAAGTCTTTCATACTCACGGTTTGAGCATTTGATGAGAAATTGAGCGGCTTTGAGCAAAAACATCTTTTAGAAACCGGCCGACCGGCCTCGGGGGCTGCGGCTGCCGAGAGATTTCCATATCAAAGCTCAGGTGAGAGAGGAGATGGAACGGTGGAGAAGGAGGGAGGAAGATGACGAGGAGGAGGAAGAGGAGAAGGAGGAGGAGGAGGAGGAAGAGGAGGAGGAGGAGGATGAGGAGGAGGAGGGTGATGAAACAGACATCCACTCCAAAAGAGTTCCAGCCCTTGTTATCCTGCCGCTTTTTTCTTCTTCTTCTATTTTTCTGTGGTGTGCGACACAGTTTAGTCTGTGTGTGTCTGTGTGTGTGTGTGTCTGTGTGTGTGTGTGTCTGTCTCAATATAAACTCCTGCGCTGAGAAAACACACAGAGGGAATCTGGAAGAGACTCAAACACCACCAACACCTTCCTCTGCTCGAAGAATACCACACGAACGACTGCTGCTGACCGCGCCGAGTGTGTGTGTGTGTGTGTGTGTGTGTGTGTGTGTGACCTGTGAGCCTCTGCCAATGTTTGGGTCCCCGTTTAATATTAACACAGCAGAGGGAGAACAGTCGGGAACGTCTCCGGTAATGAGACGTTTCTGGAGTTTATACGAACATTTGAGATTTTAGGGAAAAGTTTAATATTTAATTGGAGTTCTGGAAAAAAAACCTGGTGAATTTTTTTTTATAACAAATTCAATACCTACGAAGAGTTGGCGTAAAGTTAAAATTAGGAGATTGTAATTTATTTGAAGTTTTGGTCAGTGCAAAAATGTCCATTTGCTCCTCATTAAACGTTTCATTCGCTCTTTTCTTGGTCCGTCTCCTTGGCGGCGTGCGGTTTTGTCGTCTGGTGAACGTGTGGTTATCTTCATGTCCGCACAATGTTTCAGTCCCTTGACTCTTCACGGACGACAGCGGCTCCGTGAAGTCGCCGAAAGGTTAAAAACGCCATGAAAGTTGCTCGTGAGAAATGCTCTTCGGGATGCAAAACGCTTGAAATATCCCACAATGCAGTGCGGTACACCGTTCAGAGCGGATCTGTATCGTCACTAATGATTCGACTTAAGTAGAAGTGTGAGAGATTACACTTTGCAGTTTATATATATATATATATATATATATATATATATATATATATATATATATATATATATATATATAATGATTCTCACAAATCGCTCGGTCACATGACGGTTCGGCGCGGGTTACCATGGTTGCAGTTCAGTGTCGAGTGTGTGCGTCCGTCTGTGTGTGTGTGTCGTGTGCTTCATAGTTAGTGAAATGTTCTCGACTGTCCTCTGAATGGAGAGAAAGGAAAAAAAGGAAAAGAAAAAAGTTATTACTGAAGCATAAAAACCATAATTTTCTTTTCCCTGGAATATATTTCTCTTCTTTAGCTTATAAGTATCCGACCTGACCCCATGGAGTTGATGGCGACTCTCTAATTAATGGATAGAGTTTGTCGCTTTCAAACGCGCGCGTGCACACGCTCTCCTGTGTGTGTGTGTGTGTGTGTGTGTGTGTGAGCAACATTACCCCGCTCTGTAGAGTTGTGTAATCCAGCCGTGGACCGGGCTAGAGTGCTAAAGTGCTGCTAACAAGGCCTGTTTAACATTCTCTCCCCTGCTCAACATACAATTATTCCACTCCGCTGCCATTAACATGTACAGTGGGCCGGGCTTTTAATTGGCCTGATATGACTAATGCCAGATCAACTTGGATTTGCTAATTAGTTTTTGTGTGTGTGTGTGTGTGTGTGTGTGTTGCTTTTTTAAAAAGTGCCATCAGGACATGAAATATTCATTGATGTGAGGTGGAGCGAGCGCTGTGGGCGGCATTAGTGGGATCTTTAGTGGGAGAGGCCGGCTGCTGCCGCGACGTGCCGGGAGAGGAGATCGAACCCACGGTTGGCCTGTTGTGGTCGCTTATTCATACTTTGGGTGAGGTGTTAGCTCTGCTTTTTTTTTTTTTTTCTTCTTCTTCTTCATAATTTTAGACGCCCACACACATTCGTCCAGCGCGCAGACACACACTTACACAAAAACACACACCACCTCCATTCTCAGCCTCACAGGGCTTCTTCTTCTTCTTCTTCTTCTTCTTCTTCTTCTTCTTCTTCTTCACCCTGTCCCCCCCAGCTGCACCTCCCTTGCTTTTTCCTCCACCTCCTCCTCCTCCTCTTCCTCCTTCCTTTTCCCTCCCACTCGTTAATCTCCCACCTCTCCTCCTCCTCTGCTGTAAGTGGGCCAGGTGCCTCCTGTGGCCTCCCCTACTCCATTTCTCATTTTTACCCTTCCTCTACTCCCTTTTCTCATTTCTACCCTCTCCCTGTTCGCTTTCTCATTTTTATCCTTCCCCCTGACCCTCGCTCGCATTATTACACATCCTCTTAACGGGGCGAAGTCAAACATTTTCCTGAACAAAAATGTCTGTTAAGCCACGAAGGAGGCGAGACGGCGACTGATACAAAGAGTTACAAGATGTTACAGGATGATACACACAGTTACAAGATGTTACAAAGAGTTACAAGATGATACAAACAGTTACAAGATGTTACAAGATGATACAAGATGATACAAAGAGTTAAAAGATGATACAAAGAGTTACAAGATGATACAAAGAGTTACAAACTGTTACAAGATGTTAGAAACAGTTACAAACAGTTACAAGATGATACAAACAGTTATAAGATGTTACAAGATGATGCAAACAGGTACAAACTGTTACAAGATGTTACAAACTGTTACAAGCTATTAGAAACAGTTACAAACAGTTACAAGATGATACAAAGAGTTACAAGATGTTACAAAGAGTTACAAGATGTTACAAAGAGTTACAAGATGATACAAACAGTTACAAACTGTTACAAAGTGTGACAAACAGTTACAAGATGATACAAACTGTTACAAGCTATTAGAAACAGTTACAAACAGTTACAAGATGTTACAAACATTATAAGCTGTTACAAACTGGATGTGTGAGGCAACATTGCCCCAAAGAAGAAAAAGCAACGTGACTGAGCCACCGAAACCTGCAAAAGTTTCCTTAAGTTATGAGCAAAGTATCGCTGACTGAACCAAACAAAAGAACAAAAGGTAAAATGGATTTCCAGCGGCGTGAATCTCGCCGGCCTTCAGCCGGGTGTTGGTCTCGGTGGAAGCCGGTGAAACAGCCCGCTGACGCGTGGTGGAGTGATGCATCCGCACGATGCGGAACAATACCGGCGAAAAATAATGTAATTTTTGCAGATATCCCACAAAATGAGTTTGTCCACACAGCCGTGAGCGAGCGTGTGACCTCAACTCAAGCAGTAGCCCTGAGGCCTGAACACAGGCCCAGTCCGGACTCTGCGTTCGGCGTCTTGAGGACGTTGTCACAGCACACGCGCTGCACGCCGGCGGCGCTTCGGGAGCGCGACGATGGGTTTGAGGCCGCTTAAAAAAAGAAAGGAGAAAAAAAAGATACGGCAATTTAAACGAGTTTCCACAACCACAACGAAACGTTTTAACCGATGCGACAAAAGGAGTCCAGAATGAAGCCCAATTGTTTCCACGAAATCAGTTTGGACTGAAACTTTAATCTTCACCTTTCTTTCTTTGAACCACGTCAGGGCCGCGTCTGGCTCTCGGGTTGGAAGGCGGCGGCTCAAAAGAGAAGTTTTGATCATTTTTGACTGGCGAAGGCTTCTGTGACCTTTCTAAACCGGCGATGAAAGCCGGACCCTTTAAGAGCGCTTCCCTTTAGCGACGAGCCCATCCACATGTGAACAGAAGTGAGTAGGTTCACATCCCCTTTTCAGTGGCGAGGGGCAAACTCCCCCCAATGGCCCTCCACCAATGTGGCACACACACACACACACACACACACACACAAACAACACAGAGGTGTTATTGTTGCCGTGAATGCGATGTGCTTTCCCCCCTCGTCTCTTCCTCTTTTCACTCTCTGTCATTGTCTCTCTTCCTTTTGTCTCTGCTTGGCTCTCTCTCTCTCTTTCTCCCCCCTCTCTCCTGTCTTCACCCCCCCACCTCCCCCTGGTTGTTGTGGTGTGTGCGCTGGCGTGTCACGCGGGGTTGTTGGCGGCTGATTGGAGGCGGTTGGCTGCTTTTGGACGGACACCTGATACCGGCGCTGCCTCACGATGTGGGAATGTGTGACTTCTTGTTTTTTTTTTTTTTTTTAAATTGGTGGGTGTTGTCCTTCGCGACGGTGAGCGGGATCATGGGAGTTTACACAGTGGACCTATTGTCTCTCTCTCTCTCCGTCGCTCTCTCTTTGTGTCTCTTACTGTATGTCTGGCCGCGGCACTCAGCGTGAATTTGAAGTTCTTTCCGTCAAGGAAGGGAGGAGGGGTGGGACAAACAAACAAACAAACAAACAAACAAAAGAAGAAGCAATAGTCCCGAAAGCCTGCGAGCCATCGCAGCTTGTTCATGTGAGTCAACAGGTGACAGTCAAACGTCAAACCGCATCCGAGTAAACACGCTCCGAGTGAAAAGACAGACGGGTGGAGGGAGGGCGGGGGAGGGCGGGGGTGGCGAGGGGGTCCAGGTGAGGCGCTTTGTCGGCTCGCTCTTCGTCAATCATGGCGGGCCCTCCGGCCGCCGAGCCGCAGTCCTGAATGTCGACGAGTCGCCGGTTTTCAGGCAATTTACACTCAAACGAAACAAACTTCACTTGAGAACCGCCGCCAGCACCTGGGGGGGGGTCCAGTGTCTCGCTCAAGGAGACGAGGAACCGTCTACCTCGCGGTTAACAGGACGACGTCTCGTCTCCGTGAGCCACAGCCGGCCCCCAAACAAACAAACAAACAAACAAACAAACAGAGGAAGAACAAAGAACTTCTGCCTCTTCTTCGCTGCCTCGCTGCTCGAGTTCAGAGCGTGGAGAGGGATCCGCTGACCCTCCGGCATCGAACGCCCGCGTGGTGGACGGACAGGCGTCCTCCAATCGGTCTCCACGCCCGCCGCCCTTTCTGTCGTCTCGTGTCTTCTCAACTCTACTTTCCTCCCATTGTTTTATTTGCCTCCATCTCTCCGCTTCTCTTCCTCGCATCCCCCCGTCTCCCTCCCTCTTTTCTTACCCTTCACTGTCTCTTTTCTGACTCCAAAAAAAAAACCGCTCCTCTCTCTATATTTAGATGCTCCTCTCCTCTCCCCTTGATTTCTCTCCCTTTATCTCACCTCCTCTCTTTTTTCTTCTTCTTTCCCTTCCCGCCGTTGAAGGACAGATTCGCAAAGGCGCTCCGAGATTCATCAGCGTCGTACGGTTGCTGCTTCTTCTTCTTCTTCTTCTTCTTTTTTTGATCAGCTTGATGAGTGACAACGCGGCCTCGGGCTATTTTACACAACTGTGTTGTTTTTTTTCCTCCTCTCTCTGCCATAAACACCTCTCTATCTATATGTAAATCACCCGCGGCGCTGGGTGGTTGTACGGGAGGGAGGGGGGGGGGGGGGGCGGCGGTAAGTTATAAGTGAAACGTTGCACGTCGAGGGCTAAAGTTAATGCGGTTAAATGATGTGTTTTTCCGTGTTTGTGCGCGCTCTGGAGTGTTTGTGAATTAGATTAGCCGGGAGTGAAGTCTCTCTTAATATTTGCTCAGGAGGGGAGGGCGGTGGGGGTGTCGGGAGAGGGGGTGAGGTTGGAGGGTGTGCCTGTTGTCCTCGTGAGTACACACTTAAGCCGCGGCTTTTTTCCGCTCCCCTCTTTGCATGAGCTCATTGTAAGCCGCGGCCCAGTGCGGATTTGAGAGAGAGATGCCTCTTGTTTGCCGTCTGACAGAGCGACAGTCACACCAAGTTACTTACACACACACACACACACACACACACACTCACACACACGCTCTCTCTCTCTCTCTCTGGACACCCGCCTCGGCACCAGATAGCAACTGGCCACCAGCAGCAGTGAGTCACCATCATTCAGTCGCTCCTCTTGCACATTCAGAAACCACACATTTTAACAAACAACAATTAGCTTTTTGGGGCCGCAGACGTTTCGCGTTTCAGATTTTCTGGAGGGTTTTTTTTTTGTCACGTTTTTTTTTGTTTCATGCCCCCTCACCTGACCCCCGCCCCTCCCTCCCTGTTCTGGGTCTGAGGCCCTTGGAGCCGGTGGCTGCAGTCACTGTTTTTTTAACAGCTCGGGGATCCGGGCGCCTGTGAGGTACAGTCACGGACGGTCGTGTCTCGCTGAGTCGTGAGCGTTGTTGGTTGCCGGGACAGGTTTTGTGGTAGAAGGTGCAGTCTGAGGGGTTTGGTGGCGTCTACACTGTACGTTACAAGTGGACGTAGCCGTCCTGACGCCACCTACTGGTTTGTGGGTGTTTTGAAGCCTCCAGTTCGACGAATTCACCGCCGCCATCTTGTTTTGGTTTGCAATGCGTATCACAGTAAGCCCCGCCCCTAAAGCGTCCCCTGCTTTATGGTCTGTTTCACTATAAATGACCATAAATGAATAATTTACTAAATCATGTTTACAATGTTTACTGAGGGAATACATCAAGGGAAAAGTTATTTATATAGACTTCTATACAACCAGGGTCAGGAGAGAGAATGCAGCTTTAACACATGAAGCATAGACTTCTATACGACCAGAGGAGTCGCCCCCTGGTGGTCAGGAGAGAGACGTTTTATGACACTTGCGCATGTTGCCGTCGGTCCTGACTGAAACTTCTTCTTCGTGCCAACTGTGTAGGAGAGCGTGAAAACAAGAATGATATAATAGATCCCGATAAATGCTACACACTGTTCCTTTAAGGCCTATGAAAGGGTCTGGACACCCACGTACACACACACACACACACACACACACACACACACACACACACACACACATATACTCTCTCTCTTTCTAAGTGGTTCATTGGCAGAGAGACAGAGATCAGGGGGGCCGCTAAACATGAGTTTTAAACAGCTTTGTAGTCTTATATTGTCATCATCGTTACTTATGCCACAAATCCATTTGGTCCTTTTTTTAAACAGAACTGAGCTTTTACAAATGACCAAAAAATTGAAATGAAACTGGAGTAGAAAACGCAAAAGACTGACAGGGAAAGTTTTTTGTGTTAGAAGTCGACTCCTCTGGTTGTATAGAAGTCTATACTTCATGTGTTGAAGCTGCATTCTCTCTCCTGACCACCAGGGGGCGACTCCTCTGGTTGTATAGAAGTATATACTTCATGTGTTAAAGCTGCATTCTCTCTCCTGACCACTCCTCTGGTTGTATAGAAGTATATGCTTCATGTGTTAAAGCTGCATTCTCTCTCCTGACCACTTCTCTGGTTGTATAGAAGTCTATACTTCATGTGTTGAAGCTGCATTCTCTCTCCTGACCACCAGGGGGCGACTCCTCTGGTTGTATAGAAGTATATACTTCATGTGTTAAAGCTGCATTCTCTCTCCTGACCACTCCTCTGGTTGTATAGAAGTATATGCTTCATGTGTTAAAGCTGCATTCTCTCTCCTGACCACTTCTCTGGTTGTATAGAAGTCCATGCAAAATCTATTGGATGTTCACAGTGAACAAGTCGGAGCCCAGTACGATCCAAACCACTCGGGTTTATTACCTAATTTGACTCTTCATTAATTTCAATCTTCTATATTTATTATTTGAGTGTGATTTTTTTTTAGATTTACACCCCAAAATGTGTTTTTTGAGTCCGCCGTGACCTTCGTCCATCAAATTCTACACGGTCCAATCCTTAACGGGAGGTGGACATTTTGTACAAAACATGATGCATCTGTGAGCAGAAAAAAACACCACAAAATTCCCAGAAGTCACGCACTAATCTCGCTATTAGACAATGTCACACCTTAGAAACTCCACTTTTCGTGAATTCCCCAGTGACATCAGCGGATGAGTCTCTATGCGATCCACCGGCAGCACCGCCACCATCACCCGTTACCGCCAATCTCCTCCCATCTGCAAAAAAAAAACAAAAACCCTAGCACGGACACTTCCTGTAGGTGATTTCACTTCCCCGCGCCGCACAGAAACGTTCCGCAAAGAAGAAGTCTTTTTTCTTCTTCTTCCCTGCCATAAAATGCGTATTTAATCCTGAGTAATTTATGGGAAAGTCCCGTTATGTGACGCCGGTTTGGTTCCGAGGTGATTAACGATAAGTTGTGAAGATAAAAAGTACAACTCTGTGACTTATAATCCTCTTGGGGGATAATACAATTATCAATCAACACACATGCACATATATACATACTTATATATACACCCTGACCACATCTTCTTGTTGCACACTACTTGTGCTGTTTGTACACTACACTTCAGGATGATAGTTTGACATTTGATTGACAGCTTCTGACGCTCGGCCCCGCCTCTGTTTGCATAGGTGGCCCATCCCGGCTCCCCTCCACGTTAACGACCACACATCTCAAACAAAAGACTCACTGTCTGGCTATCTGTTCCCGTGCCTCCACCTCTCCACCAGCCCCACACACACACACACTCTCCACCAGCCCCACACACACACTCTCCACCTCCCTTTTCTCTTCTCCCATCCTTTCCTCCTCTTGTTCCACTCCTTTATTTCCGGCTCTCTCCCTCCCGTATAGCACCTCTTTCGCCTTCGCTTTCTTACAGTCCTCCTCGTCCTCCACCCCCCCCCCCCCCTCCACCTTCCTCCCTCTTTTCGTCTTGGGTTCTCCGACAGTGGTAATGAGATGTTTCATTATTTGCATTTCACAGCTTTTAATAGAGAGAGAATTTAGGCTAAGCCCCGGGTCGTCAGTCAGGGAGTTACCATGGGAGACATAGCAGGCTTAGGGGCCTAGAGAGAAAGATAGCCCAGAAACCACACACACACACACACGCACACACGCACACACACGAACATGAACATGTGTGTAAAGGAGGAAGACACATGAGGAAAAAGACAAGCAGAGACATCGGTAGATGTGTTGATACGACACTCTTTATATGTAAAATATAGTGGCAAACTGTTCAGCAAAGTATTCTAGCATTTAGGGCAGCCGATAAGGCCCTGCATCTTGTTTTCTCTATTTAAGGACACCCACTAGTGCAGAGCATCTTGTTTTCTCTATTAAAGGAAACCCATTAGTGCAGAGCATCTTGTTTTCTCCCTTTAAGGGAAACCACTAGTGCAAGGCATCTTGTTTTCTCTGTTGAAGGAAACCCATTGGTGCGAAGCATCTAGTTTGTTCTATATAATGAAATACATTAGTGCAAAGCATCTCATTTTTTCCATTTACGGGAAACCGCCAGTGCATTGCATCTCGTTTTCTGTATTTAAAGGCACACATTAGTACCCATAATGCATATAGTGAATCTGAATGTTTTCTCTACTTGAAGTTCATTCAAGAGGCTGTTCATTATGTTTTTTTCCGCTGGAAAGGTACCCTCAAGGGCACTTTATTGTGTTTTATGAATGGTGGGGGCATCCAAAAACAAACTTCACCCTGTTTTCCCTCCTGGAAAGACGCCCACTAACGCTGTGCGGGTCATTGGAGGAACTGGAGGCGAAGTGGACACTCGGGCTAAAGGGCATCTCCGTCTACGTCTTAGAGTCACACCTGTCTTCTCTTGTCACTCAGGGATGATCCCAGTCATCCTCGCTCTGCCTGGATTTCCATCAGATCACTATAGGCTCAACACCTGTGTGGCTGAAGGTGAGCGGACCAGGTGTCAGAAGGCTCGGAGCCACCGAATTGCACAAATTAAGTGTCATAAGCCGGACGGGAGGCTTATAGGGGCCCGATCTTTTGGCCGGTACGCCGAATGTGAAGGTTTTTGAAAAAGAAGCCCGATGAGCAGCGTGGAGGTCTTCAGGTGCGCACCGTGGACGCGGAGGTTCCAGGTATTGTTTACAGGTGGTGCGTGGAAGAGGGGTGTAGAAGGGGTGGGGGGGGGGGGCAGAGGATGAAGGGAGCAACGCTAAGTCTCCCTAAGCCTCCTGGATCCTCTTTGGTCCCACTCCACATGACATGGCTATACGTCTTGGAGTCAATCTCTTCCTCCACCTTGACTCCCTGGACGCCGGCCAAAGACAACAAGAGAGCGGACGGAGAGAGAGAGAGAGAGAGAGAGAGAGAGAGAGAGGTGGAGGTGGAGACGCAAAGATGTGGCGTGACCGGAGCCGGTGGAGGGAGAAGATAGAAGGAGGTGGACAGATGGAGGTTGAGGGATAAATGGAGGCAGGGACACTGAAGACATGGAAACACGTGCGGCGAGGCACAGGGGAGAGGAAATCAAAAACACGAACGGTTCCTTAATTCCAAAAGAAAACTGAAGACAAAAGAGGCGAAAAAAGAGACATTCGCAGGTAATAGCTTTGATGCGTTTGTTTTTTCTTCTTTTTTTCTAATTGCAGCTTCCATGCCTGTCGGTGTCTGGCTGCGTGTGTGTGTGTGTGTGTGTGCGTGTGTGTTATTTTTGTCCGTGCCTGCCTTGTTGATGGGCTGCCACCCCGGCTTGTCCCGGAAGGCTGCCAGCTCCGTCGGATTGGGGATTAACCCCGGGATAATGGCCTTGATGCCCAGTTGAGTGGAAGCAAAGCTGTTTAAAAAATATTGGCTGCCTGAGTCACTCTCTCCCTCTCTTCCTGTCTCCCCCCCTCTTCCGCCTCGCCGTCTCTCGATTAAAATCTGTCAAATTTTTGCACGTCGTTCTCCGGCCTCACTTTTCCCTCCTCTTGTTTTTCGCTGGCGCTCCCGCGTGTCCCGTGTCCACGGAGAACTTTCACACCCGGAACATTTATCACACATTCAGGATTATATCGTGGTTGAAAAAAAAAAAGTCAAACACAACTTTCCCTTTTTCTTTTAGTAGCAGAACCAGCAGATATTTCTCTGGGAAGTCCAGTAATGGCTGCGCTTGATCATCCTGTCGTGCGTACGAAGAACAGTGCCTCCATTGTCCGGCCGAATATCATTTTAATTCAACTTATGCACGCTGTCATTTCCACCCGCAGTATTTTCTCTTATTATATGGGAAAATGTCCACTTGCAAGCAAACCGATTTCTTTCCCCCCGCACCTTTTTAATTTTTCATAAATATTAGCATACGTTGGAGATCTTCTTAATCTTTTTCTCCGGTCTAACATCGTTTATTTCGCCGTGTTTTGAAAGCTTTATGAGATACATAATTCATTGGGTGCGGACTCCGACAACCTGTTGGCCTTTCTTTTTTTTCTTCATAGAACCGGCCGGCTGTGACGTGGTAGCGCTCTGGTTTACACAGTGTTGACGTTCACTATCTACTAGCTATGTTAGCCCTCTGCACAACGCCCCTACTGGCTAATGGCTATGTTAGCCCTCTGCGCAACGCCCCTACTGGCTAATGGCTACGTTAGCCCTCTGCACAACGCCCCTACTGGCTAATGGCTACGTTAGCCCTCTGCACAACGCCCCTACTGGCTAATGGCTACGTTAGCCCTCTGCACAACGCCCCTACTGGCTAATGGCTACGTTAGCCCTCTGCACAACGCCCCTACTGGCTAATGGCTATGTTAGCCCTCTGCACAACGCCCCTACTGGCTAATGGCTGTTAGCCCTCTGCACAATGCCCTTACTGGCTAATGGCTATGTTAGCCCTCTGCACAACGCCCTTACTGGCTAATGGCTATGTTAGCCCTCTGCACAACGCCCCTACTGGCTGGCTAATGGCTATGTTAGCCCTCTGCACAACGCCCCTACTGGCTAATGGCTACGTTAGCCCTCTGCACTACGCAGACCCTGAATTTCGATTAGTTGACCAATAAAGTATCTATCTATCTATCTATCTATCTATCTATCTATCTATCTGTTGCCGTAGTCGCTAACATGTCGCTCTTTTTTTTTTCACTGTGTCCTTCCTGCTGCCGAGCAGAGACAGTAGTGAAAGTAGAGATGTGGAAAGAAGAGACTTGGAAGACAATATGAAGCGATAATGAGATTCTATTGCAGCACCGCGCGGTCAGCTGACAAAACCTTATACTACGATTTTGATTTGAACAAACAAAACACATTTTGACTGCCTATTTGAAGCCCTGAGCTTCAAGTGTTCAGCTCGAGGGACCCATCAATCACAGTAAGCCCCGCCCCCAAAGCGTCCCCTGCTTTATGGTCCGTTTGACTCTAACAGACCATCATTTACAAATGAACATCATGCTGTATAGAAGAAGACTTGAAACTAGAGATTGAGACATAAACTCATGTTTACAATGTTTACTGAGGGAATACATCAAGAGAGAAGTAGAGTCACTTATATAGACTTCTATACAACCAGAGGAGTCGCCCCCTGGTGGTCATGAGAGAGAATGCAGCTTCAACACATGAAGCATAGACTTCTATACAACCAGAGGAGTCACCCCCTGGTGGCCAGGAGAGAGAATGCAGCTTCAACACATAAAGCATAGACTTCTATACAACCAGAGGAGTCGCCCCCTGGTGGCCAGGAGAGAGAATGCAGCTTCAACACATGAAGCATAGACTTCTATACAACCAGAGGAGTCGCGCCCTGGTGGTCAGGAGAGAGAATGCAGCTTCAACACATGAAGCATATACTTCTATACAACCAGAGGAGTCGCCCCCTGGTGGTCAGGAGAGAGAATGCAGCTGCAACACATGAAGCATAGACTTCTATACAACCAGAGGAGTCGCCCCCTGGTGGTCAGGAGAGAGAATGCAGCTTTAACACATGAAGCATAGACTTCTATACAACCAGAGGAGTCGCCCCCTGGTGGCCAGGAGAGAGAATGCAGCTTCAACACATGAAGCATATACTTCTATACAACCAGAGGAGTCGCCCCCTGGTGGTCAGTCCAGCTTTAAAGCAGTTCAGCATTGGCTTCTCTTTTCAGAAAGAAGTTGTCACCCAGTTGCGGTCCATAAAACCCCAAAATTTGCTGAAAAAAGCTAAAACATCAATAAAGCTGAGATGATCTGTGGTTTGCTACTACAGATCTATTACTAAATCGACTGCTTACACATCGCTCTGAGATATTTAAACTAATTTTCTTTTAGTGCAGAAATGCAAAGACAAAAATAATAAATACATTTCCCCAAAAGAATGCACACATGCTTTGGATTTTTTTTTTTTACGTCAGCAGAAACAAGTTAATTTTGCACGTCAAACGTTTCATTTTTTCCCCTCCTCCTTATTTATTAATGTGCTGTATATTTAATTATTTAACCGCCTAGCACAAGGGTCCCTCAGAGCTGGAGTTTGACATGCTCGTCCAACCAAAGTCGTTTTTTATCAAATAATGAGCAGAACTGTTACGTCCGCTGAGCAGAGGGCCACAATTTAAATGTACAGTGATTAGCTTACGGTGGCAATTTTGCAAGAAGCAGCACACCGGCCACGAAATTATAATTTGCCCTGACCAACTGGAAATCCCTTAATTTAAAAATAAATATAACTGAGGGTGCGCGCTCGCATGTGTGTGTGTCTGTGTGTGTGTGTGTGAAACCTGCAGCTGCAGTTCAAACCTTCTGCCTGCAAGAATGTTAATGAAGGAAAGTGTGCTTTCAAGTGAGTTTTCATTTGCCAAAACGATATTGTGTCATCACATATTCGCCCCGGCGTTGCAGCATCTTCGTCCGGTGTGATTTCGAAAGCCGTCCAGGTTAAATAAAAATAAAAAACAACAACCTGTGAATAGCAAAGTACCGCTCATCCGTTGATCCAGAAGGACCTTATGGTCCCGTCTGTCGCGGTCAAGAAGGCGGAGAAGTGGCTCGGAGGGACAAGCATGCATTCAGAGAAAGAAAACACACGAGGAAGAGGAGGAGGAGGAGGAGAAGGAGGAAGCCCCATTCTCTCACTCCATCATCACACGTCTCATCTCTTTAGTCGTCTGGCCGCGGCCTAAAGTGACTTTGCTTTGACGTGACCGGGACAAACCGGCTGCGACGCCATGACGGCTCCGCTAAGCGTGTGACTAGCGTGTGTTTACAGGGTCCCCCGTGTGTGTGCTTGTGTGTATTTAAGGGGCAGGCGCTGCATGTGTGTGTGTGTGTGTGTGTTTTACGAGGACTCTTAATCGTGTGTGTGTGTGTGTGAGCGAAGGAGGGAAGCGTGTTAAGGAGGACCGTCACTTTTGATTTGCCCTCAGAAGGGTGACGGGGACTCGGAGCCCTGGTGGCACGCTTTACTGAAACAATCATCTCTGACCACAAACAAGCGCTCCGACTGTCAGGACGCCCGCTGATGACTTCTTCCTTGCTTCTTTTTTTTTTTTCATGGTGAAATTTCATTGAGGGATGAAAAGTGTTTTTCTTCTTCTTCTTCTTCTTCTTCTTCTTCTTCTTCTTCTCTTTTTTTCCGTGACACCCTGAAAGCAAGCTTTAGTTTCTGTAGCCTTGGTGAGACGACTGCAGCAATGCTTTGGATGAGACACAGAAATCTCTCTCTCTCTTTCTCTCTCTCTCTCTCTCTCTCCTTTTTTGTTTGACAGGTTCATTTTATCTTGCTTTCCAATCTTGTGTGTCAAGTGTATATATTTGGAGGGAGAAAAAAGGGAAAGTGCGGTGTGAATCAAGGCTGTGTGCTCACGCGGTTGTCGGGAGACAGTTTTTTGGTGGTGTTGACGGTCGCGGCTCAGGGGGGAAGATGGAGGCGCTCTCTGGAGGAAATGAAAAAAGCCAGAAATCAGATTTAGAATCGGCTTTATTGGCCAAGTATGTGTGCACATAAGATTTAATTTGACTTGCATCAATTTTCGATGTACACAGAAATAGAGAATATATAAAGAGCTCGGGACAGAATTAAAACGGTATTGTTCTGGTGAAACAGGTAAATGAGTGGAGAAAATAAAAAAGGAGAAGAAAGAGTATAAATATTTGGTAATGTGTTTTCTTTGTATTAAACTTGTTTGGTTGATAAAGCTTAGAACTCTAATGTGAAAATGTGTTATGTATTTATCTACGGGTACGGAGAGAAGTACATATTTGAGCATCTACTTTTTTATTAAAAACATTTTAAAGTTCACAATAAAACTGCCTGTTGTCATACATGTTTGTTAACGTCACATTTATTAATTATTTGATTCTTTACACGGTTACATTAATCATACGTTGACAGTCATAGACTCATAAACGCGATAGACTCGAAGGTTGTGTCGCTCCACTTTTTCTTCGTTAGCCGATTTTTCGCTAGCTAGGTAGACGTCACAGCCGTGAACCAATCAGATTGCTTCATTTCAGCTCCCTGTTTTATAAGCACATGAAAAGTAGTCTGAAACCAGCCCTTTTTCCAATTTAGTTTAGTTTTTTTCGGTTTAAAAGGATTAAGGTTTGATGAACTACTCGGTGGATATCTGCTTATTTATCTCATTAAAAAAAAGAGATATTAAAAAGGAGAAAAAAGACAGGATGAATACTGTGAGTGGGAGTTTTTTGTGGGTGTTTTGAGCACTGCGGTCGGGATTGGCTCCTCTGGAAGGAGAAAAAAGGGGTCTTTGACTAGAGGGAATTGGACATGCTGGAATTAAACAAGCCAATTAGGCGAGCAGAGAGTTTAGAGGTCAAAGCGCACTCCATTAAAGTTCCTCTTCTCTGCCTAACTACTGACTCAGTATGTCTCTCTGAGTCTGTTGAAGCAATAAATCTGATTAGACCTCTCCCTCTCTCTCTCGCTGTCTCTCTCTCTCTCTCTCTTCCAGTCCTCCGCTGTGTTTCATCCTCCACTGATCATTGTTTTTGTTAAATTTGAGGCACCATTTAACATGTCTCTGGGTTGCAATCGTAGCCACACGTTCGAGCCACGGACACAAAATTCGTCTAAAAAAAACAAAAAAAAACAAAGTTTGCAAGTTGCACCGCCCCGACATTATCATTAGCTCTTTGGACAGACTGTAACACACAGAAGGAAAAGTTGCACTTGTGAACTTTAATCCCAGTTAACAGACTCTACATCCCACACACTGTGTTGTTTTAAGTGTGTGTGTTTTGGTTCTGCAAAAAGAGAGTTATATCACCCCAAATACTAATAACTAGACACATTTGCACAGTCTTCTCTGATGCTAGCTTGCTAGTTTTTGGGGGGGATCGAGACGAGGTGAACGGAACAATTGTACTCTCTCCAAATTAGTGCTTTGTTTTCTGAAAAGAGATGCTGCTGTTTTTCAATGAGGTGAGCCGCCTGCAAATTAAATTCCATTCACTTACCTCGCATGGAGAGAGGAGGCAGGTTTTGAAATCGGCACTCGCCAAAAACACGGCGCTGCCGTCATTAGCCTATTGCTCGTTTTTGCTCGAGCGCTCGTCGTTATTTATTGCTTACTGATTGATACCGGGGCTCCAACACGTGCAACACATCTCGGTCCTGTTCCAGCTGTTGCTCATAAGTGCAGGAAGGACTTTTGGTACCCGGGTGTCTGAAGGAGAGAAACCAAAAGTCCTTCCTTCCCGCTGCTGTCAGGCTGCACAACAAGCTGACCTCCTCGTAGTCCTCAAAACGTTAATCACTTTGGCCACTTTAGTTACGTTCATCTGGTGCGGTATTACGTCACATTAAATTTAGCTGATGATTCTATCCAAAGCGACTTTTTTATTTTTTAGAATAATATATTTCATGGTGCAATATAAATATATACTTTTTTAAATCCATCTGTACATTTAATATCGCTATTTTCTCTGCTGCTGTAATCCTGCAATTTATCCAATGCAGGACTAATTATCTTATCTTATTTTTCCTTCATATCCTCCTCGTGAGTTATTGTAGCAAATTTTTTAATGTTTTAAAAATGGATGCCGCTGACCGCCAGCGTTCCTGTGCGTTTCACCATCCAAAACCGGCGGTAAAAAAACAAGGATTAGAAGGAAAAAAAGGTATTGAGGTATTGCTCAGTGGGAATACACAACTTCCTCTGTGGGTTGTGGATGTGGCTCTGAGAGGTGGAACTATTTTATAGACCGGGGGCCGCACAACTGCATGTGCCAGTGGCCCTGAGAGAAGAATAGCAAGGAGAGGAGGAGGGGAGCTGGTGAAAGGTAAGAGGTGAAGACATTCAATGCCTCCATCAGGGCAACGCAGAAAGAAAGGAATATCTCAAGGTTAGATCGCCAATAGATGTTTTCTATGAAACGTCTGAGCTGGAGGATAAAGAACACTTGCGTCAAAAACTTGCCTTTTCAGACTCCGAGGGACGCATTCTCATTCCTTCCTCCTCCTCCTCCCCCTCCTCACAATTCTCCGTTTCTATGACTTCGATACACGCCAGTCAAAGTGGTTTGTGAGCGAGCTGCACATTCATCGAACTATATGAGGAAAGAGAGACGTTTTGGTTTTTTTTTATTCCAGAAGGCTGTCACCGTCACTCCATCCCGGCTCTGTCCCCGCCGCCAGCCGCTCATAGGTGGTGTGCTTGTCCGAGCGGACGTGGGAGACACCGTCGGGATTTATCTGATCTTACAAGCCATCAGGCTGAGCAGAGCTTTGCTAAACGTGACCTGAAGTGTGCCGGCCCCCCGAGCAAACGCCGCTGTCACCTCAGCCAACCCGAGCTGTCATCTCTCGGAGCGGCCCACGAGAGCTGACAGCTGTGGCGTTCCCAAAACAAATCACCGCTGCGTTTGGTAACACTCTGCGTCCCCGCGATTTAGCCCTCGCCGAGATGAGAGCGGGAGCGGCGGCCGCTAATGCTCGGGCTAATGCACTGCCTGTGTGCGTGTGTGTTTGTGTGTGTGTGTGTGTGTGTTTGTGTTTGCAAAGGCTTATGCGGTTTCTCTCCTTGTTTCTCTGCAACCGAGTGGTTTGACTTGGAGCGACGTTCACATCTCCCTTTGTCTCCTCCCGCTCTCTTGTCTCCGTGGCCTTCACCTGCATCCCTTTCTGTTGTGTTGGCTCAGAATACCTCATGTGTGTCATCGAACATGTACCCTATAGCAGAAGAGAAAACATATAAATACAGGCAATAATAAAGCCCACTGGCATCTTTCATCGATATTCGTGAGCCAAAAAGCCTGAAGGAACTTCAAGGCTATTGGATGTGTGGGAAAAATTCCAAAGGGTGAGCTTTTCTGTCGTTTTGTAAAAGCAGCGATACAAATAAATCAATCAATATGATTGAAAGTCATTGTCTCTTATGTGCTCGTGTTCCTTGCTTTTTTGGCAGCAGGCTATCTTGGTTTTAGTCTGTCACCACTTTGGTATTTGGCCGTCAACATCTTGTTTTTTGGCTGTCACTATCTTGTTTTTTGGTAGTTGCCATCTTGGTTTTTGGTAGTTGCCATCGTGGTTTTTGTCCGTCACCATCGTGGTATTTGGCCGTCACCCTCTTGGTTTTTGGTAGTTGCCATCTCAGTTTTTAGCCGTCGCCATCTTGTTTTTTAGTAGTTGCCATCTTGGTTTTTGGCCGTCACCCTCTTGGTATTTGGAAGTTGCCATCTTGATATTTGGTTATGGCCATCTATGTTGTTGGTAGTTGCCATTTTGGTTTTTGGCTATCATCACCTTGGTATTTGGAAGTTAACGTCTTGGTATTTGGCCGTCAACATCTTGGTATTTGGCCATTGCCATCTTGTTTTTTGGTAGTTGCCATCCTGTTTTTTTTTTTGCCATCATCATCTTGTTTTTTGGTAGTTGCCATCTTGGTTTTTGTCCGTCACCATCGTGGTATTTGGCCATCACCCTCTTGGTTTTTGGTAGTTGCCATCTCGATTTTTGGCCGTCGCCATCTTGTTTTTTAGTAGTTGCCATCTTGGTTTTTGGCCGTCACCCTCTTGGTATTTGGAAGTTGCCATCTTGGTATTTGGTTATGGCCATCTAAGTTGTTGGTAGTTGCCATTTTGGTTTTTGGCTATCATCATCTTGGTATTTGGAAGTTAACGTCTTGGTATTTGGCCATTGCCATCTTGTTTTTTGGTAGTTGCCATCCTGTTTTTTTTTGCTATCATCTTGTTTTTTGGTAGTTGCCATCTTGGTTTTTGTCCGTCACCATCGTGGTATTTGGCCGTCACCCTCTTGGTTTTTGGTAGTTGCCATCTCGGTTTTTGGCTGTCGCCATCTTGTTTTTTAGTAGTTGCCATCTTGGTTTTTGGCCGTCACCCGCTTGGTATTTGGAAGTTGCCATCTTGGTATTTGGTTATGGCCATCTAAGTTGTTGGTAGTTGCCATCTTGGTTTTTGGCCATCATCATCTTGGTATTTGGCCATTGCCATCTTGTTTTTTGGTAGTTGCCATCTTAATTTTTGTCCGTCACCACTTTGGTATTTGGAAGTTGCTATTTTGGTATTTGGCCACCACCATCTTGGTTTCTGTTCGTTATTATCTTGGTTTTTGGTAGTTGCCATCTTGGTTTTTGGTCTTCCCCTTCATAGTTTACTTGCAACTAGAAGTGACACGAGAGGGTGGAGCTTCGTACGATCCATTTCTAATGAAGGGGAAACACATTGTGAACCCTTAAAACCTGTGAACCCTCAACGACCGTGGTAGCGACATGTCAATCACACGTTACCACTCCCCTAAAATCAAGTCAAGTCAAGTGACCGACTTCTATACAACCAGTCTTCCTGACGGCTTTTAGAGAGAATGCAGTTTTACGTCACTTCAGCACTCCAGCTTTACTTTTCAGAACAGTACTCTGTCTTCTGATGAAAACTGAAGAGTTGGATCTTCATTCACTGACAGTTGAGCGGCTTCACAAATTGCCATTATAAGAATATTTTCTCTGTAGTTTTTCGGGAGGGAAAAAAAAAACAACATATTCATAACCCAGACTGAAGAAGATCAAAAAACGCAGAGGTGAGGGTTCAAAAAGTGACTTTTTCGTCTTAACTAGACAGCTGATTGAATATTCACAGTCGAAAGGGAAAGATGAAGAAAAGAAAAACAAGGAACTGAGGCTGTGTTTATTGATACATTTTTAATGGTAAAGTGGTTTGCGCTAAATGAGGTGTTTTTCTCCCTCTCAACTGTTTGGTGAAAGTGTCACGCTTTTTAACTGACATTTTTAATGAGCTCACACACACACACACACACACAGATGAACCTGTCAGACACGGTTTAAACACAGAGATTTTTGACTATTTGTTACTGGTCTGTTTTTAGACATCAAACTACAGCGGTTGAGATGTGGTTTCTATTGATGTCATTGTTTTTATGTCACAGTCATTATTGAGATACTCTGGCTCGTCTTTAAAGAAGTGGTGCGGCTAAATTTGCTCATTCCCACCTCCCCTACCCCCCCAAACCTGCCTTACATGAAAATGAATCCGATGTTTTAAGCTATATCCATCAACCGCTATTCAGTGTGTGGACTTTGGGGAGAAAAAGCTGGATGTGTTGTCTTCACAGTTTATATTTCTTTGCTCCTTTACTGCATCTTTGTGCATATTATGCCATACTTTCCAGGTGCACATTATCTTTTGATACTCCGTTAAAACCCGTCGTCTTCTTTTGTCTCCCGGCAGACGTTTGGAGGAGGAGAGGCTTTTGTTCGGCTACACAGATGAACAACAGGAAGGAGGACATGGAGATCTCCTCTCACTACCGGCAGCTCCTCAGAGAGCTCAACGAGCAGCGGCAGCACGGCATCCTCTGCGACGCCTGCGTCGTCGTGGACGGGAAGATCTTCAAGGCCCACAAGAACGTCCTCCTGGGCTCCTCGCGCTACTTCAAGACTCTCTACTGCCAGGTGAGGGGCCGCCACCCTCACGAGGAGGGCGGGGCCGAGGACTGTTGTTTCTCTCTGGTTTTGTGGCGCACGAGATATTTTGAGCCTTCTGAGCCCTTCGTCGAACCTCTTCATCGATCTCGCAAGCCCTACCTGTCCAAATAGGGCCTCTGGTGTGATACAGCAAAAGAAAAAAACGGCACATCCTGGTCTTGCAAGTCAATATAAGTCAAATTTTTTGTACGTTTATGACACTATTCCACAATAAATATGAACATAAATTCAGCATTCATTAAGAAAAAACAACTTTCATTTTTTTAGATTTCTTTCCTTTTCTGTGTACTATCATACACTAATATACGACTAACACATACAAGAACGTATTATATATGTTCACAAGGGTTTTCTGTATGTTACAGTTTTTTTAATGATTCAAATAGACCTCGGGGTCTCGGAGATATTCAGTATTTAGTTGGAGGCAAACCATTCGCAAATTTTCGCCATTAAAAACAAGACACTCTTTCTCCCCTCTTTAGGTTAAAAAAGGGGCGGAGCCTCACCACCAGACCACCGTCACTCACCTGGACATCGTAACGGCGACGGGCTTCAAAGCCATCCTGGACTTCATGTACTCGGCGCACCTCGCCCTCACCAGCAAGAACGTGATCGAGGTCATGTCGGCCGCCAGCTACCTGCAGATGACGGACATCGTCCAGGCCTGCCACGGCTTCATCAAGGCGGCGCTGGACATCAGCATCCGCTCCGAGATGGCCGACGAACTGGCCGACTTTGAGATGGGGGCGGTCGCCGCCGCCGGCGGCTTAGGCGGAGGTGGCGTCGGTGGAGGAGTAGGGGGCGTGGGCATCGGGGGCGGAGCCGGTGGAGGAGGAGCCGGAGGGATCGTGGGCATGGCGTCCGAAGCCCTGGCCTCCATCATGTCCGGCCGCAGCACCTCGCCGTGGCTGGCGCGCCGCACCAGCCCGGCCAACTCCTCCGGGGACTCGGCCATTGCCAGCTGCCACGAGGGAGGCAGCACGTACGGCAAGGAGGACCAGGAGCCCCCCAAGAGCCACGAGAGCCAGGCGGAGGCCTGCCACGACTCCCAGCCCGCCTGGCCGCACGACTACCGGCCCGTCACCGTCAAGGAGGAGCAGGTGTCGCCCGCCTCCTCGTCGCACCCGCGGGACACGCCCAGAGGGGCCGCCCAGAGCCAGGGGGAGCGAGGAGGGCCCGGCGGGGGCGCCGCCGGAGGAGGAGAGGGGCAATGGCAGCCGCTGTCGGGGGCGGGGCGGAGGAAGAACAGGAAGAACAAGGACACCGTCAGGCATATTACCCAGCAGGCCGAGAGGAACTGGGACAGGGAGCGGGACAGGGAGCGGGACCGGGACAGCAGGCCCGGATCTCCTCTGCCCTCCATGCTGGCGGTGGCCGGATGGAACTACAACGGACAGGAAATCCCAGGTAAGAGGCTGAAAAACCCCTTGCTTCTAAGCGTCTTTTGGAAAGTGCTCCTGCGTATTTCATGTGAGATGGTCTGAAGTGGACATGTCGGTTGGATTATGAGTTTAGCGTCACAAAAAAACAGCTGGAATCATCTTTGACTGGCTTTTCGGACGGACTCGGGCCAAAAGAAAACACGCCCCCGCCCCGGAGGAGACTTTGTCGTTCTGATTTGATGACTTTAAAGGCTTAAGAGTTGCCGCAGTTTCCGAGCCGGGCCGCCTATACTTAGTTATCCAATCGTGTAATTAATAAATGACTGGTGAGGTAATAAGGTTAGAATAGATAATTAATTGAGAGCGTTGTCTCAACACTCAACTATAGGATCTAATTCATCTGGGCTTCTCTTACAAAACGACGCCGTCTAACCGGCGGCGCAGCAGTCGCCGCGTTGCCTGCGGTTCAGCGGCGTGTGCGCAACGCTTCACGTGCACACGCATGCACGCCATGCACTGAATCCTGCGCGGATGTTTCAGTCCGATCGCGCTCACCGCGCCGGTATGAAAAGAAAATGACCTCTTTTGCTCCTCCGGGTTTGAGATTAGCGAGCTTCCACACTAACGTGTTAGGCCTTAAGGTGATTATCTCAAATCTTGAGAGGTGTGAGGGGAAGCCTGGGTAAATGCAGATGGATAAGACGATCCTGTTCTTACCGCAGTTTATGTAACACACACTCAGCCGCGTAAACACACACAATCACACACTCGAAGCGGACGCAAGCAGGTTTTTTTGTTGTTGAGAAAGCGACTCTTCATCTTCAGCCTCGCAGACTTGTTTTGTGAACTCCATTACACACCGAAAACTAACACATGAGAAACACTTAGCTGCATGCGTGTGTTCCTGTGTGTGTGTGTGTGTGTGTGTGTGTGTGTGCGCACCGCGGGGCCCAAGGCGTCGATAGGTAGATCATTAAAAGTAAGAGAAGCTAATCCTGGGCGCATTAAGGGAGTTGGCTGTGAAATGGGCACACGCGTCGCGCAGCGAAAAGAAAACAGGATAATTGAATTGACCTGGGTCACCGCGCGGATTACCAGCGCGTCCTCGCCATCCCTGGCTCCTCCCCCTCCCTCCCTCCTTCCCCTCTCTCTCTCTCTCTCTCTCTGGGGTTTAGGGAAGGACCTTCTGGAAAGGGCAAGACGATGGAGAGAGAGAGAGAGAGAGAGTGGGGGTAAGGAGAGAGTAAAAAGACAGAGCATCCGTATCCGGGCTTAGGAGGATTTGTAGGAAGTGTCCTAAGGCCTAGATTTTCTGACCACGCGTTATTTCGGTGACCACCAGGTACCTCTAGTCTTGAGCTTCAAAGACACACACATGCGCACGCAGACACATGCGCACACACACTATGAAGGTGGATTTGTGTCTTTTTTTACGCAAGTTTGTAAGTAAAATATCTCCAAATCTTTGCACTACAAAAAAAAAATGCTCTAAAAAAAAAAAGGCTTTTTTTTTTTAGTAAATTTCTTTTTTTTTTTAGAGCAAATTTTAGTTTTGAGAGCTTTTTTTTTTTAGATCGTATTTTTTTCGACAGCTTTTTTTTTTTAGAGCAATTTTTGGAATTGAGAGCAAAGATTTGGAGATAATTTACTTACAAACGACAAATTTGCTTGGGTGAAAAAGACACAAATCTACCTTCATACCACATGCGCACACAAACACACACACACACACAGTAAGTAAATGGCACTCGTTAGCTTGTTGTCCGGTTTCTCGGTTCGGCATGTTCGGTGGTAAAAGCTAGAAGAGGGGTGTTTCCTCACCTAAAGGTTAGAGGAAGTCGAGTGTTGCCGCTGCTCCAGACTCACCTGGTGTTAGCCCAAAAGAAACAACCAGTCATTTCCACCCAAAAAACAACCAGTCATTTCCACCCGGGTTTTTTTGTTTAGTTTTTCTCTTCGGGGGCCCTTGAAAGTCTTTTGTACCGCGAGGTGTTTTATCAACCGTCCAGGTCGCCTCCAAAAGGGCACCTCTCGCCGTTTAGCCTGGTGAAAGATCACGTTACCAGTGGGCTCTGGAAGTTGTGGTGTTTGACAGTCGGGGGGGTTTGCTCGCCGTGTGTTGAGTCAGTTTGCAGGAGGTGGTTTCTGTGTGTTTAGCAAAAGGTCAGGGGGATTGCTAAACGGGTTTAGTGAGGTCATTGTTGGAGTCGGCGGTTTGGTTGTGTGATATTTTTCTTTTTTTTTGAGGGGTGGGGGTGTTGTGGGAGTGTTCTTCATGTCGATTTGCGGCGGTTGCCTCGAGGTTGTTGTTTTTCTTTTTCTTTTGACCCAGTCAGGGTCAAAAACACACAGGATTCCCTCGAGGGCTTAAGAGAGTTTGTCTACTTAAGTCCTAAGTCTCCTTAAGTCCGGATTTTGTCACCTACAGGAGGAGATCCGAATCAGATGGCCGGTGCATGTAGGCGAGCCAAGGATTTAGAAAGTGATGTACGGTTCTATTTTAAGTGTCTAATTACAACAATGACAGCATTGCAAGGTAAAGGAGATGTGGAAGAGCTTCAAAGAGACTCCTCTCTGACAAAGAAAACACGAGGAACACCGGCTAACGGCAACTTGACGATGAATGAAGAAAGAGTCCGAGTGAACGAAAAGTACAAATATTTAACTTTTATTGATATACATCAGAAAGAAGAAGCAGGAAGGTGTGAAGACACACTTTTACTGAGGGAATGCATCAAGAGAGAAGTAGAGTCATTTATATAGACTTCTATACAACCAGAGGAGTTGCGCCCTGGTGGTCAGGAGAGAGAATGCAGCTTTAACACATGAAGCATAGACTTCTATACAACCAGAGGAGTCGCACCCTGGTGGTCAGGAGAGAGAATGCAGCTTTAACACATGAAGCATAGACTTCTATACAACCAGAGGAGTTGCGGCCTGGTGGTCAGGAGAGAGAATGCAGCTTTAACACATGAAGCATAGACTTCTATACAACCAGAGGAGTTGCGGCCTGGTGGTCAGGAGAGAGAATGCAGCTTTAACACATGAAGCATAGACTTCTATACAACCAGAGGAGTCTCACCCTGGTGGTCAGGAGAGAGAATGCAGCTTTAACACATGAAGCATAGACTTCTATACAACCAGA
>NW_027176153.1:3236568-3238271 GCF_023055335.1 Clinocottus analis
GAGAGAATGCAGCTTCAAGACACTTTTTTCAGATCCGGCGGTTGTCGCCTCGTTGTTGCCTTTATTACACTACAGTAACCACACTTTCAGTTATTAATATAAATAACTGACATTATTCAGTTGGGCTCTTTTCTTTCCTCCTGTGAATGTGTGATTACTTACTTTCATCAATTCAACTCCACATTCAAGCCGTTGTTCTGCTCCATCAAAGGCGGCGGCGTCTTTTTCGGGGCGCCTTGGCCCTCCAGACGGAGAAGACCAGCCGAGCCGGGGAAAACATCCGTTAGCCATTGATTTATTTCCTATACTTCCTTTTATACTCGGGGCAAACACCAACTTGATCTTTATCCCGCATAATAACTGGAAATACTTTTTTCTTTTTTTTTTTTTTTTTCCGCTGGTATTAAAAAAAGAAAGACACACACAGAGAACCACACACATGGTGACCTTTCAGTGGCAGCTTGGGGGATTTTGGCAATCCGGTACATGGCCGGTGTGATGTGTACACACACACACACACACACACACACACACACACACACACACACACACACACACACACACACACAGCATCTGATTATGTAGACGTGAGCAGTTCAATCGCATGTGGGCCGTTTCTCTTTCCATTTCCCTTCGAGCTGTCGCACATTGATTACATCGAGAATCTTTTTTTGAAATCAAACATCTTTATCTGACTCCGCTCGCTGTGGCCTCAGAGTTCCCCTCTCCACACACACACACACACACACACACACACACACACACACACACACACACACACACACACGCACGGAAAGAAAAGTGTTTTTTCCCCCCGTAGAACTTCTCCTGTCTTGTCCTCCATGTTTTGGCCCCTCCCCCCCACATCTGCCCTCTAGGTTGCTCTTCCGCTTAAAACTTTCTCTCTCTCTCCTCTGATATATAAATATATATATTCTTAATTCCCTTCCTCTCTCCTTCCCGGCGCTCGCCTCCCCAAGTCTCTGCAGTCTAAAGGTGAACACTTGAAATAATGAATGGGATCCCCCTCTCGCCCTTCCTCTCTGTATTCCAGTTTAAGACTCTCCCCGTAGTATTTGCACTTCATTAAACTTGAAATAGGTTTAATATTTAAAACACCGTGAACAGATCCCGACCCTCCCTCCCCCCTCCAGCCTCACCCCTTTGCACACCTCTCCCACTTTCTCCTCCCGTGCGCTCAGGTTTAATAATCTACTCGCATATTTTCCTCCCTAATTCACATCCTCCTTCATTAAAAAAAAAAAGGAAATAGATTTCATATTTCAGACTGTGGGCTTAATGTTTAACCCTTTTGTTCCTGACTCACACGCCGCGTTAGAGACGCACAACGCGTAGAGAAGTCTGCGCTGTGTGTGTTCTCTCTCTCTCTCTCTCTCTCTCTCTCTCTCTCTCTCTCTCTCTCTCTCTCTCTTTTCTTTTTTTGTACCTTCTGGTTCATCTTCATCACTTTTTCCAGTCAGTCTATTATCAGTTCTGTCTTTGTACTCAAGTCACTCTCTCTCTCTCTCTCCCCCCCTCTCTCTCTCCCTCTTTATCCCTTCCCCCTCCTCCCTCTCTCTCTCCCCTCTCTCTCTCTCTCTCTCTCTCTCTCTCCCTCTCTCTCTCTTCCCTCCCTGTTCTTTCTGTCTCTTTGTCCTCTGACTGTTCAGATGACTTCAGCCCTTTCCTCTCACCGTATTGAC
>NW_027176153.1:3240871-3290871 GCF_023055335.1 Clinocottus analis
AAAGAGAGTGTGTGTGTGTGTGTGTGTGAGTGTGTGTGTGTGTGTGTGTGTGTGTGACCCTGGCAGTCTTTTTTTCCTCTTCTCCCGTGGTCGAACTGTTTGGCCTTCCCATAGTTCCTCTGGCCTCACAGACATCCAGCCTCAAGGTTTACCGTGTGTGTGTGTGTGTGTGTGTGTGTGAGTGTGTGAGTGTGAGTGTGGGTGTGTGTGTGGGTGTGTGTGTGTTGTACAGGAGAGAAGAAAAGGGAGCGATGGAGGTCAGAGGTGGACTTGATAGCACAGGACACTCAGACCCTCTTTCTCTCTCTCTCTCTCTCTCTCTCTCTCTCTCTCTCTCTCTCTCTCTCTCTCTCTCTCTCTCTCTCTCTCTCTCTCTCTCTACCTCCTCCACCTCCACACCCCCTCTGCTCAGGCCTTGATAAGTGGAGCCGGAGTCTGTGGGGGTTAGGGATTCCTGTCTGGCACACACACACACACACACACACACACACACACACACACACACACACACACTGGGTTCCGCCCGCTCTGCATTCCTGTGTCCGACTAAGGAAGCAGCCTCGCCGTCTTCCCCTCCGCTCCCAAATTATCCCCTTCTCCTGAAGTCACTGCACACTTATCTTCCTCCTCTCTACTCGCTCCTCCACTCTGACTCACACATACCTCCTCTCTCTCTCTCTCTCTCTCTCTCTCTCTCCCTCTCTCGCTCTAATCACCTGGTGCTGGTAAAGTGTTTTCAGTGGAGGAGTCAAGTGAGAGAAAGGGATGAGCGTAACGCCGTCCTTAACATTGGAAATCAAAGCGCTGGACTGTTCCTCTTTTCCCCGTCCCTCCCTCTCACCTTCATATCATCCCCTGTTTTCTCTACCTCCCTTTTTGCTATCTGACTCCGTTGTGTATCTTTTACCCCTCTTCCCTCTCTCCCTCCCTTCCTTCCTCCCTTCCTGGGGGTGTGTAGCAGGGGGGGGGTCACGAAGGGGTCACCTCTCTGTAATGGCTTCTTAATGAGAGAGAGGGAGAGAGAGAGGGAGAAAGAGAGGGAGAGGGAGAGGGAGTGCTGCTCAGGGCGCTGTCTTTCTGTCCGTCTGTGTCCGGCGGATCCGTCCGACCTCGCCGCTCCTCTTCTGGCCCTCGGAGCTCCTTCGCTCCTCTCCGTGAGAGGAGACGACTCGTTGGTAGCCTCCAACAAACGGCACGGCCTCGTCACGCTCGCAGCGTCCGCCGGGTTCAGCTCGCCGGAGGGCGAACAAAGAGAGGGACGAGAGGGACGGGAGGGATGAGAGGGAAGAGAGAGAAGAGAGGGACGAGAGGGACGGGAGGGAAGAGAGGGACGAGAGGGAAGAGAGGGACGAGAGGGAAGAGAGGGACGAGAGGGAAGAGAGGGACGAGAGGGAAGAGAGGGACGAGAGGGAAGAGAGGGAAGAGAGGGACGAGAGGGACAAGAGGGACGGGAGGGAAGAGAGGGAAGAGAGGGACGAGAGGGAAGAGAGGGACGAGAGGGACGGGAGGGAAGAGAGGGAAGAGAGGGACGAGAGGGACAAGAGGGACGGGAGGGAAGAGAGGGAAGAGAGGGACGAGAGGGACGAGAGGAAGAGAGGGACGAGAGGGACGAGAGGGAAGAGAGGGACGAGAGGGACGAGAGGGAAGAGAGGGACGAGAGGGACGGGAGGGAAGAGAGGGAAGAGAGGGACGAGAGGGACAAGAGGGACGGGAGGGAAGAGAGGGAAGAGAGGGACGAGAGGGAAGAGAGGGAAGAGAGGGACGAGAGGGACGGGAGGGAAGAGAGGGACGAGAGGGACGAGAGGGAAGAGAGGGACGAGAGGGACGAGAGGGAAGAGAGGGACGAGAGGGACGAGAGGGAAGAGAGGGAAGAGAGGGACAAGAGGGAAGAGAGGGACGAGAGAGACGAGAGGGGCGGGAGGGACGAGAGGGACGGGGGAGACGAGAGGGAAGAGAGGGAAGAGAGGGACGAGAGGGACGAGAGGGACGAGAGGGAAGAGAGGGACGAGAGGGAAGAGAGGGACGGGGGAGACGGGGGATGGACGGGGCCTCGCTCTTTAATTTGCACTGCTTCTGCTGATTTGATCATAAGCAATTAATCTCAATGGCTCAGCTCGGCTGTGAGTGTGTGTGTGTGTGTGTGTGTGTGTGTGTGTGTGTGTGTGTGTGTGTGTGTGTGAGTGTGTTTGTGCGTGTGCGTGCACATGCGCCTGCGTGTGTATAAGAGTGTATGTGTGTGTGTGTGTGCGCCTGCATGTGTGTGGCGGCGTGTGTGTGTACGTGTATTTGTGTGTTTGTGTGCGTGCCTGCGTGTGTTTGTGTTTGTGTGTGTGTGTGTGTGTGTGTGTGTGTGTGTGTGTGTGTGGATGAACACAGTCCTGTCCACAGTGTGTCGTTATCTTCTTCGTTGGTATCGTTGTCACAGCGCTGCAGAGACACAAAGTTCACCTCCATCCAAGCTGTTGTGTTTGTGTGTTTAAAGATGTTTTGTGCGTCGCCTCGTTGCTTTGTGGTCCGATGTCTCGATGGCGTTTGGCCGGCGGTGCTCCTCCTCCTCTGAACCCCCATCGCTTCCCCTCATCGTGACACCGACTCCTTCCTCTGCTCTCTCTCTCTTTTCCTTGCGTGCCTCCCCCTCCCTCCCTCCTCCTCCCTCCTCCCCCCTCCTCCCCCCCGCCATTGCCCGGCCAGTTTTCCATCTCCCACCATCTCGCCCTCGCCCTCGCTTCTCCTCCCCTCTCTCCACGGCGCCGCTCTCTCCTCCCATGCACGAGGCCAGAGCGCTCTCCTATTGTTGGAGGCAGGTTGCCAAGGATACAAGCACAGTGCAGCAGCCTCGTACTGTACACGGAGGGAGACGAGCAGCAGGAGGAGGAGGAGGAGGAGGAGGAGGAGGAGGAGGAGGAGGAGGCGCGCTCCGGTCATCGTGGCCGCCTCGACCACGCCGACGCTCGTGCCGGCAACACGTAACTCACAGAGGAGCACGGTGACATTAACTTGTTTGTGGAGCCCCTCCCCTTCTTATTTTCTTTAAAGAGGTTATACATATATTTATATATTATTCATATATTTATTTTAATAAATATATATATATATATATATCTTTAAATATATATGAATTTATACTATATATATATGTATATATATATATATATATATATATATATATATATATATATGTATATAGTTTATTATATCTATATTCATAAAATAGAAAAAAATATATATATTATAAAAAAATATATATATACATACATATAACAATAAGTACAATAAGATAAGTATTCAGCGAGAAAAAGCAGAAATCAGAGAGGAGAGAAGTGTTAAAACCCCCCTGATGTACGTTAGCCGCGCGCGGCGGCGTGCCCGCGCGGCGGCGTGCCCGCGCGGCGGCGTGCCCGCGCGGCGCCGGGCGTTCGATGCTCTCGCTGCAGGACGTCCGCCTGGAAAACACGCCGGCGTTTATTTCACCCAAAAACTCTGTGTTGTTTGTTCACCTCTCCGTCCTAAATTCATTACCGGGGAGCAGTAAAGGAGTAATTACGGCTGTGTTTAGTGGCCTGCAGCGTCGGAGCGTGGTCAGTGTGAGACGTTAACACACTCACACACACGCACACACACACACACACACACACACACACACACACTAATAACCCAGAGCCTCATGCGCTGCATCCTCCACCCAAAGTGTTTTTCCTCCTCCACTTTCCATTATCCCTCCTCTCTCCCACGTCTCCCTTCAAATGTGACCCCGGGCCAGGCCGAGCCGGGCCGGGCCGAGCCGGATGGGGATTTTTGGGCTTCCTCCCCTTCCGCATGAGGCGAGAGACATAACCTCTCTCTCTCCTTTTCAATCTCTCCATCTCTTTGCTTTTAGCACAAAGCCCTGCGTGTCTGCCTTCCTTCCCCACCCAGCATTCTTTCCCCTTGCACACTTCTCCCCCGCTCTCTCTCTCTCTCTCTCTCTCTCTCTCTCTCTCTCTCTCTCTCTCTCTCTCGACTTCCCTCCTACCCGCCAACTCGCTCAGCCTCACCCTACCTTTCATTAGCCCACTCTTTATCTTACTCGGCTCGCTCTCTCCCCCTCTCCATTCTCCTATCTCGCCAGCTTCTTCACTCTCTCTCTCTCTCTCTCTCTCTCTCTCTCTCTCTCTCTCTCTCTCTCTCCCTCCCTCGTTCTGTTGCTTCAGTTGCGATACATCTTCATTAATTCCTCTTCTCTCCCTCTCTTTCCCTGCTGACCCTATTATTTTTATATTCTCTCTCTCTCCCTCTGCCATCACTCCCCTCTCTCTCTCTCTCTCTCTCTCTCTCTCTCTCTCTCTCTCTCTCTCTCTCTCTCTCTCTCTCTCTCTCTCTCTCTCTCTCTTTTTCTACCTCCCTCCCACTCCTCTCAGTCCCTCTAAGCTGCATTAACTCCCCAGATTACCTTGAGCCCTGCAATCCTCCATCCCCCACGCACTCACCCTCTCTCCCTCCCTTCCCTCACTCAATCACTCGCTCACTCCGGCTACGTCCACACCGAGGCGGCTAATTTTGAAAAAAAAAAAAACGCAATATGTGTATCTTGTTACGTCCTTTACGACGAGACCTCTCCTCTGTTTTAATTCTCTACGCGTGTTTCTGTTGTCGGACAACGAGATGAGCATGAAGTAGCTTTTTAAATCGCAGGTCATCAAAGCTAACCCAGGGACGCGTTGTTGTGCGATATCGACAAAAACGAGCGATCGCTGTCAGGGATTAGAGGCCCGCGGGTTCAATGAAGCTCCACGTTTATGTATTCCACCTCCTCCAAATGAACAACAACACTGGATGGTACAAAATGAGTCTTTTGAATGAACTGAGTTAAACTTCTTCTCCCGTTGCCAACTGTTAGCAACCCTCAGCGATCGTTAGCGACTGCTGGTAACCCTCAGTGACTGTTAGCGTCCGTTAGCAACTCTCAGCGATCGTTAGCAACCGTTGGCAACCCTCAGCGACCATTATCGTCTGTTAGCGACCCCCAGCGACCGTCAGCGACAATCAGAGACCGTTAGCGACCCTCAGCGTCCGTTAGCGACCGGCAGAGACCGCTAGTGAATGTAAGTGTCCGTTAGTGTCTGTTAGCAACCGTTAGCGACCCTCTGCAACTCTAAGCAACCCTCAGCGACTGTGAGCAACCGTTAGCGTCCGTTAGCGACCCTCAGCGACTGTTAGCGACCATTAGCGAATCCATTTGAAACGAGAACTTTGGAAGGCTTTTCAGCCCCTTTACTGTAAAATGTTAAGAGTAAAGTAAATAGCATTGTTAGCTTGCCAGCTATCTGGCTGCACATGGAAACATAATGGTTCTCAACTTGTTCTTTAAAAACGCTGTGTGGTTCCACAAAGACCCATCACCAACTGAAGAACCATGTTATTCTATTGGATGGTTCTCCATGTTTGTTGTGGGGTTCTTTGGGGTGTTAAAGGTCTTAATTCATGTTTGAGTTATTAAATGGTGGCGGGTAGGGGGGGGGGGGGGGGTGAACATTTGCAAAAGGAAACCAAAGAAGGTTCTTCAGATAACAATGTGTTCTTTAAGTTTGTCAAAGAACCAGAAATGGTTCCTCAAAGAACTATTTTTTGATGGCTCTTGGAACCTTTTATTGCTCTTTGAAGTCCTCTTTGAAGTCCATTAAAGTTTTTTTTAGAGAAGCATTTTAAGAAAATGGTCCTTTATGTATCTTTGGTTCTTTGAGGAACCAGAATTGGTTCTTCTATGGACCATTTTTGGGTTCCAGAAGCCACTTTTTTTAAATCTTTCTGCGCGCACCGCTGCTTTCTTGTGTGAGTTGGCCTTCAGAAACATATCGAGAAGCGCTCAAGAAAAGTTTTACACAAAAAAAATAGATTTATGAATATATATATATATATATATATATATATATATATATATATATATATATATATATATATATACACATACATATTTACTGTATATAATGTAGATATTGTGCTGTGAGAACCCGTTTAGAAAAGGTCTCGTGCATCTTTCACACGCCTCCGGGCCGATTAACGAAATAAATTAAATAGCGTCCAAATGCAAAAATGCTTTGCATCCAAATGATTCACGAGCGCGCGATGCAAATTTGCGAAACACTCTTTTTCTTTTCTTCCAATAACAGATTTGAACAGATTGACTAAGGGGCAGAGGACCGACGAGCAGGATCCGGTCCGTCTGCGGGGAAACTGTGAAAGTATTTTATTGAGTTTCCTTTTTAAAGGATGAATGAGTGGGTTTGAGCTTTTATTGTGAAAGGTCAGAGCAGAAGGAGGGGGGTCTGATCCGTGCTGCCTTCGCCGAGGTGGAAAGGAGAACTAAAAGTACTAAAAGTGTGTTGTTGTGGTACACTGCGTGTACACTACAGTGTGTGTGTGTGTGTGTGTTTTGAATGTGTCAGTTTCGCACAACCTGGTTGGTTGACACTTTTATTTTGCGGCTCAGAAAAGTCAACCTTGTACCTAGTGACTTTTAGTTTTGTTACAATTTTTGTTCCTTTTTTTGTTCCATTCATGTTTTCTATGGAACATTCATGACAAAAACCCAAAAGTTTGACAACAAACACACTGAAGTGCGAATCAATTTTGTATTTTTGTGTGTGTGTGTGTTTTTTTTTACCAGGCCTGCTTTCGTGGCCACGGCCCAAAAAACCCATCGCATTTTCAAATTTAGCCGTCTTTCTGTAGTCGTACTCGCTCGCCCCCACCGTCACTCACCGCCCTCCCTCTGTAACCTCCCCCTCACCTTCTCCTCGCTCTCCCCCACCCTCCCTTCCTCCCCCCCTTCACTCACCCACCCACACTCCATCACCCCACCGTCCACCTCTCACCCCGCCACTCTTCGCAATCGCATGTGCTCCTCTCGTTCTCCTCCCCTCCACCCACACTCTCGTCTTTTTTTTTTTTACTCCGAGCCCCCAGCAGCACCACCAGTACCACCATCTCTCTCTCTCTCTCTCTCTCTCTCTCTCTCTCTCTCTCTCTCTCTCTCTCTCTCTCTCTCTCTCTCTCCTTCTCTCTCTCCCCTGTCTTTTACCACTCTCTTCCCACTGTCCCTCCCTCCTCTAAAGCCTTCAGGCTCGGCTTGATTTATGCTTGCCCTCCCTATCCACCACCACCACCACCACCACCACCACCACCACCCACCCTTCCCTATCTCTCCTGGAGGTTGTGGCCCGGCTAGTCCCTAAAAACAACAGAGAGAGAGACAGAAAGAGAGAGAGAGAGAGAATAACAACCTCTTACTTTTCCATCCTCCCTCCTTTTTAACCCGGCATTTTTTTCATTCCCCTCTCTCCCACACTGCTTTTTAAATTGCCTCTGAATTCTTGAGCTGTTTTAGTGCCTCACTCCCCTTCTCTGCCGAAATTACTTCTCTTTTTTCTTTTCTTTTTTTTTTTGTTCTTCTTACCCTCTCAAACTCTGCCACGCTGAGGAAGCAAGTCCCACCTTCCCCTCCTGTCTTTGTCCACTCCAGGACAAACACCGCTACTAATCGCATGTCCAGCGGTTTTGTTTTGTTGTTGTTTTTTTTGGGGGGGGGGGGGGGGGGGGGTGTTTGCCAAGGGAGAGAAAGAAGAAGAAGAAAAAAAAGACTTGTCGGTTTGGGAGCGAGCCGCTGTAATGTCGGCCGGACAATGGCAGCAAAGTCCTGAGACAACACGGCTCTTGTAACGCTCTTGTTCCTTTTCAACCTCGGGGGGGCGGCCGGCCATTAAGCAGGCCGACTTATGGAGGGGCTTCTTTCTCTTTCACTTACCCACACACACACACACACACACACACACACACACACACACGCACGCACACCGAGTGTCTTTTCCCTTTTGTTTGCAGTCCAACAGGAACACTGCTTTCCTCCTGACAGCTCTCTCGTGGTGGACGAGCCTCAGTAACTCGTTGCTTCACCACCTTGGACTTTTCCTCTCCATTGTGTTCGGCTACTGTTGATTTGAAGGCGTATGTGTGTGTGTGTGGGTGTGTGTGAGAGCGGAGGTGTTACAAGGAGTGTGTCCATCAGCGGGCAGGTCATGTGTGCGGCGCTTTGTGTTTCCATTTACATTTTCTTCATCCATTTATTTATCAGAAACACGAGTTTGTTTTGTTCGTCTTTTTTCTTGTTGTTTTTTCAAAACTCCCCCACATCACAGTGTTTGGCTTCATTAAGAGGGGAAGGAGGTATTTGTTTGGATACACAACACGCACACATACACACACACACACACGCACACACACACACACACACTCCTTGAGTGTAATCAGAACAGAAGATCAGAGGTCAAACTGGGTCAGCTGACCCCTCACTCCCTTTTCAGGCCTTCTCTTTCCTTCTCTTGACTGCGTCAAAGCGTGATCTCTAATAATACAACTCCCCTTGTGCAACAGACACACACACACACACACACACACACACACAGACACACACACGCACTTAACTCAGATGCACAGTGCAGCCTCCAACCACAGCGCCATAAAACAATATCTTCTGTCCATTAGCCGTAACTCTCTCAATGGACGACGCACACACACACACACACACACACACACACACACACACACACACACACACACACACACACGTGAAGTGTAGCTCAACACACATCTTTTATTCCAAGGCAAGTCTTATACCGCCTTTGCTTCTTTTTTTTTCTTCCAACTCAAGCCCCCACATAGCTCGCAGCATCACACACACACACACACACACACACACATACATCCACGCACACACACACACATACATACACACACACACACACACACACACACACACACACACACACACACACGCATGCAAACGCAAACACGCGCACACACACAAACAAAGAGAAGCACCGTTTCCACATATTTGTCTCTCCTTTTTAAAAAGGGATATATTTTTTTATTTAGCATAAATGTTGAAGCCAAGGGTGCCCGGCTACCATGGCAACCAAATTAAACGGAGGATCTCTTCAGAAAGGCAGAAATCTAAATTATTCGGACTCTTTTATGAAGGGGAAAAAATGAAAAATTCCCTTCACCGTACAGACTGTAAAGGCGAGAGGGGGCGGTGTGTGTGTGTGTGTGTGTGTGTGTGTGTGTGTGTGTGTGTGTGTGTGTGTGTAGGGGGGTGTGAGGTAAACGTTATTGTTTTTGGGGATCTGACCGTGCAGCTCAAAGCCGACGCTGCCGAAATTCGCAGGTCGAGAACATTTAGCGCAGGAGAGGAGATGATGCAACCTGGACGACAACACATCAACACAATGCGTGTGTGTTTCTTTCATTGGACACAACATGTGTGGCTGCAAATCCTCGGAGAAGCCCGCGTGATGAAATCCATAAGCTACGCCGCTCCGGGATTAAGGCGCCTCTGTTTCCTGGTGTGGTGAACGGGTTCTGATCCACCGCAACAGGATCAGGTTTAAGAGGCCGAGGACGGACCGGTAGCTCACACAAGAGAGATTAATGAGCTGCTGGGCCTGCTGGGCCTGTTTGGACACTCTTCTATCCTCTGATGCCTCACTCTGATGCCTCACTATGATACCTCACTCTGGTGTCTCACTCTGATGTCTCTGATGTTTCACTCTGATACCTCACTCTAATGTCTTACTCTGATATCACAATTTAATATTTTACTCAAATATCTCTCTAATATCACACTCTTATATATTGCCATCATATCTCACTCTAGTATATTGCCATTATATGTCACTCTAATATCTCACTCTAATATCTCACTCTAGTATATTGCCATCATATCTCACTCTAATATCTCACTCTAATATCTCACTCTAATGTATTGCCATCATATATAACATCTCATCTCATCACATCTCATACATAACTCTAATATCTCACTCTAATATCTCACTCTAATATATTGCCATCATATCTCACTCTAATATTTCACTCTAATATATTGCCATCATATCTCACTCCACTCTAATATCTCACTGTAATATCTCACTCTTATACCTCACTGTAATATCTCACTCTAATATTTCACTCTTATACCTCACTGTAATATCTCACTCTAATATCTCACTCTAATATCTCACTCTAATATCTCACTCTTATATCTCACTGTAATATCTCACTCTTATATCTCACTGTAATATCTCACTCTAATATCTCACTCTAATATCTCACTGTAATATCTCACTCTAATATCTCACTCTAATATCTCACTCTAATATCTCACTCTTATATCTCACTGTAATATCTCACTCTTATATCTCACTCTAATATCTCACTCTAATATCTCACTCTAATATCTCACTCTAATATCTCACTCTAATATCTCACTCTTATATCTCACTGTAATATCTCACTCTTATATCTCACTCTAATATCTCACTCTAATATCTCACTCTAATATCTCACTCTAATATATCACTCTAATATCTCACTCTAATATCTCACTCTTATATCTCACTGTAATATCTCACTCTTATATCTCACTCTAATATCTCACTCTAATATCTCACTCTAATATCTCACTCTAATATCTCACTCTTATATCTCACTGTAATATCTCACTCTAATATCTCACTCTAATATCTCACTCTAATATCTCACTCTAATATCTCACTCTAATATCTCACTCTTATATCTCACTGTAATATCTCACTCTTATATCTCACTCTAATATCTCACTCTAATATCTCACTCTTATACCTCACTCTAATATCTCACTCTAATATCTCACTCTAATATCTCACTCTTATATCTCACTGTAATATCTCACTCTTATATTTCACTCTTATATCTCACTCTAATATCTCACTGTAATATCTCACTCTAATATCTCACACAAGTTTCACACCTTCTGCAGAGTTTGTGGTTAACTCTGTTGTTACTGTACGACCGCTGAGCAGAGCGGACATGCTCCATCTGTGGATGCACGTGTCCAAAGGGATGCTGGGAAAAAGCGGTCAGTCTGTGTGTGTGTGTGTGTGTGTGTGTGTGAGTGTGTGTGTGTGTGTGTGTGTGTGTGTGTTTGTGGGGTCATTCGCTCGACCAATGAGCAGATGAGAGGAGGGAGATGGGGGTCAGAGGTGACACTCTTTTCTCTCTCCCTCGTTTCCTCTCTCCTCCCTATTTTTTGTCTGCCTCTCCTTTCTACATATATGTGTGTGTGTGTGTGTGTGTATATGTGTGTGTGTAAGTGTATGTGTGTGTGTGTTTGTTGTTGGCCCACAGCAGATCCATGTTATTGATTGACTCTTGTGGCTGCTGGCTGCCCACTGAAGGAGGGGGCAGAGCTCTAATGAATTCCTGCACCTCGTGCCCCCTTACGCCAACCCCTGCACCCCCTCCTTAATTAACTTTGTGTGTGTGTGCGCGGGGGTGTGCATGTGTGTGTGTGTGTATGTGTTTTCCTCCACAGCTCAACACCCCCGCTTGTTACACTCCCCTGCATTTTTTCTCTCTCTCTCTTTCTTTCCAATCCTCCTACTTTATCTCCTCATATATATATATATATATATATATATATATATATATATATATATATATATATATATATATATATATATATATATATACATCTTCCTCCACGGTTTGTTTGATGGCCGCCGATTACTTTGTACGTGTGTGTGTGTGTGTGTGTGTGTGTGACTATCTTATCCGTCGCACCACATCTCCCGACCTCAGTATCTCCCTCGTATCGCCACACCTTTCAAGACGTGTGTGTGTGTGTGTGTGTGTGCGTCTGAGCGGCGGTAATTTAGCTATACCGCGCATAAAAAATGACTGACACGCATTGTGCGTGCGTGTGCGTGTCTGTGTGCGTGTGTGTGATAGAGACAGAGTGGTCAACACTGACCCGGCAGGCGGTGGAGAGGCTGCATGCCCATCGGTATTCCAGACGTGGAGGCAAAGCGTCTCTGTCACCTTGACTCCCTCCTGCAGCAGACGAGCTGCACAGGAAACACTTAGCGCTACCTGACTGTACGGCTAACGTGCACACCGGGGCCATTCGGTTGCAGTCGCTCACCTTTTGTGCGTCTTTCTCTCACTCTTTCTTTCTCCTTTTTCGCTCCTGCGTGTCGTTTTATTTTTCACTTTGATTGTTCCCCCCTTTTTAAAAAAAAGTAAAATCATTTCAGCTCCGTCATCGTCGCTTGTTGGGAAACGTTGCACATTAGCATGTCAGAGGTCTCCTGTCCGGGAAACAAAAAGAAAACAACACACACATGCATGCACACGCACACATTTGCGCACACAACAGCGACGCAACTCCCAAAGTGTTGGTTTCAGGTGTGGTACGAGTTACACTTTCAAAGTGTCTCTGGAGCCTGTGATGTGTATTTTTGTCTTTGTTTTGAGAGAGCGACCCGTCGTCAGTTAAATGTCAATTAGGAGGCGGATGAAGGGGATGAAGCGGTTGAAGCAGTGGAAGCGGTTGAAGCGTGTTTTTGGGGCGCGTTGAGCTGTCGTCTGTCGTCGCCGCCGCGGTCTGACAAGTCGCGTGGATCGGCGGCGGAACCACCGGCGTCGTGTCTGCCGCTGACAGCTTGTCCACACACTCGTGCTTTCAACGCCGCTGACGACTACACACACACACACACACACGCAGCACTTCAGCGTCTCTCGCTCTCTTCTCTCTCGGTCTCTTTGTGATCTCCCCGTGTTGTTCGTTGACTGGTGATGATGAGGTGTGTTAGGGAGTCGAGGAGCGAGGATGAGAGGGATGATTCAGAGCGGTGACGCGCCGGGTAGTCGCGACCCAAAACACCAAAACACCAAAAACACCGGGTGCGAAGGATGACTCGGCTGGGAGGGTTAGAAGAATGGGTTTAATATGGTGTGTGTGTGTGTGTGTGTGTGTTAGTCTGGGGGGTTTGTGTGTATACTTTCCCTCACAAGCCGTTATCGCTGTCGGGTAAAACCCTTAAAATTGAATAAAAAAGTGACAACTATTCATGTTTTTTCCTCCTCCCTTTTTGAAAGACTGGCAGCGCGTTCGGGCTGTATAGAAGCGTGTAATCCCTCTAATCAAGTTAAAACAATGCCGTGTGAAATGTTTGGAGGCGTCGTCCCTTTCCACCTACTTGAATTCCCTCATCGCACGCACCAGGCGTGCGATGCCGGCTGCAGGAAGCCAGCAGAGCCTCACCGTCTCTCTCTCTCTTTCTTTTCCTAAAAAGCTACGAGCTAGCAGCTGCAGCTACGCGAGCGCTAGCTGCAGCTGGGCTGCACTGTCTGAGAAGAAGTAAACAACGGGGTGTTGTCAGCGCGCGCTACCTGCTTGCTAGCTAGCTGGCTAGCGCTCACAGGCTAGCTAGCATTAGGACCCCTGCCATCAGAGCTGTTTAAGCTGCACAGGTCAAAGTTGAGGGGGAAACACTAGCGGCTTATAACCCACATTTTACGATGCTTAAATGCCCTCAGCTTCAGCTCGTGCGTGCGATGCCGGCTGCAGGAGGCCAGCAGAGCCTCACCATCTCTCTCCATTTCTTTTTTTTCAAAGGGGCGGACGTGACCGAGCTAAACAACTCCGCGAGCACTAGCTGCTGCAGCTACAAGCTAGCTGCCGCAGCTCCGCCAGCGCTAGCTGCAGCTGGGCTGCACTGTCTGAGAACAAGTAAACAACAGTGTTGTCAGCTGCTAGCTACCCGCTTGCTAGCAAGCTAGCGCTCGGCAGCTAGCTAGCGTTAGGACCCCTGCTATCAGACCTGTTTAAGCCGCACGGGTCCAAGTTGAGGAAAAAAAAGATGAAAAGGTAGCGGCTTCGAACCCATATTTCATGGTAGTTGAATTCCCTCAGCTTCAGCTTGTGTGTGCGATGGCGCAGGAGGCGGCAGGAGGCTGCAGGAGGCGGCAGGAGGCTGCAGGAGGCCGCAGGAGGCTGCAGAGCCTCACCGTCTCTCCATTTCTTTTTCCAAAGGGGCGGACGTGACCGAGCCCAACAGCTCAGACAGCCGCGGCGAGCGCCTGGACTTCTTCCTCAAGCAGGAGGAGGCGCTCGCCGCCGAGCCCAGCTACCTGGGCCCGGGCGACTCGGAGGAAGCCGGGGGAGGAGGAGGAGGAGGAGGAGGAGGAGGAGGCGGCGGCGGCGGCGGCAGCGGGGGCGGGACCATCTCGTCCGTGGCCAATCTGAAGGCGGCGCTCATGAGCAAGAACAGCCTGCTGTCCCTGCGGGCCGAGATGATGGGCGACGACAACCCGTTGCTGTTCGAGTACCTGCCCAAAGGAGCGCACTCGCTGTCTTGTAAGTCCCTGTTTACACTTTTAAACACTGTGCTCTCACACACACACACACAGACACACACACACTCATTATAACGGGTGAGTACCTGCTCATGTGGTCAACCTGTGAGACTAAAACACACAGCGGCTGTTTGACATGAGTCCTCTTCCTCATCCAGAGTATTTTCCCACTGTCCTTGGGTAATTTGCGTGTGTGTGTGTGTGTGTGTGTGTGTGTGTGTGTGTGTCAGCGTCAGTGATGACTACTAGTCAGCGGTGACTCAGAGAGAGAGAGAGGTAATTCTTTACTGGGCTCTCGCTTTTTCATGAGATTTCTTTGGTTATTTTTATGTTTTTTTCTGTGACAGTTTCTTTGTGCGTGTCGGCGGCTCCGCGGCTGCGTTTCATGTTTCGGATGTCTACGACATTTCAGCACCAATACCAAAAAAAAAGAAACCAAAACAAACTATATGAAACGAATCGTTTTGCTCCGACTCCGGCACGCACCTCTCCATCCTGCTCACAGCACCTGCAGAATAAAGAGCTGCGAACCCTGAGAATAATTGTTGAAAACCTGAAAGTCATTGGAGATCAAATGGAACACAACAAACTGTGGAAAAATATTTATTTTATATTTTTTACCATGAAATTCAACCTCCCTTGGGATGTTTTTTGCACGAGTGTTCAGACTAAAATGTGAACGGCTGTGTGTGTGAGTGTGTGTGTGTGTGTGTGTGTGTGTGTGTGTGTGTGTGTGTGTGTGTGTGTGTGTGTTTGTGTCTCTGCTTCTACTGGCTCGTAATTGGATCTTTTGTCCCGGGTTCTGCCGTCTTTGTGAGCAGAAGAAAAAGCAAAGGAAGGTACAACTCTGAGCCGAGTCATGTCTTTTGAGTTGAGCCCTCACCTACAAAATAAAAAGACAGACCCCCCCCTCCCCCTCTTCTCTTCTCCTCTCAGAGAGGAGAGGAGAGAGAGGTAAGAGGAGGGAGGAGAGGAGAGAAGGGAAGCTGAGCGGGGAGGCGAGAGGAGAAGATGGAAGGAGAGGAGGAGATCTTTCTGAGTCACACTTTTAATATATATATGAGGAGTTTTGGAGAGTTTGGTGAATGTTGATAACCTCCCCCTCCTCCTTCTCCCCCTCCTCCTTCTCTCCCCCCCCCCCCCACCTCCCCCCTCCCTCCTCCCAAACAACAACATGTTGAAGTCGTGTTTTAGTTGTCGCCAAAGAAACCTCAGGGAGGTTGTTTTTTCTTTCCGGTTAGCCGAGCCCTATTTTTAATTCACTGCACAACGGGGAGATGGGGAGGGAGGGAGAGAGAGAGAGAGATGGGGAGGAGGGAGAGAGAGAGAGAGAGATGGGGAGGAGGGAGAGAGAGAGAGAGATGGGGAGGAGGGAGAGATGGCCAGCCCTCCCTCCCTCCCCCCTCTCTCCCCGGGTCTAAATGAGGACAGAAAATAAACAAACACTCTACCTCAGATTACTGGTCGGAGGATGAGTCTGCCATGGTTTGACAGATCGCTGCTCCCTCCTTCCCTCCCTCTCTCCTTCCCTCCCTCTCTCCTTCCCTCCCTCTCTCCTTCCCTCCCTCCCTCCATCCCCCCGCCCCCCTCTCCCCCTCTCCGCCTCCCGTTCTCCTTCACCCCTGTTTAACATCCTTCCTGTCCTTTTCCTCCTCCCCGTCCTGTACTCCCCCTCGCGCCATCCCTCCCTCCCTCCATCCATTTCTCCTTCACCCCTCCTTAACACTCATCCCTCACGCTCTCCCTCCCCTCCTTTCCTGCAGTCCCTCCTTATTCCTCGCTCTCTCTCTCTCTCTCTCTCTCTCTCTCTCCCTTTTTTTTTTTACTTTCGGCTTCGTTCGGAGCATCAAAGTGTTGGTTTTAAAAAATCCTGGGAAAGTATTGATCCGGTCGGAGAGGAGGGAGAGCGAGGTCACCTGGCCCGACTCACGAGAGACCAGGAGCCTCTTCCTCGCTCGCTCCTCTTCATCCCTCGCTCCTCGTCTCCCCCTCTATATAATTGACTCTCAATATAAAACTCCTCAAAGATTCATGAATCCAAAAGTGAGAGCCGGCGTCCGTCGGGGGGGGGCTTCACTGATCACTCACCTCATTGGCGGTGGGATTCGAACCCACGGCTCCTCTCTCCAGACGGTCGGGTCCGGTCCCGAGCCTTTCTTGGATCCAATTAGGATCCCCGTGTCGTGGCCCCCGCCCCCCTCCTCCGAGCGCCACGCGATCAATGCCAGACAGACGGATCAGCCGGACCCTTCCACCGCGCTCACCTGTCCACGCCGCCGCCGCCGCCGCCGCCGCCGGTAAAGAACATCCAATTACCTGCCGGCATCACACCGCCGGCGTTATTGAACGTCTCTCTCTCTCGGCCGAACGCGGGACGCCGTGCGGCCGGCGCTCCCCCGAGGCCCTTTAAGGGTTTTATTCTCTTTTAAGTTCTTATTATTCATGAAGGTCCAGATTTAAAATGTGGATCCTACTTAGCGGAAAGCCGTTTCCCCGGATTCGCTCTTTCCTTTTCTTTCCCTCTTTCTTTTGAAAGATGAAAGGAAGAATGTGAAGGTAGACGTCGATGCCGGAGAACTTTCACTCCGGTGGAGAGATTCTCTTCCAAAGGCCACCGATCCACAGCGGCCTGAACCACAAGTATGAAAGATGCTGAGAACACGCTAAGAACATATATATCTATATCTATATATAGATATATATGTATGTATAGATATATATACATATGACAGACAGAGTGAAGCGTTTCTGCCGACGCGGCGTCATTAATTCTAAACTTTCAGAGCTTCACTTGATCGGCTATTGGAAAGCGGTCGGCCGGTCACGGTAATTGTCTCCCTGAAGCCGGGGCCGTCCCTACAGGGGCCCCGGCCCTGTGCTGGGGACGCGCTGTGTGTGTGTGTGTGTGTGTGTGTGTGTGTGTGTCAGTCCGTCACTCTGTGTTTTCAAGTCTTTGGCTTTCCCTCCTCCTTCAGGTGTTGTCTCTTCTCTCTGCTGCTGTTGTTTCTCTTCGCGGCCGGCAGACACGAGTCAGGGCCGCAATATTAAACTCAGCGAGACGAGGAACGCATAAATATAAAGATTCGGGAATTCTTTACGGTCGACGTGGTGTTTTTCGTTCTTTTATACGTGATTCGTCCTTTTTTTTCCCCCCAAGAAGTCGTGAACGAGTTCATCCTCACCTGCAGATCATCTCCGTCCTCTTCCTCCCTCTTCATGCGGGTTTTTTTTTTCCCAGAGAAAGGAAGGGAGGTGGAGATGGGGAGTCAGGCCTTGTGTGTGTGTGTGTGCGTGTGTGTGTGTGTGTGTGTGTGTGTGGGAGCGGGGAGTGTCGGGCGCGGCACTTTAACATTCCAGGAATCCGTCCGCGGGGTCGAGCCTCACGGTTGTGTGACTCCGTCCCGGCGCTGCAGAGGAGGGCGATGAATGGCTGAACCCACCAACCGCATAACTCTGGAGACATTCCCTCCCTGCCCCCTCCCACCCCCCCCCCCCCCCCCTCACCCTCCCATCCTCCCCCTACCTCCCCAAAAAAAAAAAGAAAAAGAAAGAAAACGCGGGCCCACACATGCACGTGCACACATACAAACGAGCCAGAATAACTTTGATTCATATGTAAGGGAAAAGGAGATGCGCTCTCAGTGCACACACACACACACACACACACACACACACACACACACACAGTGAATAGTTATGAGGAGCTAAAGGCTCTGTATGAAAAATGTTAAATTCCTCATCCAGCAGCCGGCTGAGCGTCTCGGTGGTCGATACGCGTCCTTTAGCCTCGTGTGCAGAGCAAAGATGGCTCCTCTCCAAAACAACCTCCCTCCACGCTACCCAGGATCCTGGAGCCCTCTCTCTCTCTCTCTCTCTCTCTCTCTCTCTCTCCTCGTATTATGCATCTCACTCGCCCGCTCACACACACACACACACACACACACATGCTGCCATCCTCGGCGCAGGCACGTGGGTGGAAGGAGAAGGAGAGCCGAGGAGCGAGGAGAGAAACGAGCCCTCACCCTTTCCCCTCGGCTCGGAGGAAAGTGAAACTTCAGAGTTGTTGTTTTTTTTCCTTTCTTTTTCTCTTCCTCCCCCTCTTCCTCCCCCCCCTCTCTCTCTCTCTCTCTCTCTCTCCGTGGTGTTTGATAGCGCAGCGCTGCCACCCCCCCCTCACACACACACACACACACACACACACACACACACACACACACACACCCTGCCCACTCTCTGGTTGTTCTGGTGGCCAGCTGCTTGCGGAGAGTTGCAGTTGTACGTGAGTGGGTGGGTGAGACTGGTTTCCTGTGCTCCTCAGGGCTCCGCTCCAACAACTGCTGCGGCGCGCTCCGGCCAGGGGCCACGGGGGCCGCCGCTCATAACAAACAGGGGGCTGGTTCCTCTCCTCCTCCTCTTCCTCCTCTTCCTCCTCCTCCTCTTCTTCTTCCTCTTCTTCTTCCTCCACAATCACCACCACCACCACCACCACCACCGCCGCCGCCGTCATCATCATCCTCATCAACACACTCCCCGCCCACTCCGCCCACGCCGCTGCACCCCTCCTCTGAGCCTCGGCCCCCGGAGGCCCCCAGAGGAGGTCTGCGGGACGGCGGGGCGACGACCCGGCCGCCGCTGCCGGCGCCGCCGCGCTCGGACGGGTCGGACGTGGACGTGGACGAGGCCCCCGAGGGCCCGGAGGCCGGCGACTCGCCCGAGGTAAGCACACATGGGCCGGGGAGAGAGAGAGGAGAGGGGGGGGGAGGGGGGGAGAAGAGGTGAGCGCTGACGTGGGGTCTTCTTCGGTTACTTTCCACTGAGGGAAAGTCTTCCTTCGGCCCTTCGTCGCTCCTCCTCCTCCTCCTCCTCCCGTGTGGAATCTGTCATATTTCCTGCCACGCTGTTTTCCTTCATGTCCGTCTTTCTCTCCACACGCTTTTGTCTGCTTCTCTCTTCCTTTTCAGATTTCCAATCCTGTCACGCTTTTTCTTTTCTCTTCTTTTTTGTCACCTCATCACCTTCTTCTCTTTCTTTTTTGCCGTCGTGGTTTTTTTTGTTTGTTTTTAAGGTGAATTTGTGTCCGGCTAATATTAACTAAATGAAACACAATGGAAAGGAAGAAGGAAATAAAGAAAGCCCAATGAGTCTCCAACGCGCTCGGCGTTAGCGGCTAGCGGCTAGCGGCTAACGGCTAGCGGCTAGCGGCTTCACAGAGCCGCGTGTCCCTCAGAGAGATGGCAGATAAACGACGGCGAGGCAGTGAGACGAGAGGAGAGTAGAATCAATACAAGTAGACAATGAGAGGTTTGCTCTCGCAGCCCAGGAAATTGTTTGTTGTTTGTGTGTGTGTGTGTGTGTGTGTGTGTGTGTGTGTGTGTGTGTGTGTGTGTGTGTGTGTGTGGGCGTGTGTGTGAGCAAGGCAGTATGAGCATGTGTGGATGTGAGTTTTGTGCCAGTCGAGAGTGTTTGTGTGTGTGTTTGTGTGTGTGTGTGTGTGTGTGTGTGTGTGTGTGTGTGTGTGTGTGTGTGTGTGTGTTTTAGGAGCAGCATTTGATTTCAGAGGACCTGCCTCCCAACAAGCCTCCCTATCTCTGCGGACAAGCCATCTGTTTGCCCAGTGCATGGTGTTCTGTTCTCTTAGAGAGGAGGAAGAGGAGGAGGAAGAGGAGGAGGAGGAAATGGGTGGGTGGGTGAAGGAGTAGATGGAGTTGTAGATGAGAGGAAAGAGAGGAGCGCCTTGCTGCATCAGGCAGACGATATTATTAATGCCGTAGATCAAGCTAACAGCTCGGCGTCGCAGGAAACTGTCAGCAGCTTTTTGTTTTGTGTCTGCGCGCTAATTTTCTCACAATTTGCCTTTTAAATCATTTCCGATCTGTCGACGTGTTTCTGTCCGTCCTCCTTTCCTTCTTCACTTTAACTTTTCTGTTTGAGTGTGTAAAAAAAAAAATTGTCTTCGCAGCCGGCGTCGCCTCGCCGGCGTCGCCTCGCCGGCGTCCTGCATGCACAGACAACAATCCATACACTCGGTGCAGACGCGTGTGTGTGTCGTCATAACGGGATGTCTTGTGCTTTGCAGGAGGGACGGAAACACAAAGAAGAGGCGAGACAGCGCGGCACAGGTACGACTTTGCCGCTTCAGCGACTGGATGACTTGAAATCACATCTTTAGTTTGTAGCTTTTAATATATATATATATGTATATATACATATATATGTTCCACTCACTCTCGTCTTCTGCTTCCTGCTGTCTCAGCTTTGGGAGCGGACCCGTGTCCCGTCCCGACGGGTCAGATGGCCGTCGGGAGCTTTGCCGGCGGCCCGGCGGCGGGTGGCCGAGTGGCCGATGCAGGGCCGGCGGCGCGGGGCGAGGAGGCCGGCTCGGCGGCGAGAGCCCCGCCGGAGGCCGGCGACTGGCCCTCGCTCGGCCTGGCCTGCTCGCTGTGCCAGCGGCTGTTCGGCAGCCTGGAGCACCTCAGGGAGCACGAGTACCGCCACACCCTGTCCCTGATGGCGCTGTCGCTGGACTGGCCGAGCGCCCGGGTGCCCCACCACCCGCCGCCGCTGCCGCCGCCGCCCCGGCAGCCCCTCCACTTCCACCCGTCGACCTTCCACCCGGAGCCGGCGCCGGAGCGCTACCTCTGCTCCCACTGCCCCGCCAGCTTCACCCTCAAGTCCAACGCGGACCGCCACGAGAAGACCATCCACTACAAGAAGAAGCTGATGCAGTGCGCGTACTGCCTGAAGCACTTCCGGGACCGCACCGACCTGCACCGCCACCTCTCCTCGGTGCACTCCCGGGAGCGGGGCTACGCCTGCCCGGCCTGCGCCAAGGCCTTCAGCACGCAGAAGAACCTGGCGACGCACGTCAAGGCGTGCTGCTGCCAGCTGGGGGCGGTGCCCGCCGCCCTGCTGGGAGGAGGGGGAGGTGGAGGAGGAGGAGGAGGAGGAGGAGGAGGAGGAAGAGGTGGGGCCGGGATGGAGATGGAGATGGAGATGTCTCAGGGCGCCGTCATCGACTCGCTGTGGCGGCTATCTCGGGAGATGAAAGCCGACGGTCGCGATCTCGCCATCAACGGAGCGGAGAATTGAGGCGGGCCCGCCACGCGCGCGCGGTTAGCGAGCGCGGCCTCGTGTTCATGCCAAAAAAAAAGAGGGAAAAGTAATAAAACGCCCCGCGGCGTCGTTGCACTGAGAAAAGGGAAGAATTCCCCAAAGATTATATCAAATATCTGTCGACTTTTCTTCTTTTTGAAAAAAAAAATGAATTGACAGCTTACATGTCAACGATGCACAAATGCTATGCAAAGCTTTTTAAACCACTGACTGGAAATAAAAGTAGAACCGGTCTAGTTTATATATATATATATATATATATATATATATATATATATATATATATATATAGTCTGTGAATAGTGATTGGACGCACAAACAGGTGACTAACTTTCCGTTGCGGTGCCGAGCGGAAGGAGTAAAAAAACAAAAACTTGTCTGTCTCTCTGTCGGCAGTCTCACTAAAGTCTTCTCTCCTTTTAGAGAGATCTTTATCTTTGTGAGCAGCGTGAAGGCCACACACACACTCACAGCCCACACAACCACACCACCTGCAGGAGCTCTGGAGAACTGCAGCAAAGAAATACTTTTGAAAGTACATTTATTTAATTTACTAAAATGATATAACTAAGTATACATAGATATATCATTTATTATTGTTTGATTAACTAGGGTTACTTTTCTTTCAACTGAAACTCAAAGAACATATTTAATTAATTAAAGCATGTATTCATTATACATGTATATTAATTAAGTACAAATATGATCAAATAATACATATGATATTGTATAGTGCTGTTTAAATAATTTAATCATATAATTGTATTTAAACTGAAATTTAAAGAATAATTAAAATGAATACAGATACAGATAAGAAAAAATATTTATTTTAAAGTAATTATATCTATATATTATATTTAAAATTATAATACACATTAATTACACCTAAGAATTATGAAAAGAAAGAAATAATAATTTAAAAAAATAAATAAATAATATAAAATTACCAATACACATTTATTACAGATAAGAAATATAAAAAAAATATATTAATTTTGAAAATAAAATACATCATATATGGAATTCATTAAAAAGAAAACGGTGGTGACTTCGAAGTGAAGCTGAAATTTAAAGACAAAGTGGCAGCGGAGTCAGACCCATGTACAACAATAGAGGGCGGGTCGGGTGGAGTCATTTTCTCTCCGCATCCATGTCCTCCGTCTTCTAGTGGCTGCAGCGGGACAGTAATTGGTCCTCCACGGCTCCGGCCTCCTTAACCCCCCGACCTCTTTATCTGAAGAGGAAGTGGGGACCAGACGAGCTTCTCCTCGTCACCGCTGCAGACAGATAATGGTGTGGTTGTGAGACAAGTGGGGTAAAATGGTGGAGACAGCTAGGTGGAGTTTTTTTTGTTCCAGAAGCTGCAGGATACCAGAATCGGCGCGAAACATTGGCGTCGAAATCGCCGCTAATGTAAAATCACACCAAGTCCTGCCAAAAAAATGTTGCGGCGTTTACAGCAGAGCCGCAACAATAAAACCAGATCTGTTGCCGACGCAGCCGGTTAAAGACCCGCACTGTGAGTCCTGCACCCAGAGGGAAGACGCCGACACACAGACGTGTAATCTGGAATACTCCAATCCACAAACTTCCTAATGCCAAACTCCCGTCTCTCAGGTCGCTAGGCAGCTGTAACGGACTGGCAGGTTCGGAGGAGTCCGCAGAAGAAAACGGGCGTACTGTTGGGGGTCGATGTCTTTATTTGTGTTTATTTAAAGATTATTTAATTTTCTCCTCGGGAAAAAAAAACACACACCCGTGTACTGTATACAGATATGTACTTTTCTATACAAAATGACATCCTGCTTGTAGTTTTTAATGCTATAATTAAACTGTGATTGAAAAACTTCTCCGTATTCTTATTGTTTATTTCTTTCTGTCTTGTCTTCCCACACAATCACGTTATTTCCTTTTCTTTTCCCTTTTTACTTTGCCGCTCTCTCAAAACAAATGTGAATTTTAACTGTGCAGTTGACGTGTGCTTGCATGTTTTCTGTGCTGTCGAGTGTTTAATCAGAGGAGAGGTCGATGTGCGGATGGAGGTAATTATGTTGTATCACTTTAAAGCTTATAACCCCGAGCCGTGTGTTTGACCCCCTCCTCTATCTGCAGCCGCCATGTTGTGCTTGTGTACTCGTGAACCCAGCCCTGATCGCTCACGGCCATTACACTGTGCTGTAAAGTTTATCACACACAGACACACACACACACACACACACACTGCCGGGTTTTACTGACAGTGTGGGGACTGTCTTTCTTTTGGGGACCGCGTCCCGTATGTAAGTCAACTGTGTGTGTAGTCTTGTATTTGCTACATAGTGAGGACTGAAACAATACAGAGAGGACATTATGGAGAGTGAGGACATTTTGGTTGGGCCTCAATTTTACGTTGAGATTTGTTTAAAACTAGGTATATGTTTGAGTTAGGGTTAGGATTAGGCAATTGGCGGCTATGGTTAGGATAAGTTTTCAGGAAATCCCATGTTGTTAATGTCTTGAAAAGTGATGGCAATGTGACTGTGTGTGCGTTTTCTGGTACTTGCCACATAGTGAGGACCATAAAACAGCGTGGGGACATATTTGCAAAGTGAGGACATTTTGGCTGGGCCTCACTTTCACATTCAGACTTGGTTTTAAGGTTTAGTTTAGAATTAGGTATATGTTCGGCTTACGATTAGGCAATTGGTGGTTAGGGTTAGGATAAGTCTTCAGGAAATGAATGGAAGTCAATGTTGGAAATGTCTTAAAAAGTGTATGCGTTTTCTTGTGCCTGCTACACAGTGAGGACCCAAACAAGTTGTTAACCAACAGTGTGGGGACATATTTGGAAAGTGAGGACTTTTTTTTGGCTGATCTTCACTTCTGCATTCGTCTAGTTTGAGCGTGAAGACTTAGTGTTGAGGTCCAGGTGAGGGCAAGAGGCGAGAGATTGCACCGTGTCAATGAGCGTGTCCTCACAAAGACATATCTTCACACACACACACAAACACTGTTTACTTGGATGTTCTTCACCTGGCATAACTACCCTTTAGGTCTAGTCTTTAGAGATAATTAGCTGAAGGGAGCTTCCACGCAAGATTGCTAACGCTAGTCTTAGATTTTAATTTCTTTGCCCGGAGCCTCCCTTTGTGTTTTCTGTGTGGTTTTATTTCCCAAACCCCCTCAGCCTTCTTGTCATTGTCTGTGTTTGTCTTTCTGTCTGTGTTTTGCCTTCCAAAGCAGAGACCCTCTAGAGCAACTAAGGCAGACTGACTGTGTGTGTGTGTGTGTGTGTTGTGTTTATAGTATCTCTATGCCTTTATTGCTTTAGTATGAAGGAAGCGCTGTTGCCAGGGCAACTGTAGCTTTGACTGGGATTGGGGTGGCCATGGGATTTGATGGTACATTTCCAGACCACGGCGCTAATTAAATGTAATAACTGAAAAGTGACGTCTCGGTTTATTTAAAAGAGCTTCATTCAACACTAATCCTTTATTTCTGCACCCTTACCCTCCCCCCCCCCCCCCCACCTCCCTTCTGTCCACACAGTGAACGACTTCACAGTGATCCGTAAAAAGTTCAAGTGCCCCTACTGCAGCTTCTCGGCGATGCACCAGTGCATCCTGAAGAGGCACATGCGCTCCCACACGGGCGAGAGGCCCTACCCCTGTGAGATCTGTGGCAAGAAGTTCACCCGGAGGGAGCACATGAAGAGGCACACCCTGGTGAGTACACTATTTAAACCTTGCAGACGCTTCCTGCCTTCTAGAGTGGGCGTGGTCACCAGCGCGACTGAGAAAGGAGTTGTCGACGACGTGTCGCTGAGACCAAGGAACCAATTATTCCATTGGTCAGTCGAGTGATCGGATAAGAAACACTTTTGCTTTATTATAAGAGGATAAGAAGTATACAAAGAAGAAAGTTAGTCTCTTAAAATGTTAAAACACTGATTGTTTTGCTTGCAATTTAAAAACTTTACCCATTTACTGCATTTCAGTGATACAATTCTTCTGAAATGCAAACAAATACATAAAAAAAGAATCAAATCACATACAAAAAAAGTTCCAAAGTACAATACCTGTTACTCCTCCGGAGTTAAAATACGATCACTTCCCAAAATGCCAAATTCAAGGCTTTGAAAATGGCCAATGGGTGACGTCACTATGGTTCAGGTTCACTAGTCTTTAGAGTTAATAGACTGTAATAGTCTCTTAAAGGGGCGGGAGCTGAGGTTAAAACCTGCGTGACGCCGATACAGGAAAGTAGTTGCAGCTATGCGACCACCAGTAGGGGGCAGCGGTGAACCTGGAGCAGCGAAGGCCGTTCACACCATGTGTTTGCGTCCCGCAGGTCCACAGCAAAGACAAGAAGTACGTGTGCAAAGTGTGCAGCCGGGTCTTCATGTCGGCGGCCAGCGTCGGCATCAAGCACGGCTCGCGGCGCCACGGCGTCTGCGCCGACTGCTCCGGCCGCGGCATGGCGGCGCTGCTGGACCACAACGGGGAGGTGGGCGGCGACATCTCCCCGGAGGAGGAGCTGTACCCCGGCGACCGCTTCCACGACGACCAGGCGGAGTGCGACGGCGACGGAGACGGCGAGGAGGAGATGATGACCGAGGCGGACGGCGAGATGATGGGCGACGGGGACGAGGAGGGCGGAGGGGGAGGCGGAGGAGGCCGGGGCGGCAAGTGGAAGGACTTGGGGATGGCCGCCAACGAGGGGCGGGACAATGAGAAGGAGGAGAGCGACTCCTCGGCGCCGGAGGGCGAGCCGCAGAACGGGAGCGAGCGGGACTTCGCCTGGATCTCCTAGAAGCTCGCTCCCCTTCGTTCGAAAAAACCCAGAATCTCTGAAGATCTCCCCGGCGATCTCTCGGGGGGCGGATTCCTTTCCTGCTCTCTTTCAACCCACTCGTCCCTCCCGCGGGCCGGCCGTTCCTCTCAAGGGAAACGCTGTAGGGTGATTGCGCGACAATGAGCTCAAATGCACGCACACAATCACACACACACACGCAGAAACACAAACACATACATCACACACACACACATCGGTTATTCTCAACCTTGTCCGCCATGGAGGAAGAAGAAGAAGAAGAAGAAGAAGAAGAAGAAGAAGAAGAAGAAGAAGAAGAGATGGCTGGAGTGCGAGGCTTTTTTTCTGCTTTACCTCCTTTTACTTCTGATGCAGTGTTTTTGTTTTGTGTTTTTGTTTTTTGTTCAGGCCAGAGTCCTGTAGTTGTAGTTTTTTCTACTCCGTCGCGACAGGAACCATCGAGGACGCTGCCCAGGACGCGGCCAACGCCAACGCTAGACTGCAACTGTGTGTTTGCCATCACAATCAAGGATCACTGACGGTGTCTGGGTGGGGGCGGGTGGGGGCGGGTGGGGGCGGGTGAGGGCTTTGGAAGGTGGGTTTGGGTTTTTTGGGGAGGTGTGTCTCGGTTCCACCTCTCGGCTGTCGTCGTGTTTCTGGTGGGAAAGTGTCTCTCGCTCTCTCTCCGAGTGAAAAAAAAGGGGAGGAGTCTGAATCTATTGCAACGCGTCGTCGTGGTGTCGGCGGCACGCGAGTCCTACTGCCACAGACTTTGCACTTTAATGACAACCGACTCCTTATCAGAGCCCCGAACCCGTGGTTTACATTTCTTTTTGGGGGGGGGGGGGGGGGGGATCCTGATCTTTACGTACCCGAACAACTCGGTGACCGCACCTACCTTTAAGGACACGCTCCATGTCCTCCTGACTGTTATCACGACATAGAAATCACTGAATCTTTGTGCAGCTTCGCTGTTTATATATATATAAATATATATATATATAGCCTATGCCTTTTTTCGGGGGAGGGGAGGGGGAGGTCCTTAATCTTTTTTCTTCACTCGAGTTCCCTCCCCTCCCGGTTTCTATCGATCCATTCCAACAAACCAACACCGGAGGTTTGACGGATGTACATAGGATTTTCAGAAGGGAGGGTGAGCGTCACTTCCTGTTTCCTGGTTTGGGGAATCGAACACCGGCTCCACGTGACCGACACTATTAACTCTTTCCTCTCCCGCCTGCACGAGGAGCGGCCTTTGTTTCCTCTCTTTGGTTTCTTTTTGTTTTCCAGTCACGTGAAGTAATTCCAGTTTCTCAGTAAAGAATATGCAGCCTTTCTTCTTCTTTTGGTGGGTTTTTAAATCCTCTGTTTTTCCGTGATATATATATTTTGTCTGGCTTTCGTACGTTTTGAAGAAGAGGATCTAAAGTTGTGCTTGAAAATTTCCGAGTTTGATATTCGTAAAAGAGTGTGATATTAATTTGTTTCATTTTAACGGCTATTTATTGAAAAACCCTCTTCGTGTGGATTTCCTGATTATTATTTTTTTGGAGAAGTTATTTTCCCTCCCCTCTCTCTCTCTCTCTCTCTCTCTCTCTCTCTCTCTCTCTCTCTTTGACGTGTGTGTTGTTGTTTGTATGCAAGAATGTGTGAGTGTCCAAAAAAACAAAGTCTATATTGATTTCTTCAGATTATTTCCATGTTTCGGCGATGTTATTGACAATTCAAGTGAGGCAGATGACATGTCTTATTATTATCAGAACTATGATTACTGTTGTTGATGTTACGGTTATTAATTATTATTATTATTATTATTAAGTGCTGGATGCTAAGCTTTATTGTGTGTTCTTTTTTTTATATTTTATATCTTGTATGAGAAAAAATAGCTTTTTATACTTTGCCTTGTCGTGGACAGCAAGCCATACGGCTTTTTATCAACCTTTATCGTGCCAGTTTACGCTTTTTCTGTCGTATTTGCTTTTTTTACCGAGAGTGGGGGATTAAAAAACCCTCGACTTCAGCGTCAAACTTCTCTGTTAGATATTGATTGAGAACATATATTCAGCACACGCTTTTTGCATCACTTAATGTACACTAATTGATTAATATCAAACCAAAAACAATGGAGTTCCTGGTCTACATGAAGTGCTTTCTTTCCACAGTCTGTGTGTGCAGGTGCTTTTTTCTGAAAGGGGGGATTTTCATTGTCGTGGTTTTGTTGTTGTTTTTTATTTAAATTTATTATTATTATTATTTTTAAACCTGTCACTATTTGTCACAGTTTGAGAAAAAAGAAAAAGGAATAAAAAAGTGCACGTTACGGTGTTATAGTGACCATGAAGAAGGGCTGTGTGAGAAGGACCGGCTCGCTTCAAAAAAACATCCGATTGGGTTTTTAGTTCCTACTGACTCCTCACGCACACACACAATCACCTGGAAACGCAGCACGCAGACACACAACAAGCGTCTGCGTGCTGCGTTTCTGTCTGGAATATAATATATATAGATATATAAATAGAAAATGTTAAAAAAAATGAAATAAAAAAAAGGGAAAGTGCGCTGCAGTCGTTACTCTGGGAAACATCCTGTTGCCATGGACTGCACTTCCCATCAGCCTCCACGGAGACTTTGACTTGTGATGCTTTTTCTTCACGTCTGGCAACTGTCTTTATTTGTTTTTTAAATGTATTTATTGCGTTTTCGTTCGACCCATTTTATCAACAACAAAAAAAAAACATTTTGGGTAATAAGAAAAAAAAAAAAAAATGGAGAAAGTCAAAGGGATTTTTTTCAATGAATGTCAACGGTGTGTGTGTGTGTGGAAGGAGCCTGTGATCGGTGACAAATCTCTCTCTCCGCCATGGCCCCTGAGAGACATCTGGATGTATGTGACCCCCCTCCTCCCTTTCCTCCCCCCCTCCTCCCCCGCTCCCCCCTTACTCGCGACCCGTACTGTACGTCTTCTTCCTCATACCGGGTTGTACTTCAGGAACAAAAAAAACACACACAAAAAAAAAAATGTCCGCCATCAACCCCTCAAATATGTGCCTCGATGACATTTCACCCTGCGTGCTTGCGAACGTGTGTGTGTGTGTGTGTGTGTGTGTGTGTGTGTCGGACGGATAGAGATTACTAAAATGATCGGTGAAAAGGCGCAAAAAATGAAAAAGAAATTAAACATTTCGGGGGGCGATGAAACTTTCAAAGAGACAAATCATGCCGGGGGCGATGGATCCTCCTTCCCGCCGCGCGCGTCGACGACCTTTTTCTTGCGCGTCGACGACCTTTTTCTTGCGTGTCGATGACCTTTCGTGCCCTGATGATTCTTGTGGTCTTAACTGCATGCCCCGTGCTCATCCTGTCATACCAAAGCGAACGTCTATCGGCATCTGCACACAACCGTCTCATTCCACACGATGCAAAAACTGGAACTGTTTGCTCTCCTGCAGATGAATTATGGGTATTCTTAGACGTGTACAAATTGCAATCCTCATTTAGCCTGTATAGCTTGACTCACACGTGCAAAATCATGAAGCCATAGATATGGGTATATCTATATTATACTATATTTAAAAAAGAAAAAAAAAAATTTGCCGCTTTTTACTTTGGATTTCTGTTCTTCTACTAAGAGTGATGTGTGTATACCTTCATATATATATGAATTTATATTACTATTATATATTATTTATTTTCTCTCAAGTTTCAGAGGGTCTTTGATTTGTAAAAAGTCACACTTGAAGCTTGAGGTTTGATTATTTTCATTGGGAATATTGTTCAATATGATACTGACTTTATATTGCTGATTATCATGAACCTGTGTTTGTAACAAAAACGTGTTAAATAATGAAAAAAAACTGAAAAAAAACTGTCCTGTTTTTACACCCGTTTTGTTCTTTCGAGCAGATTTTAAGTGCTCTTGTGCAGATTTTATGTTGGTTTTTTTTCGGTTGATATTACGTATCACAAAACATTTTTACAGCCAACCATGAGCCTCTTGTTTTGGATGTCGGGGCTGGCCGGCGGCCGCGCGAGCCTCTTTCTAACTTCATGTTTAGTGGAAGAAATGAGCTTGACTTTTATTTGCAAAAACCAATCAGTCTCAATAAATTTTGAAATTGCTGCTGTAAAGAAGTGAACCGTGTGTGTGCTGTAGTTTCTTCCTCCTTCTCCTCCTCCTCCTCCTCCTTCAGGGGAACGACGTGGTCGTGACAACTAGCGGCCACTAGAGGGCAGCGTGGACAAGCCACAGAGGATTTTACACTTTTATGCAAGATAAGAAACATCCTGCACACACACACACACACACACACACACACACACACATTGACAAATGGAATTCCATGACTTTAAACCACATTTCCATGAATTTAAATCACATTTCCATGAATTTTAAACCACATTTTCATGAGCAAACATGGAGTAAAATCTGTGTGTAAACAGTAAAAAGTGATAAAAATGTAGTATTTAAACTAACAATGAGGATTTAAAGCATACAATAAACCTTAAATGACACAAATGAATGAGAGACAATAGTTTAATTAAAAGAAACATTTGCATAGATGCCTGTATGTATGTTATTATCGTTATAGTTGGAGCCTCTTTCTTTCAAAAGCAGGTTTATTAATTTAAACTCAGCGTAAATTAACGTCATGAACACATGACTATAACACATTTACAGGACTTTTACTACACTTTTGGGATTTAAAATCTTTTTTTCAAGACTTTTCCAGGTTTTCCATGACCGTAAGAACCCTGTATGAAGAATAACAGAAGCGGACGGCGGCTGTGTCTTCCATTCAGGTTTATTTTCTTTCCGTCACACGACATCACAGATCACATTATCAGCATCAAACACACGGTCATCAATCTTTTCAAGCTCTCTCGTCGGAGGCTCGACATTCACACAAATACTCCTCGAGTGCACCGCTCCTCAGAAAGGCTTCCTCCGTGTGCGTGGGACTGCGGGTTTGAGTCCCTAAATACAAACACACACACACGCGGGAGAAATCCTGCCCTCCAGCGACGCCCCGAGGCCGACGCCATGTCGACCCTCAACGACGACAAACGCGACGACGACGTCGCCGCGTTTGTCGGGCCGCAAACACAGCGTCGGCCTTCAGGGGGATCCGTCACTGAAAGGGGAACTTTTAACATTTAAAAACCCTTCAGTGTTGTATCTCCAAAAGAAAAGACAGAAATGGGATGCTCGACATGCAAAACAACCTCAAAGTCAGACAATCAATGAATCAATCAATCAATCAACGAGAAAACAAGCACGAGTTAGTTTTCACACCGGCCGTCGTAAAGGCTCAGTAAAACACAACAGGAGGGAATAAAAACACAAAATGAAAGACAGCGGGGGTCAAACAGGACAAACAGGAGCCCAGTAGACGAAGCAGAGAACTGAGTGGAGCTGCCGTTGCAATGCGTCACATCACATTTCATTTGGAAGGAGATCTGTTGGCTTTGCTGCTGAAATCAAAACTGACAAAAACATTCAAGAAAAGCGGCACGCGAGTTACAAAACATACGGTGTGGAAATAAAAGTGAAGGCGGTTTTTTTTCTTTTTAATGCACATTTTCAAGGGTTTAGTTTAGCTTAATAATCTGGGTAAAAAGGCTCGTCTGGGACCGCAGTGAAGCTGACGGACACGCAACAGGTAACAAACACAATCCAGCCGCCAGTTGGACAACGAGGCAGCGAGGACAATGTCGCGTCGCAACGACGTCGCGTCGCAACGACGTCGCGTCGCAACGACGTCGCGTCGCAACGACGTCGCGTCGCAACAACGTCGCAACGACGTCGCGTCGCAACAACGTCGCGTCGCAACAACGTCGCGTCGCAACAACGTCGCAACGACGTCGCGTCGCAACAACGTCGCATCGCAACAACGGCATGTCTCAACGATGTTGCGTCGCAACAACGGCATGTCTCAACGATGTTGCGTCGCAACAACGGCATGTCTCAACGATGTTGCGTCGCAACAACGGCATGTCGCAACAACGGCATGTCGCAACAACGGCATGTCGCAACAACGGCATGTCGCAACAACGGCATGTCGCAACAACGGCATGTCGCAACGTCACAACAATATCACGTCGCAACACCACTTCCCAATGCAATGCTGCAATATTGCGTAACAACGTCACGTCGCAACAACGCAACGCCACGACCCAATGCAATGTCACAACATTACTTAACGTCGCGACAACGTCCCAACGCAATGTCACAACATTGCCTAAAATTGTAACATCGCAACGTCCCAATGCAATGTCGCAACATTGCACAACAACGTCAAGTCGTATCAACGTTGCCAGAGGAACGCAATGTGGCAACGTCACAACGTCGCACAACGTTTTTGGCGGGAGAGAAAGACAAAAGACGAGCGGTGCGAGCGGGAAGCCCAGAGGTCACCGCCATGAAAGCATCTCATTGGACAAAGGTGAAGCAATACTGCATGGTTGCGTTACTTGATATGAGTTAGCAGTGTGGCGACAGTGTGCGGGTGAAAGATTTGGGTAGAAAACATCAGGATGCAAATATAACTAACAAAAATATAAACTTGTTTTTTTGTAGGTTTTACATTCAACAGGTTTTGTTTTTCTCCCCTTTGCCTCTAAGCTACAATGCACATTTAATCTGTTGTGTTATGGTCACTATAGCTTCTCAAACCGCTTCAAAAAGAAATGAAAGAAAATATTCTGAGCCACTATACTGTTAAAGAAACAACTTTTCATAAAACAAGATAAGAAACAATATGAAAAAAGCCTCACGTTCTCTTTACGTTGCGTTTATGTACAAGAAAGCCCTGAAACTGCAAATTCATCCCGTATCGTCACTGCCCTCAAACACATCCAGTCAAACCTCTCAAACGCGCTCGTTCGCCTCGCACAGAGTCACCAACACAAATCCACGAAGAGCATCTCTGGACCCACAACTTCTCTCTCTCTCTTTACGACCGCTGACAAAAAATCAGATCGGTTCAACCTGGACGTCCGAGGGGACGCTTGTGCACCGGTTTGGGGAGCGTTCCCTCAGTTTCGCTCCTGAGAACTGCTGGACGCCAAGAGCGAGAGAGACGGACACCTGGTGGAGGGTTCGCCCAACCAGGGCCGGAGATAACCAGTTCAAAAAGTGGTATCCAGCACGATAACTACACACATTCTAGCTCAGCAAAAAGTCACTGAGACGAGGGGGCCGCCCCCAAAACCTAAGGGACCAGGTCCTTGGCACTCCTCCAGGGAACGGCGAAGCGACCGAGCCCGTAAGCGCCACGCTGTACTTCCTAGTACCACGCTGTACTTCCTAGTACCACGCTGTACTTCCTAGTACCACGCTGTACTTCCTAGTACCACGCTGTACTTCCCAGCGCCACGCTGTACAACAGCCGGTGAGACGCCGACTGTCGAGCTCTTTTAATCCCCGACAGTGTTTATTCCACCGGGCAGTGACGACACCCTCCTCCCCTCCCCCACTCACTTCAACATGTGTATATATATTTATATATATATATATAAAATAATGTATAAAAACATGCCTTTGCGCAGTGCAACGTAGTGCAATTTTCATTAGGTCAGTTCACCTTTATGTTCTTTTCGTTGGCACTTTGTGAAGTTTGACCGGAAGAAGCTCATCAGGAATAAACTGTTTATACGTTTCTCTTTATTCCCTTTTTAAAAAAAATAAGAGTGGAAACATGACCTGATGACACGCGTGTGCTGGATGTCACAGATCGTGTCGGACGGGAGAGATATTTCATAAGGGGTGAAAGATTGTGAGGCAAATTTGTGATTTGATAATAAATTGAAGCGTGTCGTTACATTGAAAAGATCTAAAGTCGACAACTTTACTAGAAAAAGAGGGAATTTATTCATTACTTAAAATGAATATCGTAGTTGTGCATTTTACTGTCACGGAGACAGTTTTAGGGGCGTGACCTTCAAAGAACAACAAGACGACTTACACTGTAAAAACAATAAATCAAGTTATTCCTTTTTATTTTCCCTCTTTTTCATTGTTGTACATCTTGGATCATTTATAGAAAACAGGTCAGAAAACGGGCTTCGACATGAAAGCTTGCCTTTTTTTAGATTGAGGGAAATATTGCCCTTAAAAAAGAATATAGGTGAAAAAGGAATTATAAGAAATTACAATTTCTAAATCTACAGTTTGGAAAACGCACACGGACATTTTTCTTTTTTTGGGGTCACGTCTAAAAAGTTCAACAACTCACTTTAAATTTTGTTCCAAATGTTAGACCAGAGTGAAAGATTCTGGATTAAAAAAATACACATCTAATAATAAAAACTGTTAAAAACGTCTCGGTTTCTACGACGTCGTCTAAAACGCTGCAATGCGTCTCCATTCATTAAAATAAAATTTTTTAAAAAAGGGTAAGACATTAATTAAAAAGCCCGATTGATCACAAATTCACCGTGGTACGATCTCCACGTCACTCATCCGTCAGACTCGACCGATCGTCACCGCGAGGAAACGATCCGTCAGAACGTTGACGGTCAAAGAAACAACGAAAAAGAAAAATTAATAAAACGAGCGCAAAGCGAGACGAGATCGAGAGACGTCATGAACTGAGAAATAGATTCAGACGCCCGCTGAGGCTCCAGAGACTCTAAAAAGACGACTTCTTCCTTCAAGGTCAGCGCCTCGAGAGAGAATTCATACAAAGTTTACATTTAAGAAAAATAAAAAATCTGCAAAGTCGAGGGGAAACTTTTTTTTGTACCACATGTGTGTGAGAGCGTTTTTTTTTTTCTTTTTTGTCATCCATCTTGGCAGAAAGATTACAAGAAGGTTAAGCTGAATGATGAACAGGAAGTAGATATTGAACAATGTGGTTAAACGTGACGTGAGATTTAAGATTCAACAGGAAAAACAAGTCATTTGTGACAGAAAGTGGGAAAATAAAATAAAACCGATATGCAACAGAAGCGTTACCTGGTGTTAAAATGAAAAAGAAAAGTCATGACTCAACCCATAAACAGTGATGATTACACAAAAAGCTTATCGTAGTACTTAAACTGAGGCTGTGAAAAATAAAGAAAGTTTCAAATCCGATGTTTTTCCATATGCAAGAGTTTCAGCCTTAAGGAAAAAAAGAAAAAAAAAAAAAGTCTCCCATCTGCAGTAAGCCCCTCCCCTTCCCCCCCCCCCCCCCCTCCCTCTGTGGAAGAGTCCACCTTCATCCGTCGCTGGAGGTGAGGAAGGCCTTCGGGCAGGCGGCTCAGTCGGTGAATCTCTGGCAGGCTTTCTTCCAGCGGCAGGCCGTGCACCACATCTCCCTCTTCTCCATGCCGTACACCTTCCGGCACTTCTTCGCGTCGCCGCGGGGTTTCCTTGGTAACGGCAGATGAGTGACAGATGTAATGAATACAGGAAGCCAACGGCTTGTTGCAATCTGATTCCTATCAATCACTAACGCCACCTCCACGTGCGTCCTGTCCCATCACCACATGCGTCCTGTCCCATCACTAATATGACCTCTACACGCCTTCCAACACAGAAATATGACCTCCACACGCGTTCCAACACAGAAATATGACCTCCACATGCGTTCCAACACAGAAATATGACCTCCACATGCGTTCCAACACAGAAATGTGACCTCCACATGCGTTCCAACACAGAAATATGACCTCCACATGCGTTCCAACACAGAAATGTGACCTCCACATGCATTCCAACACAGAAATGTGACCTCCACATGCATTCCAACACAGAAATGTGACCTCCACATGCATTCCAACACAGAAATGTGACCTCCACATGCATTCCAACACAGAAATGTGACCTCCACATGCATTCCAACACAGAAATGTGACCTCCACATGCATTCCAACACACACCTGTTTCCTGTTGCTTTAACAGCGGACGTTGTTGGTGAAGCGTTAGCCCCGATGCTAACGGTGCGGACCTGAGTCACGGGCCCCTGAAAGAGAGGAAGAGCGTCATGAGCGCATCATTCAACACGACGCTGTGACTTTAAAACTTCATGCTCCATGACGACAACGTACAGAGACACAACCGGACATGAATGTTGAACACGACAAGGAAAGCGGTTTTGGTGAGTTTGTGTAGAGTTTGAATGAGGCGCGTTTTCGGATGCGACGGACATGCGTATATGTCTATGAACAGAGTCTTAAAAGCAGGAAATGAGTCAGCACTTTGGTTCCCTCGTCGAGAAAGCAATGGTGCGTTGGGTTTAATACCCGGAATATATTTAAAAAAAGATTTGATGTTTCTTTCCTTTGATATAAAATATATCATTAAAGACTCAAGTTTGTGAATTCAAGAGCTTTTACAAGCCAATAACTCAAAAGTAGTGTTTGTCAAGTTCATATTTTTGAAAATAAACATGCAACATCATAAAAACTTGTGTCATCCGGGGTTGGCACACACATCCATCATCTTCAGAAAACAAGTCGAGTTTGTGTCACTTAATGAGTTTTAACCATGTGGAACCAAGTATTGTAGCAATTTAAATGAAGTTAAAACGACGATGTCGTTCTGGAGATGAGTAAAGAAACGGAAAAAAACAAACATGTTTTTTCCACCCGTGTGCGAGGAGCGCTAACGTTACGAACATTTCTCTGTGTGTCCCCACCGGCAGTTTTACTATGGATTTTAAAGACTCTGTTTTATTAGCCCATTAATCTTTATTCTTTGTCTGATGTGCTTCTAAAAGACACAACACGAGGCCCCCGGGTCCCTCGGGGGTCCTTAAGGCCGCCCCCTCGGGTCCAGACTGATTCATGGCGGTGAAAAGAAAAATAAATAAAGAGCATTTTAAAGTTTTAACCTGCATCATTGTTTTTTTAAAGCTGAAACTTTTCACTTTTTTTATTATCTAAAAAAAAAAAAAAAAAAAAAAAAATCACATGCATCTCACAGACGCATAATAAAATGACATAATAAATAACAGTTTGTATTAAACTTATTTTCCAAAGTATTTCTCACTAAAAAAACGTCTTTACAAGTTAACTACGTTAAGGAATATTCATTTAAAAACAAATGTCTTGACCTCCAGTAGTTTCTTCTTGTGCAATACTTCTATTAATACTGTATTCACACTTCAGTTATTTATACTTTGGGAGCATCATGTATATATTTTACATTTTAGAACAGTCGTAACATTAATTTACCGCCTTTATTAATAAAGTTTATTTCCATTGACTGTTGCAAATGGCTGCAGTTTAGAAAAACGTACACGTTGATTGTTTTGCATTTTCTTTGTTGCATATTTGTATTGTTGACGTATTTTTAAGTTTTCTCTTTCATGGAGCCTCCCAGTAAACATCTTAAATCTGATGCGTTCTTGAAGTATCGTCAGCGTTTAGAGTTCAGCGTTAGCGTCTCGAGCCGCTAAAAGTTCAGCTAAGACTTCGCTGACATGGACTGTGGCCGTGCGTATACTACTCATGGTATGAATAGTTTGTCATACTCATGTAATGTGCTGTAACTCTGTCACGTTGCTCATTCTGGTCACATGACATCTACTGTGTCTGTCCATCCGGAGAGAGGGATCCTCTGTTGCTCTCCTGAAGGTTTCTTCCCTGCGAAAGCGTTTTCACTATCTTTATTTATTTATCTGGAGGACAGTTTGTAAAGCCCTCTGAGGGAAATCTTATATTTGTGATTTTGGGCTGGATAAAATAAACTGACTTGAGCACGAAGCTTCGCTGATACTCGTGGAGCCAAACAAGCGACACTCACATTTCATATCCAGGGACGACTTTGTGAACCCCGCAGAGAGGGGAGGTATGAAAGTAAAATATCACGCCGACACTTTCACTGGTCTGCTCCATGCAGAGTAATTCATTAACAAACAGACCCGTTTACTGGGCTTTTTGTCTGCAAACTATTTGTGACATCCTGCATTTTCTAAAATAATGTATTTTTTCAGGCAGGAGATTAAGCCTCATTGAGGCCGCTCCCAGTGCTGAAGGCATGCTAACGGCACTGGGAGCTCTGGGCTCACTGGAGCAGAGAAGTGGAACACAGACGACCACCAACACCTCGCCATCGAGGACAGACGAGTGAAAATATATAAAGCAAAGGATTTAATTTCCACCTGTAACGTTCACATGAACACTGATTGTGCGACCACACGTGTGTTTTTATGAAGTTAGTCGCGTTAAGAGTGACTTCAAAGTGTTTTCTGTTGCTACTCAACCTTCAGCACAGAGTTCAATGTTCGCCGTCTAAAAAGCTTTTATACTTTCAACCACATTAGTGGTTCTCTCCTCCCCAGATGAAACCATCCCTTTCTCTTTTTACCTCCAAGGGCATTTCAAAGTGAGTGCAGACGAGTTTGTGCAGTTACAAGAGGAAGAAAAGAGGAAGGACGAGGAGGAGGAGGAGGCATGGTGACCCAAAGTTGCTACAAAGCAGTTCAACTGAAGCAGGAATTTGAGTGATTAAAATCTCTCAGACTTCAAAACATATTCAGACTCTTTGGTTCTTGGTTTTGATCTTATGTTCATATTTTTATAGAGAAAAGTTCTCAGCGTTTCTTCCCTTTGTCTCCGACATGAACGCCCACGCTGGTGGAGGAGTCGGGTCACTCGGCAGAACTTTGTTCTGCTTCAGCCGTCTCACCAGGAGGAAGAGTCTGCTTCGGTTGGTCCGGTTCCCAACATGAGTTCTGCATCATCAACACTCACTGGATCATTTATACTAAAACTTAGTTTGTATCGTTTAGTCCCGATTTTAAATGAGTTGGCTACAATCTTTTAAAAGTCAGTATTTGTGCAGAGTGTCAGATAAACATGAGGCGACCAATCAGAAGATCTGTAGAGTCAGAGGCTGTGGAGGATCTGATCCGATAATAATAATAATAATAATAATAATAATAATAATAATAATAAAAAAGTTGCAAAGTTCAAAACTAAACTCACAGAATTGTATTTATGTTGTAGAAACTGACGCAATATTTATCACAAAATGTTGTCTTCATAACTTAAAAAAAGTATGAATAAAAAACACATTTAATACACTGGATCGACACACATGAGAGCGTGTGTGTGTGTGTGTGTGTGTGTGTGTGTTACCTGGTAGGCGTGGTGTGTGTGTGTGTGTGTGTGTGTGTGTGTGTTACCTGGTAGGCGTGGTGTGTGTGTGTGTGTGTTACTTGGTAGGCGTGGTGTGTGTGTGTGTGTGTTACTTGGTAGGCGTGGTGTGTGTGTGTGTGTGTGTCTGCGTGTGTGTGTTACCTGGTAGGCGTGGTCGGTGTGGATGTGGTAGAGCGTGTGTGTGTGTGTGTGTGTGTGTGAGACCTGGTAGGCGTGGTCGGTGTGGATGTGGTAGAGCGTGTGTGTGTGTGTGTGTTACCTGGTAGGCGTGGTCGGTGTGGATGTGGTAGAGCGTGTGTGTGTGTGTGTGTGTGTGTGTTACCTGGTAGGCGTGGTCGGTGTGGATGTGGTAGAGCGTGTGTGTGTGTGTGTGTGTGTGTGTGTGTTACCTGGTAGGCGTGGTCGGTGTGGATGTGGTAGAGCGTGTGTGTGTGTGTGTGTGTGTGTGTGTGTTACCTGGTAGGCGTGGTCGGTGTGGATGTGGTAGAGCGTGTGTGTGTGTGTGTGTGTGTGTGTGTGTGTGTTACCTGGTAGGCGTGGTCGGTGTGGATGTGGTAGACCGTGTGTGTGTGTGTGTGTGTGTGTGTGTGTGTGTGTGTGTGTGTGTGTGTTACCTGGTAGGCGTGGTCGGTGTGGATGTGGTAGACCGTGTGTGTGTGTGTGTGTGTGTGTTACCTGGTAGGCGTGGTCGGTGTGGATGTGGTAGAGCGTGTGTGTGTGCGTGTGTGTGTGTTACCTGGTAGGCGTGGTCGGTGTGGATGTGGTAGAGTGTGTGTGTGTGTGTGTGTGTGTGTGTGTGTGTGTGTGTGTGTGTGTGTGTGTGTGTGTGTGTTACCTGGTAGGCGTGGTCGGTGTGGATGTGGTAGAGTGTGTGTGTGTGTGTGTGTGTGTGTGCGTGCGTGTGTGTGTGTATGTGTGTTACCTGGTAGGCGTGGTCGGTGTGGATGTGGTAGAGCGTGGATGGAGCCGACTGGCTGAGCATCGTCGGGGCCGCGCCGCTCTGCGCGCCGCCGCTCACGGCGATGTGCTCCGAGTGCGGGACGGCAGCTGCGGCGACGGCCGCGGCGTACGGCGGCGGCGGCGGCGGGAAGACGGGCGGCGGGCCGCAGGTGGTGGGCGAGGTCGGCGTGAGGCTGGACAGACCCTCCGTCAGGCTGTCCATGTTCACCTCGATCTCCGTGTAGTAGAAGTCCTCCTCGCCGTCGCTGTAGTCAGAGTCGCTGCCGCGCCTGCGAAGAAGACGAGGAGGAAGAAGAAGACCACTTAGAACGCGGCGCCATTTTACCTTCAGGCCGTAAACATGTTTTACCCGTTAATGTGCCGTTCATAGAAATGGACATGTTTAGATTAAATTATTATTTAATACATAATCACCTCCGAAAGGCAGAAAGAAACTAAATTACAGTTGAATCAGCACTTTGTGCACTAATAACACAACCGTACACATCATTTAGTCTTTTGAATTAATTTGTTAAAATGTTTTAAAGTGGCATTTAACAAATATGCAACAGAACATTTTGCACATTTTAATGTTTCTTTAAAAAGAATGAGCTGCAAACATGAAGCCATACTCGGGGAAAAAAACTCCAAAATACATTTTTTAAATGATTATTGTGGGATAATTGTGGCCGTGAAGGTTATACGACCACAACATGAGGCTGTTCCTCTCCCCAGCAGCAGGGGGCAGTAAAGGCCAGTTTGATGAGGCGACACTGCATGGAGTAACAGGAGTCTCTTTACTATGAACTAACATAACTACAATATATAAAGTTATGACGTCATTATTTTCCATTGGGTGTAGTTTGCACCTGCTGCACGTTAACTACTCGTATAACTCGCACATTAAATACAATTTTACTCCTTGTATCGCTAATATCTTTTAAGCTTCATGATACAAAAGTATCGCCTTATTTTTGGGGGCAAAATACTTTAAAAAAAAAATCCTCTGGACAGAAGTGAGGGCAGGAGTTTAAACTACTTCCTGGTTGGTCATGTGACGTCGTTGCGTTGCTCGAGCTACGTGATTTCTGTACATCTACGAGTGGTTTCACACGTAGAAGTTAAAGTGTTTCCTGCATCACGAGGCGCCGCCTCGGTCATTGATCTGGTTCTGCTCACACATCCACGAGTTGAGCGGCGGCCAATCGGTGAGATGAGCGTCATCGTTCTGGTTTCACCACTTTGCTTTAAAAAAAAAAATCACAGTTTGACACGACGGGCCTGAAGCGGCAGAAGGTTTACTCTGGCGATGCCGACGAGGCCGTTATTAACTAAGCCTGCAGTTCAAAACTATCACATAACCGGTTTCACATTAACGAAGTGATCAGTTTTATTTTGAAAAGGTTTTTTTAAAGACCAACATGGACCAGCTTTTATTTTGTAGCTTTGTGCCAGAGAGTTTAAATAAGTGGTTTAGTTCAACTAAAGGAATGAAAGAGGCTGACTATTGCATATTTTAAATGTTTTGTCATATTTGAATGAAATGTTTTGTTTTAGTTCAACAAGTTTGTTCGGTTATCAGGTTAACTTTATATTTCTAAACCATAAACTGTAACCAGACAGATGTTCATAATATACTCTTTAAAATATACAATTCTTTTTGTTGTTGGAAGAAACCATTTTGTTGCGCGGGGGTTTAAGTCGGCAACAGTTGACTAAACATTTAATAGACAATAAACTAAGATATATATATATATTTAAAAATGTAAAAGAAGTTTGAATTGTGACGATAAAGTTATTAAAAGTTATTCTGAGGCTCCATTGGAAAATAGAGTGCAATGAAAAAAACACTCAATTTAGGAAACCGTGTGTACAAAATATTTTATCTCATTAATTTACTTTCTACTAATCGCTAAAATGTTTTTGCGGAAGAGTCAGAAGAAAAAAAACTAATTAATTAAATGAACCTCGTTAGAGGACGACTCCACTGAGTGTGTTCGTCTGAATGATCAAGCTGTGTGTTTCTATGTGTGTGTGTCTATGTGTACGCGTGTGTCCTCGTTTCTGTTTGTGTGCGTCTCTGTGTCCGTGTCCCCGTTTGTGTGTGTTTCCCTGTGTGCCACTGTTTGTGTGTCTCTATGTCTGTGTATCGCTGTGACCCTGTGTGTGTGTGTGTGTGTGTGTGTGTGTGTGTGTGTGTGTGTGTGTGTGTGTGTGTCCCTGCGTGTCCCCGTGTGTCCCTGTGTCTACGTGTGTGTGTGTCCCTGTGTCTACGTGTGTGTGTGTGTGTCTCTGTCTACGTGTGTGTGTGTGTGTGTCTCTGTCTACGTGTGTGTGTGTGTGTCTCTGTCTACGTGTGTGTGTGTGTGTGTCTCTGTCTACGTGTGTGTGTGTGTGTGTCTCTGTCTACGTGTGTGTGTGTGTCTCTGTCTACGTGTGTGTGTGTGTGTCCCTGTGTCTACGTGTGTGTGTGTCCCCGTGTCTACGTGTGTGTGTGTGTCCCCGTGTCTACGCGTGTGTGTGTGTCCCTGTGTCTACGTGTGTGTGTGTCCCTGTGTCTACGTGTGTGTGTGTGTCCCCGTGTCTACGTGTGTGTGTGTGTCCCCGTGTCTACGTGTGTGTGTGTGTCCCCGTGTCTACGTGTGTGTGTGTGTCCCCGTGTCTACGTGTGTGTGTGTGTGTGTGTGTGTATCCCCGTGTCTACGTGTGTGTGTATCCCCGTGTCTACGTGTCCTCTGTGTGTTTCTTTGTCTGCATGTGTGTGTCCGTTTGTGCATGTGTGTGTCCCTGTGTCCGTTTGTGCATGTGTGTGTCCCTGTGTCCGTTTGTGTGTCCCTGCGTCTGTTTCCCTGCGTGCGTGCGTGCCTCTGTCTGCATGTGCGTCCCTGTGCGCGCACCCGTTTGTGCATGTGTGTGTCCTCCGTGTGTGTCCTCCTGCTCCGACTCACCCCAGGTGTGCGGCGCGGACGTGCCTCTGGATCCCTGAGGAGGTGCTGAGGACCTGCTCACAGTTCTTCCACAAGCACTTGAACATCACCTTCATGGAGTTCTGGAAGAGAAGAGCGAGTCACACGGTCATTTAATCCTCTAATCCCGCGGGTTGGGACAACGTCAGCGGGGAAAATAAAACAAATCTGCAGATCATAAACGAGTCCTTAACGGGAAGACTGAGGATCCTGCCGCGAGGACACAAGGACACAGGAGGCCTTCGGGCGCCATTTTGGATTTGGACTCCTCCAGCCGTGTGCGGGTCGAGGTGAACACATTCATCTTACTGGGAGTTTATGTCTCAATCTCTAGTTTCAAGTCTTCTTCAATACAGCGTGATGTTCATTTAGTAAATTATGGTCTGTTGAGTCAAACAGACCTTAAAGAAGGGGACGCTTTAGGGGCGGGGCTACGAGGTGATTGACAGGTCTCTACGTCACATCCGCTACAACTTCCTTTCATTGGTTGCAACAAAAAGAAAAAAAGACGACTAAACGTTCATTATTCCAACAGGCAGTTAAAAACTGCCTCATGTGTTCAGATTAGACTTAAAGTATAGAAAACGCAATGTGAAGCGCCGCTGTGAGACAAAAGACAATTTTCGCAAATTCATCCACTCATGAAGTCACAGAAAATAAACTTCAGATATAAAGTCCCTCAACATATTCATCTTATTGGAAGATGATAAATAATAATAATTCTTTGACGTCACTTCACCTCTCAATCAACTGGATTTAAATCCATTTCTCTGAAATCAAAACACTTCATTTTAAAGATTAAAAAGCTTTTAATTTGTAATTTAATCTTAAGCGCATCCTATATTTTTAGTTTGAATTATAATTCATCCAGTTAATCATTTGAAAACGGACGATAAATATCGTCTGGATATTATTCAATCAAACTTTCTCATTTCATTTTAATTGAATAAATCCCAGAGCGGCCGACCCTTTTTTTTTTATTTTGGGCTCTACAGGATACATTTATTAACGAGTTGGATCATTAAAAAGCTGCACAACCCTCCTGAGCGTTTCTCTCTCCAGCGACCTCTGAGATCAGCGTTCTCGTCTGCAGTCGTCCACCAGCTGACCTTCAGCGCGACGACGCAGAAACAAAGTCCTCCACAGATGAGGTCAAAGGTCACGGGGCAACGTTTTAGTTATAATACAGGATTTTACTTGAATATGAAATGTGTAATAGAGATGAGTTATGAGCCGTTAAAACTCAAACATACACACACATGCATATACGAGCGCACACACATATACACACACATATGCGAGCGCACACACACACACACACACACACATGCATATGCGAGCGCACACACACACACACACACACACACACATATACACACACGCATATGCGAGCGCACACACACACACACACGCACACACACATATATGCACACACACACACACACACATATGCACACACACACACACACACATATGCACACACACATATGCACACACACACACACACACACACATATGCACACACACACACACACACACATATATGCACACACACACACACACACATATATGCACACACACACATATATGCACACACACATATATGCACACACACACACACACACACACATATATGCACACACACATATATGCACACACACACACACACACACACATATATGCACACACACATATGCACACACACACACACACACACATATATGCACACACACACACGCACACACACACACACATATGCACACACACACACACACATATATGCACACACACACACACACACACACACATATATGCACACACACACACACATATGCACACACACACACACATATGCACACACACACACATATATGCACACACACACACACACACATATATGCACACACACACACACACACACATATATGCACACACACACACACACATATGCACACACACACACACACATATGCACACACACACACACACATATGCACACACACACACACACATATGCACACACACACACACACATATATGCACACACACACACACATATATGCACACACACACACACATATATGCACACACACACACACATATATGCACACACACACACACACACACACACACACACACACACACACACACACACATATATGCACACACACACACACACACACACACACACGTTGTTTACAACGTAGCGTCATCAGAGAGCGACGACCAGCAGACGCATCAAAATGATCCTGATCATATTTCGCTGAATATTGGCGGGTAATTAATCTCCCTGACGTCGCCGCTCTTCATGCGACACCCAACATTAAAGCCACCTTTTCTCCCAACGTAGTGCGTGAGGTGTTGTACGAGGTGCTGTATGCTGTACGGAGTAGAACACAAACCATGTGGTCCATCACACACCGACGGGGTTCTCAGGCAGGAGAGCGGCCGAGCGAGCGAGAGAGAGAGAGAAAGAGAGAGACGGAGCTCAGCCAGGGCTTAAGGAAATGAAAAAGAGCTCGCTGGCTCTCGGGCCCAGGTGTCGCTGACGAGCTCAGGTGTTCCCACTCTGCTGACGATCCTCGGCCCCGCCCACCTCCCACACCTGCAGCCGCGCAAATGAGAGAACCCGACCTCTGACCTCTGAGCCTCGTTACTGTGGCGACGACAGCAGAGCGACGCCGCTCTGTCACTGAGGAGGAAGACGGAAAGACGGATGGAAAGATAGACCAACGGAGGGAAGGATAGATAAACGGATTAAGTGATTATTGATTTGTTATTCCATTTATCTTGGGCTCAGATGGCAGGTTGTGTGTGTGTGTGTGTTTGTGTTTGGGCGGAAGAAGGGCAGACAAAAGACAGAAGTGAGACCGTTCGTCTCCCCCTGACTCAACATGCCGTTAAAGTTCGCTCGCAGCAACGTCGGCCTTTAATCCCACAAACAATCACAAAGCACTTAATTCCCCCCCGCTAAGCGGTTTTTTTTCTTGCCTCTTAACACCGTTACAGTGAGACCGGGGATTTCCATGTTTAATAATCCTCTTAAGCGAACCGCCCCCGGTCCGCCCGGGCGAGGTTTACGGCTAACGGGCGCTCTAGCGCTTCGGCGCTCGTCCGCGAGTGTTTAGGGACGTTTAGGGCCTTCCATCGCCGAGGCGTCTGCTCGCGCTCGTGTCTTTAAAGCTCTTCACGGACGCTTCCCGTGAGGTTCTGCAGACTCAGCCTGAAGGGAAACTACCCAGAGTTCATAGCGTTGTGAAAAACATTAAGGCTTTGAGCTAGCGCGTACAAACACATGCAGTAGAGGCAATGTTACACAGCGTGCTCGCTCATCCCCATTCAAACACGAGTGATATCGAAGCTGTTTAGAAGAAGCTGACGTCGCTTCACCTCTGAGTGAACTCATCTTAAAGCTGCCGGGCACTGCAACGCATTCATTTTTCTAAAATTAAAGTACTTCATCTTAAAGATTGCTCATTTTTCAAAAGCTCCCAGTTTTGTGATTTAATCTGAAACGCAGTCCTGGAGAGAGAACATTTATTTGTTATTACATTTTATTTCTAATTAATTCAGTTTCATTTGGAGAACTGAAGATAAACGGGGTGTGGATATTATGAAGGCAAACTTTTCTCAGAGTTAAGATATAAAATAAACTCTCAGTCACGATGATGTCATGACGCAACAAATTACTTTTTTATTTTATTTTGAGCCGTCGCAGCCGTTGAAGAGGAGTGTGTGTGCGCGTATATATACACACATATATATATATATATATACACACATACATACACAGAGAGAGAGAGAGAGAGAGAGAGATGTGTGCTTGTGTGTGTTCTTCCCGGCATCTTCCTCCTTCATTTCCTGTCTGCTTCTCTTCGGTACGTCGGGGTTTCTGGCAGCTGATCCTCAGGAGTCTTTGAGGTTTTTATGCTCATGATGCTTTGTGCTTTATACTGTTTGCTCTCTGCTTCATGCTCTATGCTCTATGCTTTATGCTTTATGCTCTATGCTCTATGCTTTGTGCGTTATACTTTATGCTTTGTGCCTCATGCTCTATGCTCTACCTTTCTCTTCCGCGGTATGGGGTCCTCGAACATGAAGTGCGGGTTCTCCGCGACGTCCTCGGCGCCGTCGTCGCCGTGTGACGAGAGCAGGAAGTTCTTGCTGGCGTCGTTGGAGAGCGGCGGGGACGGCGTGGACGGCACCGACTGGTCGCTGGCGTCCCAGCTCCAGTTGCCGCTGGTGGAGCTGCTGTAGCTGGCCGACAGCACCTCTTTCCAAGCCCTGCTGGCCGGCTCCGGGACTGCAGGTTAAAGAATAAAACACCAATGGCTTCAGATTAATGGCTATTAAAAAAATAATTATAATAACCATTTGTGTAAAATATGTCAGCGTTCAGTTTCTCCAGAATTATTTTCAGTGTAATTTTTAGTAAATATGTAACATTACTATTTTTCCCAAATCTTCAAGGTTGTTACTAGTGACTCTGAATTAATAAAATAATCCAGAAAAACATGAAGGTCTAAACCTCTTTTTCAGTCTAATCAGGAGCCAAATAAAAAACTAAACGTACACATTTTGATCTAACGATATAATCCCTTATGTTATACATTTCTTTTTTTGTAACACTGTAATATAAAACCATTAACTCGTGCCGGTGGGATCGTGTGCATAACAATTCTGACCCAATTTGTAACTCCTTAATGGAAATGAAAACATAAAACCTCCCAAAAGCCTCTTTGATGCACACATTGTAATATCTTTAAGGTCTTATAGACCGTATACGCTCCCCGTACTGAACTCCGTCATTTCCTGGACACAGAACAGTAATATTCTTCTAAGTCTCGACCCACAAACCCTGTCTTTACCCTTCTGACCTGTTGACCAAAACAACAAAGCCCGAGCATAAAACAACTATTAAATCGCTTGATCTGACTTTACACTGGGGAGGAAAAAAAATAATCATAAAATAAACATAAACCCCAACATGGAGCAAAGCTTTATGTCATGTATGTTGGGAATTGACTTATATTCTCTTTACAGGAATGTAGGAATGTGAATCCCAGTTAATACGGAGCAGAGATCAACTTGTGTGTGAGGATTACTCTGAACCAGCGCGGCCGCGCCCACTTCCACTCTTGAGAGATACAACGCTGCAACGCAACAAAAAACACACAGAACATGTGTTTTATTTCATCTTTAAAGCCACATTAAGAGTGTCAGCGGGGATTGAAACCACTGCGCTGAATCAAAAGATATGAACTGACATCCTGTCTGCAGCACGGTGTGTGAAGTGAGCTTTTCATCGAAACCCCCGCCCCCCACCTTCACCCCCCTGAACCCACGGCGCCAAAGATCAAATGATGCCGGAATCGACAGCGAAATCTCACATTGCTTTAGATTCATTTCAGACGGGCGGCGACACGAGATGTGAAGCCCTCGCTGAGCGCAGCAACAGTCACCCTGCTTTATCGCTGGTTCAGTGAATACATAAACTAGTTAACGCGCAGGTGAGCGATAAAGAGCAGAGCTAGTTACGTTAGCACAACGGGAGCTAACGGCTAACGTGCGGAGGCGCCGTTCAGTAGCGGTGCTTCACAAATATTGTTCAGCAAATATTTGGCACAGGTAAGGTATGACGTCATTGCGTTGTGTTCAATTGCAATCAAGTAAAATGTAGTTCTTTTGGGGGGGGGGCGAGCAGCTTGTTGTCCAGTTGTTTGACGGAGATGTTTTCACGGCAACATCGAAACTTGATACTAGAGATGAATTATGTCACGTTTAACTTACAAAACACAGCTCGGAAATGCAGTTAGCGGTAATGCAGCTAACTGTAATGCAGCTAGCGGTAATGCTGCTAACTGTAATGCAGCTAGCGGTAATGCAGCTAACTGTAATGCAGCTGGCGGTAATGCAGCTGGCGGTAATACTGCTAGCGGTGATACTGCTAGCGGTAATGCAGCTAGCGGTAATGCAAATGGCGATAATGCAGCTAGCGGTAATGCAGCTAGCGGTAATGCAAATGGCGGTAATGAAGCTAGCGGTAATGCAAATGGCGGTGATGAAGCTGGCGGTAATGCAAATGGGGGTAATGCAGCTAGCGGTAATATTGCTAGCGGTAATGCAGCTAACGGTAATGCAAATGGCGGTAATGCAAATGGCGGTAATGCAGCTAGCGGTAATGCAAATGGCGGTAATGCAGCTGGCGGTAATACTGCTCGCGGTAATGCAGCTGGCGGTAATGCAAATGGCGGTAATGAAGCTAGCGGTAATGCAAATGGCGGTAATGCAGCCAGCGGTGAAGGAGCGGCGTTACCTGTGGCTGCAGAGGGAGGGTTGAGCACCAAAGGCGATGTGGACAGCGAGGTCAGGACGGTGGCCGCCATCACCTCTTTGTCAGCGTGACCCGAGGGCTTCCTGCAAAACACACAAATACAGATTGACCACTCGGTAAAAAAGAAGAGGAAGAAAAAAAGAAAGGTGGCCGCTACTCGGCATCCACGGTTGAGCTGGAACTCATCGTCGTGTTTGGCCGAACTCCATCGATACAGTTTGTTGTTTTGAGCAATGGAAAATTATTTCTGGAAGAAAAGTCCCCAGAGGAAGAAAAAAATAAAGAACTAATGTCTGCAGCCGCCAAAAATATCAACCGTGATGTTACAAGACGTTCTGGATGCTTTGTTTGTGTTTCATAGACGTATTCAATCATGGCTGAAATATAAACCAACAGCATTGTTCTCACACCTGTTACCTCTGGAGACACACCTGTGTTTTATGTTTGTGTGTTTGTTTTTGTTTCTTTTACTTTCCACCAAAAGAAAGAACGTGTCGGTGCGAGCAACTCAGGAAGTTGTTGTTGGAGCGCTGCGCACAACACGTCCAGCAAGAGAG
>NW_027176153.1:3295871-3325871 GCF_023055335.1 Clinocottus analis
CTCTGCGTTAACTCAACAGCTAATATTATTGTAAATACACCATGAATGCATGTATTGCTATAGGATGGTGAACCTCATTCCACCAAAGTTTGTGTTTAGTTCTCGTTCTTGACTTCCGAATTGATCCCAAAACTTTTTTTGTAACTAACGATGACGCGGACGTTACGCAACGTTCTCTCACTCGAAATGTTGTCAATGTGGCTCCTAAGTATCAATAGACGTGATGAAGATATGAATATAACACATTTACATGACTTTTACAACACTTTATTTTGTAGTATTTGGCTTTTCAAGTCCATCTGTGGGTGCTTTAAGTCCATCTGTGGGTGCTTTAAGTCCATCTGTGGGTGCTTTAAGTCCATCTGTGGGTGCTTTAAGTCCATATGTGGGTGCTTTAAGTCTATATGTGGGTGCTTTAAGTCCATCTGTGGGTGCTTTAAGTCCATCTGTGGGTGCTTTGAGTCTATATCTGGGTGCTTTAAGTCCATCTGTGGGTGCTTTAAGTCCATCTGTGGGTGCTTTAAGTCCATATGTGGGTGCTTTAAGTCCATCTGTGGGTGCTTTAAGTCCATCTGTGGGTGCTTTAAGTTCATCTGTGGGTGCTTTAAGTCCATCTGTGGGTGCTTTAAGTCCATATGTGGGTGCTTTAAGTTCATATGCGGGTGCTTTAAGTCTATATGTGGGTGCTTTAAGTCCATCTGTGGGTGCTTTGAGTCTATATCTGGGTGCTTTAAGTCCATCTGTGGGTGCTTTAAGTCCATCTGTGGGTGCTTTAAGTCCATCTGTGGGTGCTTTAAGTCCATCTGTGGGTGCTTTGAGTCTATATCTGGGTGCTTTGAGTCTATATCTGGGTGCTTTTAGTCCATCTGTGGGTGCTTTAAGTCCATATGTGGGTGCTTTAAGTCCATCTGTGGGTGCTTTGAGTCTATATCTGGGTGCTTTAAGTCCATCTGTGGGTGCTTTAAGTCCATCTGTGGGTGCTTTAAGTCCATCTGTGGGTGCTTTAAGTCCATATGTGGGTGCTTTAAGTCCATATGTGGGTGCTTTAAGTCCATCTGTGGGTGCTTTAAGTCCATCTGTGGGTGCTTTAAGTCCATATGTGGGTGCTTTGAGTCTATATCTGGGTGCTTTAAGTCCATCTGTGGGTGCTTTGAGTCTATATCTGGGTGCTTTAAGTCCATCTGTGGGTGCTTTAAGTCCATCTGTGGGTGCTTTAAGTCCATCTGTGGGTGCTTTGAGTCCATCTGTGGGTGCTTTGAGTCTATATCTGGGTGCTTTGAGTCTATATCTGGGTGCTTTAAGTCCATCTGTGGGTGCTTTAAGTCCATATGTGGGTGCTTTAAGTCCATCTGTGGGTGCTTTGAGTCTATATCTGGGTGCTTTAAGTCCATCTGTGGGTGCTTTAAGTCCATCTGTGGGTGCTTTAAGTCCATCTGTGGGTGCTTTAAGTCCATCTGTGGGTGCTTTAAGTCCATATGTGGGTGCTTTAAGTCCATATGTGGGTGCTTTAAGTCCATCTGTGGGTGCTTTAAGTCCATCTGTGGGTGCTTTAAGTCCATATGTGGGTGCTTTGAGTCTATATCTGGGTGCTTTAAGTCCATCTGTGGGTGCTTTGAGTCTATATCTGGGTGCTTTAAGTCCATCTGTGGGTGCTTTGAGTCTATATCTGGGTGCTTTAAGTCCACCCACATGTCACCCTCTTTCTCAAGAGGCCATAAAGCCCCTGCAGAGGGGAGAGGCTGCCGGTCCGGAGCCGGGACCCTTCAAGTGGGCTGCGAGTGTGTCGGCCCTCAGTCTCCGGGGACAAGGAGCCCTCTGTGCGTTTTGCTCGCTCGATCCTCGAAATTCAAAACAGCGGCTCGCTTTGTTTCCGGCGAGATGAAATGAGGAATCGTCACACACAGAAACCGATTCCACTCTGACTCTCCCACACGTCACCTCCGCTACACTACCCGGACGGGATCGCGCACACGGACCCTACTTTGACCAGTAACTTTGTGGGAGTTGTTCCACCACAACAACAACAACAACAACAACAAAAGATCCAAGATCCAGAGCCGCGCTCGTGTGCGACGCTGGATTTGAGTGTTTCATCCTCGGGAAGGAAAGTGTTGACACACGGCGACGCTAATTAACCGACTGACGACAGCGACGACCGTGACGCACCGCCTGACACTCACGCCGAGCCCGCAGGGAGATAACAGCTAGACACGAGGGTGTTGTAGGTCATTCTGTGCACACACACACATGTCAGTGGAGTGCTGGTAAACACAGTATCTGTATCTGGGATAATAGCCAGGTAGGTGTGCCCTGTAAAAACCCTTCCACACGACATGATGAGTGGCATCTGAGAGCTTACAATCTTGATACCGATGCTACAACGACACCACAGCAGGAAAAAAACAACAATGGAAAATTGGATGAACGAACATGGGACTTACAATATATTTTTTAATCAATTAAATATGTAATAATGAAATAAATATACAAACTGATGCTCCTTAGGCTTGAGTTTTTGTCCATTCTTTGATATTTTTTAACTCACATTTGCAGCCAGAAATCACATTTTCTGTTTGTATTTGTAAAACAGCGCCCCCACCAAAGCATCTGCAACCATTCAGGCGGGCAGTGGTACTGCAGCACGGGAGACCAAGGAAGGTTTCCGAAGACAAAACCCCACAACACCGTGATGATGAACTCGGACGGAGCGCTGTGGGAAGTTGTTGAGGGAAAAGCTGCTTTTTGTTGTTGTTGTTTCCATTCCGTCTATTTCACGTTGATGAAAAACACAGGAAGATAATAATTTAACCGGCGCTCTTTAGTGGATTAAGTCAGCGCCTTGGAGCAGAGTCAGAAAAGATGGCGGGTATAAAATTTGGCCGGTAATTAGAGCCACGTTGTTATTTTCCCGGCATGGACCACGACCCGCTTTCATCTTTCTTTCCACCTTAAAAAGTACCGTGCAACACTGGTCTGACTTCGCCCCTTTTCTACGAGCTGATTATTACAAAATGTCAAATAAAAAGTAGAATTCATCATCGACAGATGGTGCACACGAAACCCCGAAACCCGAGCAGAGGCCTCGGATTTGTTTTCTTCTGCTGAGGATGAGTCCGTCTGCCTGAAGAAGAACACCATCCTTTTTTTAAAAACGCTTGTCGTCTTATATTTGAGTCACAACGAGTAGCTGCTGCCCCTGAAAAACTCTTTTATTCCCCGTGTCACATCCGTTCAAAATCCCATTTTCGCATAATCTGAATAATCCAAAGCGCTGAAGTCATAAAGGCACGTCATCTCCTGAGTCATCCCATCAAACAAAGCAGGGGGAATAACTAATTATGAGATATAAAGTCATAATTATGAGATAGAAAGTCACGATTATGAGATAGAAAGTCATGATTATAAGACAGAAAGTCATGATTATGAGATAGAAAGTCATAGTTATTAGATAAAAAGTCACAATTATGAGACAGAAAGTCATGACTATGAGATAGAAAGTCATAATTATGTGATATAAAGTCATAATTATGAGATAGAAAGTCATAGTTATGAGATAGAAAGTCATAGTTATTAGAAAGGTCATAATTATGAGATAAAAAGTCACAATTATGAGATAGAAAGTCACAATTATGAGATAGAAAGTCAAAATTATGAGATAGAAAGTCAAAATTATGAGATAGAAAGTCATGATTATGAGATAGAAAGTTATGATTATGAGATAGAAAGTCACGATTGTGAGATAGAAAGTCATGATTATGAGATAGAAAGTCATGATTATGAGATAGAAAGTCATGATTATGAGATAGAAAGTCATGATTATGAGATAGAAAGTCATGATTGTGAGATAGAAAGTGTGCGTCCGCTTCAGTGGAGACGCTAACCAGCGTCCGGTCACATCGTGATGCGTTCAGGCTCCGTTCATTAATCCGGTAAAATGTCGTCTTTGCTGAGAAATGAATCCAGTTGTTTGAAGGAGATGTTTTCACAACAACATAAATATATATTAGCGATAATTAGAGCACTCAATGTACTTCTTTGATCAGTACAGCGTGTCTGTTATCTGTGTATTCATGTTGTGTTTATGTGCATCATGGGGAAGAAGAAGGAAGTGTTTAAAAAGAGAAAGAGAGAGTGAGAGGAGCAACGGCGGCTGACTTTGAGGAAGTTACTTGTGTTTTCATGTCGTAAACTAATGCGAGAGAGAAGCATCCTCTCTGCCTCCAGCGCGTATGATAATACTGCTGTAACCTTTACAGAAATACACTGATTTATGAAAAACAAATGAAGGAAAACTACAACAGAAAACAGGGTGAAAATATTTGAGAAACTCACTCAAACGCTTTCCCTTCAATGTCTGAGGACAATATACAATATACACAATAATATATTGTATATACTAAGATACATCCACTTCAAATAATAAGAGAGTAAGATAGTGTTTAATTTGCTGAAGTATCAGATTGATGTGTAGTATCGGTTATTATTATTATTGATTATGATAAAGTGGTGGTGGAGCGTCTTCATGGTCTGAAATCAGCCATGGTGAAGGTCAGACCTGCTGCAGTAAAATGAGGTTTTCTAAAGGGACCCCGGTGCTCAGAAACACGACCACGTTTGTCCACACGGGGCGCCAGAATCAAGACTGTCACTGTACTGGATTCTGACAGGGTTCATACACACGACCAGGGCAACTCCATGACTTTTAACCAGATTTTCATGTTTATTATCCAAATGTCCATGACTTTTATCCAAATTAACATGATTTTTAACCCGATTTCCATGACTTATCCAAATTTCCATGACTTCTATCCAACTTTCCATAACTTTTATCTGAATTTCCGTGACTTTTATCAAGATTTCTATGACTTAACTAAATGTCCATGAGCAAACATTGTGTGAAATGTGTGTGTAAACAGTAAAAAGTGATCAAATGTAGTATTTAAACTAACAATGAGGATTCAAAGCATACAGTAAACCTTAAAGGACACAAATGAATGAGAGACAATAGTTTGATTAAAAGAATAAACATTTCTATAGATGCTTGTATGGATGCTGCTGATATTTTGAGCCTGTCTTTTAAAAGCAGATTCATTATTTCAAACTAAATGAACGTCATGAACACATGAATGTAACACATTTACAGGACGTTTAATAGACTTTGGGGAATTATTATTTTCAAGGACTTTTTCAGGTTTTCCATGACCGCGAGAACCCTGCTAATAGGTTTAACGGAAAAAAACCGTCACCTTTTGACCAAATTGTTAGTGATACCTTTATATTCACAAACTTTTGAGTAAACAAACGAGGGCAGAGCTTTGGGGGGGTGGGGGCGGGGCTTTTGGGGGCGGGGCTTCATGTCTTTGTTTACGGTGTTATTCTCAACCAAACTCCTCTTCACTGACATCCGTCAGTGATGTCACACAGAGTTTGATCAGGAGAAAAGAGTAATGAAGTAAAGATAAATCGTGAATGTTTGGCTGAGAATGTATTTTAAAGGTTTTGGAAGTTCTCGTGTTCACTGCTTAAGAAACCTGGCGGGCGACGGCGGTCGAGCTGGTTTGAAAAAAAAGGTGGAAGGAGATATTGTTTGGACAGCAAACCGGAGCCTCGCGTTGAGCCGCTGAGGCTTACAACGGATCCAGCTTCAGGAATACCAACATACCATGACACTTCATTTACTCACCCACACACACACACACACACACACACACACACAAGGCATGCAGACACACACGTACTTGGCACCGTCGGGACCCTTTTGGGCTTTCAGGAGTAAATCTGGTCACAAGCAACGGAGGAAGACGAGAAACCAGAGAGAGAAACAGCTGCTCAGTATGCAATAAAATCAAAAATGGAACGCCCCCCAATTTAAACCTTTTTGTCTTTAATTCTCTCTCTCTCTACCTCCCCCTCTCTCTCTCTCTCTCTACCACCACAGTACACACAAAGTTAAAGACTTTAAAAACATACCTGATGCCGTACAGATTGTAATTGAGCTCTTATAATCACAGCACAGATGTAAATGCAGTTTAAGGTCATTCGTCGTTTGTTGAGCTGCTCGCCGCTCGTCCGTTTAAATAAAATGTCTTTACGAGCTGAGAAAGCAAACACAGCAAAAGACACGTTTATTTTCTGGGCTTCGTTTTTTGAATTCCAACAACTTTCCTCAGTCTCTCTAAAAAAAAAAAAAAGAGCTGCATTTTGCTCGCTGGTTCTAATGCGTCTGCAATAGTTCTTATAAACACAATGCTCAGACTCCCGTGTGTGTGTGTGTGTGTGTGTGTGTGTGTGTGTGTGTTGCACCGTTCAGGACGTTGGATCTTAAGCTCGAGGCTCTGCAGACCAAACAAATCAATCTCTGTCTTTATAAACACGTCTAAAGTTACATGGAGGAGGCCGCAGAGCCAGAGCTAATAGGCAAAAAACACTGCCACCTCCTCTCCCCCCTTCTCCTCTTCCTCCTCTACCTCTTCCTCCTCTACCTCCTCCTCCTCCTCCTCCTCCTCCTCCTCCTCCAATACACAATCTGTCACCGACACATGTAATTGTGCGTACAGGTAGAGTCGAGGTGAGAGGAGTACAGCGTCTTCAGCAGATCTGTGTTAAGTGTGTGTGTGTGTGTGTGTGTGTGTGTGTGTGTGTGTGTGTGTGTGTGTGTGTGTGTGTGTGTGTGTGTGTGTGTGTGTGTGAGAGAGAGAGAGAGTTCAAATGTGATCGATTGCAACGCTGCTTGATTTATTGTCTTGCCCCTCATTTTTTTGGGAGGACGCAAGAATGAGTCACACAGCTCTACTGTTGAGGACGTGCAGGCGCACACACACACACACACACACACACACACACACACACACACACACACACACACACACACACACTCGCAAACATATTGAGGACATAAAACTTAAAGGAACGCTAAATATTTAAGGGAAGTAAAAAAATTAATGAAAAACACAAAACCGGCTGGATGAGAAAAGTATATATTTAATTGCTCTCTCACTAAGAGGAAACATATTCAGCGACACGCTGAGCGCTGATTCAACACACTGAAATAGACGGCGACTCATTCAAGCGCCGCTCAACACAACAGTGTTGAGGCGTTTCCCAGACTCCTCTCTGTTTGCAGTCTGGACTGAATCTCACTGCTTGTCATTAGCAAACTGGGATGACTTACGATAAGAGTTGTGCAATAGACGCTGTGTGTGTGTGTGTGTGTGTGTGCGTGTGTGTGTCTGGTGCAGTGATTGAGAACAGGAGAAAGCCAAACACCCCGTGAAGCTACAGGCTTGCAAAACATTTTGAAAACGGCTCCTTCGGGCTTCCCTCTCGGCCGCCGAGGATCTCGGAGTTGGAAGCTGTTTTGTAAACTAAACGGAGCGTTGCAGTCGGAACATGTTGCACTGGACCGAGCCACTCAACTGAAGCGAGGAAACGGGATTAGTTCCATCGCTGTAATCTGCAGTATGAGTGTGAAACGCTAACATCTTGTGACCTTGAAGTCACAATCTGGAAGATCTCTAAGTTTCACTCTCTTGGCGTGGTGGAGTTAGCGAAGTAGCTAACGAGCAAGCGTAGCCGTTTTTTTTAAAAAAAAGGGTGGAATTGAACGCCGTGGCCGTCGTGTGATTCATTCTGTTCGGATCGTTTCAAGTCGCCGGGGTTGCGTGAGAGCTGCTAGTTAGCTTGCATGCTACACTGGTTGCGGAAGATCAGCCCGATGGCTGCCATCTCTGCATGTTTTGGTGGACGGGTGGAGGAGGTGTGTGTGTGTAGGAGGAGAGGGTGGGGGGGTTTGGAGCAGCTGCTGGCCGGCATGAAGAGTCGGCTGGAAGAAGAACAGATGATCGATTGAGGGCGAGCGCTGCTGAGGCAGAACAGGAGGCCTGTTGCAAGTGTCTGTTAGCGCCGGTAAGCAAGCGCTAAAGCATTTTCACTGCAGCGGTGCCAGAGCAGCGCGACGTGAGTCCTCCCCCTCTCCCATCCCCTAAACTGAAGCGTCTCACCGAGGGACAGATGAACAGTGTCCAGCCTGCTGGACGCGAGAGCGAGAGAGCGAACTTCTAGCGTAACTAAAACTTTTGCAACAGGACTGTTTTCTGCAAAACATTCCTCTCGTGTCTCCGACTCTCCTCGTCGCTCATCAAACTCTCTCCTTCGCTGCACGGGCACGTTAGCCGGAGCATCTTCCAGAGCCTCTTTGCTGTAGAAAAAACTAAAACCACAAACGGTCCTAAAAGATGCCTTTTCCTAACTGACTAAAAAAGGTCACGTGACCTTCGCGCCGCGCCGCTTTAGCTCCTGCGGTTATAAATTGTCTCCGTAGCGCAGAAGCCAGAGATCCTGAGGCTGAACCTGTGGCGGACGTGCCAGATGCCGCGTCGCGTCCTGATCCCCCCCCCCCTCCCCCTTTCCCACCCCTCGCTCACATGACTACATTCTATTGAGAGTGACCTTTGACCTCACCCCCACCCCTCTCCCGACCCCTTTGGCTGTGTCAGCAGCAAAAAGCTTTTGATCTCTTATGTTCCGACGAGGAAAAAAAAAGGATAACACGATGATGCTAAGGCACCCGCTGCAGAACGGAGGGAGGCGTTTTCATGTGGGGGAAAACAGTTTCAAAAAGGGCTCCGAACGCAGGCTTCTCTCCGCTTGAGGTGCCGAGTCAGCAGTCTGGATGTGGGTTAGACAGCCCAGACTGGATTGGCGGAGAGGGGGAGGGGGAGGGGGAGGGGAAGGGAGAGGGGGAGGGGAGTAGCCGCTCCTCTGACTCTGACCTTTGACAACTGGCTGTAATGTCTCCTGTGGGACGCCAGCCTGAACCCTCCCGGTGACTCGGCGGCAGAGCCGAGGCTGTGAGTGTTAACAACATGCAGCGGGACGAGGACTCGATGAACTCACTGTGGTGACAGCATACCTGGCCGAGGACGAGGAAGAAAGGCTTCTCACATCAAAACAATACACACACACACACACACACACACACACACACACACACTCTTCTTTCTCTTATCAGTTCGTTAGTACTCTTTTTTTTTTTTCTTCTTTTTTTTCCGTGAAAATTCAAGCTGGTCTTTGTTACGTTATCAGAACGCCCGCTGATGAGTACTGACAGCTTCAAGGAGAGAGAGAGAGAGAGAGAGAGAGAGAGAGAGAGACACACACACACACACACACACACACACACACACACACACACACACACACAAACAGACAGACAGATAGGAGGGAGTGTTATTAAATGTAAAGTGATGTGTTTGATGACCTCAAACGAGCGACTGGATTCATTCAAACTTAAATACTTTTTTTTCCTGATGTGAAATATACTTTTGTTGTTTTTTTACGTCGCACTTTACTTCCTGGAATTCATCGTGTTGATCGTACGACGGTGTGTTTGAGTGCAAAACGTGTCCAAATAGTAAGTTAGTGTTGTTTTAAAGAAAATAATTTGACAGTAATTTATTAAATGAAGGAGTTATTTTCATTTGCTAAGTATTACCACATGTATATATCCCATAGGGACAGCAGCACTACACTCCTAACAAGCCTCGCCGTGGTATTTATCCCTTTATCCCGTTAGTTATAACGGGGATAAAGGATCATGGTGAACTTGGAGTGGCGTTGTGTTTGTGAAGATAATCCCGCTGAACAAACACACGTCGGTCCCATAAACGTTTGTTGGCCACGGAGCTCAGTTTCTGCAATTAGTCTGCAGAGATGCACCTGCAGCTCTCTGACTGGCCACGCCCCTTCAGCTCTCTTACTGGCCACGCCCCCTTCAGCTTTCTTACTGGCCACGCCCCCTTCAGCTCTCTAGCTGGCCACGCCCCCTTCAGGTATAGGCTCAGGCTTGTCAAAAAGGACACTGACCTACTTTAAAGCTTTGACAAGACAAGGTGTGAATAGCACTGTGTTGCAATGTGTGTCTGTGTCTGAGAAACATTCAACGCAACACACACACATGCACACATATACACACACACAAACACACGCTTTATAGCCGTCCCTCACCTTTGTGTAATCTTGTTACACAAAGGCCGTATTAGCGTTAGTGACGAGGATAGAAAGAGAAATTAATGGTTGTGTTGACAAGCGAGACGATGACGACGGAGGAGGAGGAGGAGGAGGAGAAGAAGAGGAAGAGGAGGAAGAAGAAGAAGACTACATCTGGATAGCAGACAGAGCTGGGATGAGCTTTATATATAAATATATGTTATTTGTTTAAAAGGTATATAGAGAGAGCTGTGAGCAGTATGTATTATCTTTTGTCATGAATTGTAAATTCATTGATTGGATAATAATTATTTATTTTTATATATTATAGAGAGAGAGAGAGAGAGAGAGAGAGAGAGAGAGAGAGAGAGAGAGAGAGAGAGAGAGAAAGAGAGAGAGAGAGAGAGAGAGAGACTTTTGTCATCAACTGCAGAACAAAAGCCAATCTGAGCAGATGAAGACTGGAGTTAATCAGAAAGGTCAGCAGAAGAAGATCCGGCTAATACGACCACACGCGTGTTACAGACCACACGCGTGTTACACGACCTCGTTCTGTGGCCTCAACGTGTTTCTGGGGAGCCGGACCGAGAGGCGAGAGCAGCAGCGCCGGCCGTCTGCAGCGTGCACGAGCATGCTCGGTCCTCCTCCCCTGAGACACGCCCTCTTGTCATACATGACCAGCGGCACGTGAAGTTCACATGAGGATAAGGGAAGGGTGAAAACAAAGCCACGCCCACAATCGAGGCACACACCGAAATCTGTTTTGTTGACAAACTGCAATCCGTTTAAGAAATACATAAATAAATCCTCCTGTGCAGACAAGAGACATTTCCTGTGAAAGTCCTCGTGTTTCTCGTGCAGATTCAGCAAGGCTCACTTCACCGTACGGCCGCCGCCGCCGCCGGGCCGTAACCGTGTCAGCGGCTCGACACACACACAGTAACCAACAGCATGTGTGAAGCGAGGGAAGCTGTGCACAGACTCCGCCTCCAGGCCGGTTACATAATCACCTCGCTGCGCTCCGCTTCTGCCCGGCTGCATTCTCTGATTCGGCCACTTTTTTTTATTTTTTTTATTTCATTTTGCTTAAAGAGTAACAAAGAACTTCCTCAGCATGACAAACGTGCATGTGTCTGTGTGTTAAAACGTGCAAAGATAGTGGCAGCGAAAACTCACTGCATGAAACATTGAGAAAAAAAAAAGCACACACAGCTTCCTGCCTGACACACACACACACAACACACACACACACACACAAGGCGCCGATGCATCCACTGGCCCGGCTCGTCGTTACAGAGGCGTCGACGGGGATGTTTTTGGACTCAGAGGCAGTTGAGTGAGACATTTATACGCACACAAAAATCCCCTAAAAAAGACAATATTCTCACAAAGCTATTATTCCACTGATAATATACAACGAGAATATAAGCTAATGTAACCGGTGGAAGACTCGTTTGAGCAAACACAACCTCCCCTCCTTCTTCATTCCTTCAACCACCTTCCTGACAAGCTCAGCACATTGCTATATTTGCACTTTTTTTATTTTAAACAACAACAAAAACAACCTGTTGATATCCGAGTCCTTGGTAAAGTTTTAAAAGTAGGTGTTGTTTTTGGTCTTTTCGGGCACGCGTCTCTGCAAAAACTACCGCCGAGTCGGTTTGAGGTCACCGCTCGCAGCTCGCCGTAAAACAGGAAAATGTGTTGCAATCCGCCGTAAAAAAAAACCAAACAGTTACTCGTATGAAAAGCTTTTAAAACCTGCATAATAATCGACAGACCCCCCACATGTCTTAATCTGGAAATGCTTCATATTTTAGAGGAATATACCGTTCATGTGACCCATATAAAATTCAGACTATTGTCATATTGTCATGCAGTAACAGAGGAACATTGGTGAGTGTGTAAACGTAGCGATCGAGACGCCTTAAGGACCGAAAAGCGACAAAGTAATTCTCTCCGTTCTCCCTGTCTCGAGCGACTTGGACAATCCGGGCCCTTGTCTCCAGCTCTGGCTCTCCTCTGGAGGCACATTTCGAAACTCTCGTGGCTGGAACGGCGAACATGTGGTCAGTTGTCCGTTCACTCACTCACACACACACACACACACACACACACACACACACAGTCCCGTGCCCAAACCGCCGTACAGTTGTGGCCAGAGGGCTGAATTCCACTTCTATTCTCGTCGAGGGACACGTTTGGGTCCGGCCACAAACTCGGGCGTCAAATAGAAAAACTAAAATACGGTCTGTGGATATAAAAAAACAAACGCACTGTGTTTCGGCGTCTCCGTACCTGTTTCTGGGGACGGGGATGTGGGAGGAAGCGAGCGGCTGCCTCTCCTGCGCCGCCCTGTAGTTGTTGGCCAGCTCCGCCTGTTTCCCTGGGTTCCTGATGTCCAAGTGCATGAAGCCGCCCGGCGACTGCCCGTTGGCGGCCGGGCAGTGAGTCGGGCTGGCCCTCTTCAGGACCCCGGAGGACCCCGCGTCCCTGTGGTCCCCGAGGCCGGTCTGGAGGGAAGAAAGAAAGAAGAAAACAACGAGTCACACACTAGAGAAACATCAAAACCATCACTTTGCCCTCACAAGTCATACCCCAGGGTGTATTTTGGGGGCTGCACCTCACAAGTATAATAAATATGTTACTACACAGTAAAAGTAGGAGAAGAATTGTAAAAGAAGATAAACAAAAACTATAATATGATGTAGTCGGACTAAACGGTTGCACAGTGTAGAATACCACAATATTGCATGTTTTTTTTGGGGTATTACAATAAATTTGTAGTCTAAATGAAATAACCACAGGGCAACGCCTACTTTTGTTCACTTCTGTTTGAAAAAAATGCTTTACACATTATTATTGTATTAAGAACTTTAGTTAAAAATAAACACAAATTCATGTGAAATTACAAATATGTTTATGTTTATGTTTATCTTTGTTTGTGAATTACATTACAAAATATTCCACAATTTAAGTTATTATTTATTATACATATGATTTCATGACCATAAATAACTGTCATGAATTCATGTGAAAAAGCAGAGCAGTAAATATATTATATTTAACCAACTTGTTCATTCAATCTTTGCAGCTCTAAAAACCTTTGATATATGATTTCTTACCCAACTGTCATTATCGCTCTGGCATTCACTAAACCTATTTGAATAAACTCTTATCTCATCCACACCAAAAGCAGGTGTGGCAATTCACCACCTGTGCATATTGCATGCTGCGGGGTCAATCAGTAACCGACGTGACGACATTAACTTGACCCTGCAAGAGGGAAAACACACACACACACACACGAACTGCAATGCAAAAAACATACAATTTAAGGTAAAACTCCATGCAAGAAAACCACTGCTGCATAGAAAATAAATAAAAACATGTCACATGTTTCCTAAAAAGTACCATTATTAGTTCGGCGGTGGGTGAAGCTCTCCCAGTAGCTCCACCCAACAGTTATGGGTGGAGGCAGGGAGGAGGGGGAGGGATAAGGCCGGTAGTTTGAGGTCCCCCCTCCTTTTTTTTTTCTTTCTGTAAACTTTGCACACAGAATGAGCCGCCATTTAAAGCGGTTTGGTTATCACGTTGTTAGTCCACGAACGAAATAAATAAACAAACAACGACACAGAGGTTGTTGCAACACAATGCATTCATAATTTAAAAAAGGGCACACAATATGTATATATACATATATAAAAGTAGGCTTCGTGTGAGAAAGAAAAACGCAACAGCGGCGCGTGAGAGCTGTCAAACTCAACACGCTTTACAGCAGGAATGGCATGACGTCGTTAGCTGGAGGTCGTAAACTCTGTGCGCACAGTTCACTTTACCGGCTGAAAATGCATTGACACAACAAAAAAAATACATAATAATATATATATTGTTTTAATTTTAATAAAAAACGGCGCTTACTTTTTCCACGTCGTGCGAGATTCGTCCGCTCCCTCGCGGGGAGGTGCGCTCGCTTTTCGCCTCCTCCTGCTCCTTCTCCTGCGCGCCGCCGCCGTCCATTCGGCATCTGTGGAAGACGGCGGGATCGTGCGTGAACGCCGGTGCGGGCACCGCGGGCACCCGGCTGTCGCGGAGCACGGAGCGGGCCGCCCGGCAGTGGAAAGCCGCGCCGACGACCCTCGTCCCGGCCGCCGCCGTTGCCGTCGCCGCCGGCCGCTGCTGCTGCTGCTGCCGCTGCTGCTGCGGCTCCACGACATACCTGGTGTCCATGTTCAGACGGACTAAAGAAAGAAAACCAGCTTTCTGTAGATGTAAGTGCACAATTCTGAAGTTGAATACATTTATCAGGATTGTCGCGAGTGTCTTTTAACGCCGGGGTTTCTAGTCTACGTGTTTTAAAAAAAGTTTGCCACCAGCCACCCACCCAGGGTAACCAAATAGCCGCCCGGTTCAGGGGGGAGGAGGAGGGGGGATACAATGTTGTTTTGCCTCTTTCCTCCAAAAAAGAATGCCACGCCCACCTCTGCCTCGCTCCTATTGGTCGGCCGCGTACATAAACATTACACTTTGGCACGCGTCCACCGCGAGGCGGCCGCTGATTGGCTGGTTTGGACTGTGTCGATCACGGGGATTTTTTTTTTCTTCTTCTTCTTCGTTTTTTTTTTTTTTTTACCCTCCCTTTCCAATGTGGGCGGGGCGAGAGGGGGCGTGGCCTCAGTTTTACCGGCCGGTGTCTGCAGTCGACGAGCCGGTCTGCGAGGAGGAAAACAAACAGCCTGCAGGCCCGCAGCACAGCGGAGCGTTGAGCTGCGGTGTTTTTCTACTATTTTCACCAGCAGGGTTTGTTCTCCATGAAAGCAACAATCTTTTTTTGGTCGGGTTGCTTCTTCCCCCTCCAAGTTACAAACGTAAAGGGATTCGTATCCGGTTGTTTTCACGTAAAATTAATAGAACCGTTTTTTTTCTGGTCCAAGAAAGTAGTCCTGCAGTAAATGCGGAGGTTTATGAAGCAAGGTCCAGTTTTATGAGGTGACTTGTTTGCGTTTTCAAGGTGGACAAAATAATGGAGACAGTCTGCATGGCTTCTGTTTTCCTTTTCTTGTGTCCACTTAATGTATATTGTGTTGTGTACGAAATACATATACTTTTACTATACTATATACATATACAACTATACTTTTTAAAAAACATTTATTTACTAAACTTTTTGTCTATTAAGTACTTTTTTTAAAACTTTCTTTGCCTCGAACTTATAGGAAATGATCAGCTCTTAAACATGTTATTTTAGGCCTATACTGTTGTTATAACTGTTATTATAAATAACCTTTGTTTTCTTTTTACATGGTTAGACAAACCTAAATGCCTCTTTATCTAAATCTATTCTAAAATACCCAAACACATGGTTCACCGCTTAACTTTCCACACTTTTTTTTGTTGAATGCAAGCTGCGTTTACTGCAAGCTACTAACGACCACAAGGCTGAACGACAGTAGATATCATGCACAGCGCAGTGAGACAAGCAAAACACCAACACACGTTATAATGTGCCACTTTATTAGAAAAGTAAAAACTCACTTTAATATTTTATGAAGGTTAATATAAAACATTACAATCTTTTGCATATCTGCACTGTCACACTATACTTTATTATATTCATTATTTTTAAACTAAACCCTGTGCTTTATTAAGAACATACAACATTGGCTACAGCTTTCACAGCAGTATTGGCCCATAATTATGAAGATTATTAACAAACAGCATCCGTATCTGCATGGAGAGCATCCACAAAGTACAACGTGTCTGTTATAATCTTTTTTCTTTTCTCTTTTTTTTTGTCTCAACAAATATACTGTATACTGCATGTTACATCGGAACAACATCGGAACAGCAACAGAGTTTTTTTTAGTTTTTTTTTTACACATTTACATCATCATACTGTATTCGTTTGTGCAATGAACATCCGTCTGGATCAGTGGTTTTACTGGAACAGTGTTCAACAAAATATATATATATCGGATCAGTGCTTTCTCTCAGGATAAAATCAAATCTGACACATAAAGTGACAGCCAGAGCAAAACAAATAATAATAACAATTAAGGATCAATAGCCAGCATTGTCGAAGGGAAGCCTCGACCGACTCAGCTGTTTCTCATATCGGACAGTAGTTGAGCTGTTGGTGCATTGTTGATATCAGACTGGAACACCCCTCATTCATATCACTCCCTGAGTCCCTCAGAACTGGACATCAAAGCCCTCCCTCCCCCATTCCCTCCCCTGCACAGGCGAGGGAGAGAAAAGAAAAGAGAGGTCAGTGACGGTTATTGGAGGATGAACACAGCTCGGGGGAGGGGGAGGCCGACCAAGTGTGCTTCATCCCCCTAAAACTGGAAACACAAGTCTTAATGTTGCCGTGTGTGTGTGTGTGTGTGTGTGTGTGTGTGTGTGTGTGTGTGTGTGTGTGTGTGTGAGAGAGAGAGAGAACGGGGGAGGGTCCTTCGGGGTCCGTGTCCATGTTGCAGTGATCCTCGTCCAGCTTTTATACATACGAGCTGTTCTTCCTCTCGCGCCTCACCTCTGTTGAGCTTTTCCTGCTCCCCTGAAGCGGAGGATAAACAACGCTCCCAGAAGCCTCTCCACCTCCTCCCCCCTCTCCCTCTGCCTCTCTCTCTCCCTCCCCCCTCCTCCTCTCCTCCTATACCCCTCCAAGTTGCTGCTTTTGGAAAGAAAAGAAAAACAACAACCCCTGAATGCTGCTTTGCATCATATGGTCGAAAGAAAGAAAAAAACAGGGAGGAGAAAAAAAAAGCACAACAGAAAAAGATTAACAAGAGATCAATAAGTACCACAATATTTTGTTTTCATCTCCATATATCAAAGCATGCACTTTTTTTTTTGTTCAGTTTTTTTGGATCAAGCAGGAAAAAAAGTTGCACCAACAACATAAACGTACTGTTTTTCATGGCAGTGGCATGAGCTATAGAACCAATGGTATTTTTGTCAGTAGGTAAGAAAGAAAACAAAAAACAGTGCATTAAAATACAGAGTGCAAGATTTGTTTTTACATACTCTCCGACACAGTAGCATTTTTATTTTTTTGTATTTACGTTGCAAACCTTTTTTTTAACCCGTTTTCTCTTTGCATCCTTCAGACCGCCTCTCATCTTTATTCTCTTTTATTATCTCCTCTAATGTTTTGTATCTTCTTCGTCTTCTTCTGTTTGTTTTTTTTATGTTCCCCAAAGCTACATGGGAAAGACATTGTTTATAATGTGATGAAGTGCAGAGGCTGGAGAAGAGGGTGCGAGGGTGCAACCTTTCCAAAGGACACTCGCTGGTAGTTTTCAAGCCTGACTCTTTTATTTCCCTCGGAGCCTGAGCCCTGCGTTGTTATTTCAGCCGCCAGACTGGAGTCTGGGCATAGCCGTGCAGAAGCTCCGGCTTTGACTTGAGACCAGAAAGAAAGTCAGAACCGTCCTTGGAAGAAAAAAAACGGCCTTTATGGCATCTTAATGCGCAAACTAAGGCAAACGCCCCATCAGCGGTCCAGTGCAACATGTTTAATGGCCATAACATTTCATGTTTACTCGTATTAACTACTCGGAGTGAAGCGTCCTCTCTTTCGCTTCCTTATTAGAACAAAAATATTCTTCTCCTATTTTCTTTAGTAATACATTAAAAGTTCCGCATTGTGAAATCGGTCACCCGTATCACTCGGGGGCGAAATTCTTGCACAAGCCCGCTCGAGAACCCTGAAACGATCGCTTCACCCAGCAAGGACGGGCCAAGTACACTCTGAGAAGTAACGGTGCTCAATGGAACCGCAATGGGGTTCTTCGGCTTGACCTCATCGGTGAAGCTATTTTGGTTGAAGGTCGAAGATTTAATAAAAAAGACCCACGTGGAATCCTTGGGAATATGAGACGTTCCACCCAGGACTCTCCAGAGGTTATATCCAGAACATTTTCAGACGCTAAGTGCGACTAAGAACCCACCAAGAGGGTTTCACAGAGAACCTTATAATTGTCAAGGGTTTCATCGAGAACCATTCCCTGGGATTCTACCGTAAACTCTTGTGTCTTCAATGAGTTGCATCTAAAACCAGCACATCAGGGCTCTATAGAGAACCCTTGTATATTGCAAGGGTTTCATTTTGAACCTAACCATGGGGTACTACTGATAACCCTTTTATTATTTTAAGGGATTCGACGCAAACTTAACCAGCGGACTCTACCGATAACCAATGAATATCCCAAGATTATAATCCAGAATCCACCAAGGGGGCTCTATTGAGAACCCTTACATATTATATATGTTTCATCTAGAACCCAACCAGGAGACTCTCCCAAGAACTTGTGACTATCCCAAGGTTATGATCTAGAACCCACCCAAGGGGCTCTATCGAGAACACTTTTATATTATATACGTTTCATCTAGAACCCAACCAGGAAACTCTACCAAGAATTCATGAATATCCAAAGGTTATGATCAAGAACCCAACCAGGAGACTCTACCAAGAACCCATGAATATCCCAAGATTATAACCTAGAACCCGACCATGGGGCTCTTTTGAAAACCCTTATATATTACAGACGTTTCATCTGGAACCCAACTAGGAGATTCTATCAAAAACCCATGAATATCCCAAGATTGTAACCTAGAACCCGACCAGGGGGCTACATTGAGAACCCTTATATATTATACACGTTTCATCCAGAACCCAACTTGGAGACTCTACTAAGAACTAAGATGAATATTCAACAGGTTTTTATCTAGAATTAGACCAAGGGGGTCCAACCAGGAACCTTTTAATATTCCAATGTTTTCATATAGAACCCTAAAGGGGCGGGGCTTATGTGATGCAGGGCAAGTCCCACAACGATCCTGGTTTGCTTTCCGTTTTTTGGGGGGTTGTGGTTCTGGATTGCGGGCGTTCTCAGCAAAGCATTCAACAATCTTTGATAAACTCCGTCGTTCTTTGGTTGAAAACGCTTCTCGATGGAACCCTTAGCCTGGAAAACCCCCTCTTCGAGAAAAAGAAAAAGGGCTTCTTCAGAAGCAAAAGGTTCCGGGTGGAACCGCGGCCCCGTTTGGGAACCCTTCATTCTTAGAGTGTACAGCCTATGTGTGTGTCTGCGTTCAGGGTGTGTCGAGGTGTGCCGCCGTTCCTCCGGCGACAGATGTTCGTCAAACCAGAGTGTGGATTGTTGATTGTTACAAAACGTTCGCGAGTTACCACGTTATCGATCGTTGCTAATAGGTTTTGGGGCCACATTGACGGTAATTTGGGACTCGAGTGTTAATCAGGCCAACAACATAACGGGGGCAGTGTGTTTGAAGGAAACCCCGCGACGCCGTCTGCACGGGCAACAGGCCAGAGCTCAGAGAACCTGTTTCAGATGTTTGCTGAGGGAGAGCTAAGTACCGCAAATCTCTGTGACATCCATCTGCTTATATTACATAAGTCTCCCCCACAGTGAGCCATGTGTGTGTGTGTGGGTGACAATAGCTTACAGTGTGCCTCATACTCCCAATACACATACAATATTCCTTGCTACTACTATTTTCAGATGTGTGTTTGCACAATGCATGCTCGTACTTTTTTATTTATATATCTATATCTATATATATATATAGATATAGATATATATTAAAGTGTGTTCTTCTCCGGGTGTGAGTTACACCACATACTCTTCAGAGCGAATAAGTGTTTATATAAAAATAAAGATATTATGGAAAATGATGCACAGATAGGTGATTATGGTCAGTGACACAGTAGGGTGAAGATTCCAGTTTTCTCATCTTTTGTTTAAAACATATTTGGTCCATATTTGGGCTGAGGCTGGTTCTGAAGCGCAGACCAATCAAGGGGCCGGGGGGGAGGGAGTCTGAACCTGGATTAAGACCCTGTTTGCACCTGATGTCATGACAAGATGGATCCTCGTGATGTTTGTCTGCAGAGGGGCCTCTTGCATCTATGTACAGCACCCGGTTGTGCCCGTGAACAGGAGGGTTCCCTTCCAGCACCCGGTTGTGCCTGTGAACAGGAGGGTTCCCTTCCAGGACCCCCAGTAGGGTTTTGGGCCCGGTTCGCCCGTCAGGCCGGCTACAGGCCGGTGACGTACATCTCCATCCCGTCGTTGAAGGTGAAGATGGTGGTGGTGCTGGAGCTGTTGGCCCCTTGTTTCACATCGCTGATGGTCTCATAGAAGTTTTCCCCGCCGGGCGGGCCTCTCGGGGGCGGGGCGGGGGGTCCCGAGGCCTGAGGCGGCACCGGTGCCGCCGGTGGCTGCTGAGGGGTCTGCTTCTTCCTCTTCAGGGTGGCAGAACCGCCGGCCGCCGTGCCGACGTTGGTCCCCGCCTGCTGCTGCTCGCGCTTCCGGTGGCTGTCGATGGTGGCGTACGCCGGGTCGGGCTCCGCCGTCGCGACCGCGGTCCAGAGCCGGTCCCCCACCGGCTCGTAGCACGGCTCTTCCTGGGAGCGCGCCTGGCCCTGCTGCACGCCCCGGCCCCGGCCCCGGGAGCCACCGCCGAAGGAGCGCGGGAGCGTCTTCGACCCGTTGTTTTCCATCGGCGGTTTCTTTTTCTGCGATTTACACACGATGGAGTAGGTGTCTGCAATCTGAGAACACACACGGGAGGAGAGCGGAGTGTTAGGTCCTACGGGCTGTGTGTGTGTGTGTGTGCGTGTGCGTGTATGTGTGTGTATGTTTGTGTTCGTTAGTACAAAATGATTTTACATAATTTCTTAAATTCACCCAATTCATCAAAAATTGCAGATTTGCTGTCAGGCACAAGTTTAAAGAGATAATAAAGCAGAACAATGTAATCTTTTTTAAATTCTTCATATCTCTTGCATCAAGATAACTTTATTCATGTGGACGATCTGTTTTGGTGACGAAAATTGTTTAACCAAAGGTCTTAAGTTCACAAAAGTAGAGAAATATATGAATAAAATGTCAATAAATGTCTAATGCCAAATTTCTTATTATTGTTTTTTGAGTAGAAATGCGGTTTGTCACACCTTTTACCAAAATGATAAAAAATGGGAGGGAGAAATAACTTCACACCGCTGATAAAGCTTCATGGGGTGTGTGCAAATGAAAAATGACCATTACGACATTTTGAGTTTTCAAACAAAATATGTATGATACATAGATGACGCAGACCAAAAAAAAAAGCAACAGCGATCGGCCCGCTTTAGTCTCGACTTGGAGTACGAGCAGACTTCCCGTCTTCATGTGTCTGCATGTCTTAATGAGAGACCACAATGCTTCTGAAGCAGCGTGAGCGCTGCGTGGTCCGCGGACAGAGTGCAGCTATTACAATACCTGCATGTGTGTGTGTGTGTGTGTGTGTGTGTGTGTGCATGCACATTACGATTGTGTGTGTGCGTTTGTGTGTTCCTGCGTGCACGCACACGTGTGTGCACATTGCTATACCTGCATGTGTGTGTGTGTGTGTGTGTGTGTTTGTGTTTTTGCACATTGCTGTACCTGCATGTGTGTGTGTGTGTGTTTGCACATTGCGGTACCTGCATGTGCATGTGTGTGTGTGTGTGTGCAATGAGGCGTGTAAGATTGTGGGCCTCGCAGTGTGTGTGTGAGGTCTTGCGGGGTGAAACACGTGGAGCGGTGACCTCTGGCGCGTCGGCCTCAAACCTCCACAAGGGGAGCAGCAGAGCAGCAGGACTGTGTTCGATGTTTACCTTCCGTGTTCACACCCAGACCAGCAGCTCTGCTCTAGTGGCCTCGAATGACTCTGGCTATGCAAACACACACACATGCGCACCCCCCTCTCCCCTTCCCCCCCTCACACACACACACACACACTGCCCAAAAAACAGAAATCTGAGATGTGCAGAGACGGTGGCCATGTGTTCTGTACACTTCCCTTCAATGGTGTCTCCAATACCAGAAAGTACAACAATTGTTAAGCTCTCTCTCTCTCTCTCTCTCTCTCCCTCTCCCTCCCTCCCTTCCTCTCGCTCTCTCTCTCTCGCAGACCTTAAATGACCCGCATGAGCCACCCCCGCAAAAAACTCTTGTGCGACCTTTTTGGATAAACAAAGAGACCCTGGAGTACATGCAACAAGTGTGTGCGTGCACTGTGTGTGTGTGTGTGTGTGTGTGTGCGCGTGTGTGTGTGTGTGTGTGTGTGTGTGTGTGTTTGTGTGTGTGTGTGCAGCAGAGGAAGGAAGTCACAAGACGATGGGGATTTCAGAACCGGGCTGCAGCTGTTGAGGAAGCCGTTTGAGTCTCTTTCTCCTCTGATTCGACTTCAGCTTTTGAGAAGTTGCTTTTTTCATTTTTTAATTGTCACCGCGCGCTGATTATCCAGGACGGGGCAGGGGGACGCATGAGCGTTGCTCCTTTTATAAATATGAATAAGCACATGAATAAGCTTATGAATAAGCAAATATGAGCGCACGCTTCCAAGCGGTGCGACGTTCATCTGGCAGGGAGAACCGGGTCTGTGCGATGTGATTGGAGGAGGAAGGCAGCGCCTCCTCGTCGCCAAGAGAGAGAAAAAGGGGGGAAGCGGAGCAGAAGGAAAGGAGGAGAGGAGAGGAGGAGATTCGGGCGGGGAGTGGAAACCCTACACCTTCTGCCTGCGACCGATCAACTCACGGAGGATATGAAGTGTAGTGGGCATGTTAGGGCAACGGCTCACTCGCAGATGGAAAAACACAGCGAGTGGGAGAAAGAGAGAAAGAGAAAAGGAAAAAAAAAACAGGAAAAGAAAAGTTTGTAAAGAAGAAATCGAGATTGCGGAACAAAGTCGAAGCCAACTGCTTTGTGGAGCAGTTTAATTTGCAGAGGAGGAGTTGAACCCGTGAGCCAAACAGCGGGGGACTTAACCCCACGACCTCCACGTACAGCATCCACAACTCTCGGGCTCAACAAATGGTGTAGAGGAGAAACTTAACTTTAAAAAACTGCTTCTTTAGAAGAATAAACCCTGTAGATCCTGAACAACACATTCCCACTCTGGCTTGTTAATCACAAGCTTCAGTCATAAATAAACCAATAAAGTTACAGACGTGGAGATAAGACTCCCCCCTGAGCTCATAAAGACGATAATGAAAAAGAGGAGCTCAGTCAAACACAAGCTATTAATAGACGGCGGTTCATTTCGGGGACACGCCTCCCATCGACTCAGGTTGACGCGCCTCGAGTTCCCCGACCGCTTTGACCTCTCAGGATGTGATAGTATTACTGATGTGAGGTCAGCGGGGAGCGACCGAAGAGGGACTGGAACTCAGAAATGTCAGGGTGGGGGTAGAGGTCCGTTTGAAGAAGTCTAAGTGAAGACAGCTAACCTTTAACAAGACTCTATAGTGTTTAGATTCTGCATATTGTGCTATTAATATGATTAGCAACTGCCCTCAATTCATTAAAACCCTGCTATTGCAATGTATGGGAGCTATCGGCTGATCTGAGTCAGGTGAGGGTGGTTTACGGGGACTTTTAACGTACCAGCCCACCCGACTTGGTGGTATATGAGGACTTTTTGTGTAACAGTCCTCTCGACTCGGTGGTTTATGAGGACTTTTCATGTACCAGTCCACCCGACTCGGTGGTTTATGAGGACTTTTCATGTACCAGTCCACCCGACTCGGTGGTTTATGAGGACTTTTCATGTACCAATCCACCCGACTCGGTGGTTTATGAGGACTTTTCATGTACCAATCCACCCGACTCGGTGGTTTATGAGGACTTTTCATGTACCAGCCCACCCGACTTGGTGATATATGAGGACTTTTTGTGTAACAGTCCTCTCGACTCGGTGGTTTATGAGGACTTTTCATGTACCAGTCCTCTCGACTCGGTGGTTTATGAGGACTTTTCACGTACCAATCCACCCGACTCGGTGGTTTATGAGGACTTTTCATGTACCAATCCACCCGACTCGGTGGTTTATGAGGACTTTTCATGTACCAGCCCACCCGACTTGGTGATATATGAGGACTTTTTGTGTAACAGTCCTCTCGACTCGGTGGTTTATGAGGACTTTTCATGTACCAGTCCTCTCGACTCGGTGGTTTATGAGGACTTTTCACGTACCAATCCACCCGACTCGGTGGTTTATGAGGACTTTTCATGTACCAATCCACCCGACTTGGTGGTTTATGAGGACTTTTCATGTACCAGCCCACCCGACTTGGTGATATATGAGGACTTTTTGTGTAACAGTCCTCTCGACTCGGTGGTTTATGAGGACTTTTCACGTACCAATCCACCCGACTCGGTGGTTTATGAGGACTTTTCATGTACCAATCCACCCAACTCGGTGGTTTATGAGGACTTTTCATGTACCAGTCCACCCGACTCGGTGGTTTATGAGGACTTTTCATGTACCAGTCCTCGCGACTCCGCAGAGAGGAGCGATGCTAAATGTTTTTTTGCAACAGGAGGAGTCGCCCCCTGTAGGTCAGTCCACGAGAACGCACGTTTCAAGGCGTTCGCGTGTTGGATTTGCTCAGCGGATCAGCCATCTTGGATTTCGGACTACTTTTTTTTCAGGTTCTAGAGGCTATTGAGAGGCAAGTTTCCAGGGTAGAGGCCCTTCAGCCGATGTCTAGACCCATCTGCTGAGTTTATGTGATGGAGACGGGTAGACGAGTGGGAGATCTGGGTCAAGGAGGAGAAGGAGGAGGAAGAGGAGGAGGAGGCTGGAGCCGTGTAACATAACCTCTCGCTGTAAGCAGAACCTTGTATGACAGGCGGTGGTGTTATGACGGCGTGCAGAAATCCCCCCCGACCGTAAACATAGCAGACACAAATCAGAGACCTGTCTGTGTATATCACACACACACACACACACACACACACACACACACACACGCACAGATTACCTCCTTTGCAGTCGGGGGCGATGGGTGCCCCTGCAGGCTCTCTGCGCGCAGCGGAGGCGGGTGCAGGGTGATGATGTCCTCTTCCTCCGGCGGCTTCCAGATGTACTGCTCCCCGTTGCCCATGAACACCGCCTCCTGCCGACAAGGAGCCCGGAAAAGTATCGCAATTATCACCCGGAAGCGCCCGTGCAAAAAAATAAACAGAAATCACAGAATCAAAGCTCCCGACTAATTACATTTCCTCTGCTGCTAGCGAGAGTTTCCAAATCTGTATCTTTAAAAAAAAAAAACATAGACACACACATACACACACAGTAACATTTACCAGCTAATTGCTGGATGGTTTGTGCTATGTGAGTGTTGAGGAATGCCGGCCCAGTTGTTGAATTTTCCACAAGAGTTAATCAGTTCTTTTCTTTGGTTTGCGGCCAACTTGTCCCACAAGGTTATGCAGAGAGATAAAGTGATGACCAGAGATTATCCCTAGTTAACTGCTTTCACCGCAAAGCCCGAGGGAAGAAAATTAAATAAGAAATGCTTTTGACAAAACGTCTTACAACTTATTTGTATTACGACTTTTTCTGAAAATAAAAAGAGAACCGGACAAAACCAGTGACTGCTGGTGATTGAAAACCAATTAGGAACCAATCATAAACAACGTTGCGCTGCGCTGTACGTCCGACCGGCGACGATTAAACTTTCATACGCTCCTCCTGCGCAGCGAGAGTGAGTAACAGAAGCCGGGCGAGTAAATGGCTTCAACATGTGAACATTGTTTATCTCCTCGCTGGCTGCTGGCTACCTGTTGGCCCTGACACACACTGACACACACTGACACACACACACACACACACACACAGAGGCTGGTTGGCCGCCTGCCAGGCTCTTACATAATCCATCCTTCCACTCTTTACTCTGGCCGCTAACACCATGCTGCTCAGCACACTGCGAAATGGCAAATAAATGGGCAGAAGAAACACACACAAACACCCACACACACACACACACACACACATCAAGGGTACACAAGTAAAGATTAAAAGTCAGGTCAACAACTGGGCCGACATCCACAGCCAAGATTAAATTGTTTAATGTAGCGTACCAACCTACTTAATAAATCTCTCTAACCAAAATGACAATGTCACCTGTTTTATGCTCTGCCAAACACACACACACACACACACACACACACACACACACACACACACACACAACAGATGGATGTGTGTGCCAGCACAGGAAAGGCTGTTCACCATCCGATCATTGTTCCCTCTCAGAACTGCCCTAAAAACCTTGACTCATTACGCGCCCCAGCCGGCACATTACGGCTCTATTCATGAGGCTCAAATAATACAATTTTTAAAAAAAAAACTCAAACAAGTGGGTTTTGGATCGTAGGTTTCATAAATCATTCATTTCAAACACAAACTGACTATTTGAGAAGACGATGAGGCATAAAACGAGTGGTTAAAACCCACGAGGCGCTTTAGTTTGGGCACAGCGCCCTCTGCTGGCAGACAGGCGGCAATGCAGCAAACGTGGTTTGAGTTTTGCGTCGAAGCTCCATCACCTCCACAGCTCTGCTTTCCTGTCCGTACCTTTGGGAAGGAGTGCAGCTGGAAGGGCTCCAGTCCTTTGCGCGGGAACTCCTGGCTGCGGTGCAGCGGCGGCGGCGCGGTGGAGGGCGAGTCGCTGACGCTCGATTGGCTGTCGGACTGACTGTCCGCCCCGTTGTTGTCCTTCCTGTTGGGCTTGTCCACCTTGAGGCAACGAGTCAAACATCGCTTTCAGTTCAAAAGAACACATCATGCACCAGTTTGAGAGGAGTATTTTAAACCTAAAAGCGAATAGGAACCGCTGTAAATGTTTTGATGCAGTTTTTGGAGACTCATGGATGCCCTTTTTTTAATCTTTCTCAACACAGTTGAACTGCTCCACTCAAAGTTGTATTACATTAATGTGTTATCCTCGCTTTTTACATTCCTATACTATAGAGCGCATTCACCCACGTGACCACATCAAGCTTTGGCGACCATGTTGGGGTCCATGCACGGCATTGTTTTGCTGTGTTTATGCAGTTCTTAAGACATGACCATCATATCCTGAAGGAGACACAATTTCAGTTTAAAACGGCGTGTCTTGTGATTGTTGTACTGTGCCTCATTGTTGGATGTGGGACTAATGATTCAGAATATGGGTTTATCAGCTAAACAAGACAGGCTTGTACTTCAACTTGTTCAGCTTCTCAAATAATGCATCTAACTTACTTCGGCTTCTCTCGGCGTATGAGCGTTAGGACTGTTCTCATGTGTTTCTGTTGACACATCGGGTTGTGGGCACGTTTCCATTGACACACTCGTCAATAATCTCCTTTTGCTTTTTCGCCGAGCGAAAATCAATGTCTTTGACTTACGCAAAGGGAACTGTGGATGTCGGCGCCGCCTTTCTGCCGCAACTGGTTGCGAGGAAAAGTAAGCGAGTAAAATCAGGCTAAAAAGCGTTGGGCTTCTGGTGTGAATACGGCTTAAGCCTGCAGACTTTTGTCCGCCTTGAAACTTTCCTGTGTGTAAAAACTTGTCTCCAGTACACAAAATCCATTGCCTCCACTAGCAGCCGGCTAACTAAGTGGACCCCAAGATGGCGCGATTGAGATGCTGACGTCACGTGAATACGCTCTGTATTGGCGAAAATGAATAAAATAGAAAGGGTTTAATCAGAAAGGGCAAAACATCAGGTGACGCTACCCGCCATGCTTTGTGTGGCGATGTCATGTGACAGGATAACTGTTGAGGTAATCAACCCTGATGTTTAAACTAGTTGAAAAGCCTCGGTGCTGTTGTTGTGAGTGGATTCAATAACCTCCCGTGACCGGCGACCCTCTGGTACCTTTCTGAACTTGCGTATGGAGGCATACTCGGCGGCCGTCGGCTCCTGGGCGGCGACGGAAGACAGAGGCGACCCGTTGACGCCGTTACCTCGTCCCGCCGGTGGCCCGTTGATGGCGCCGTTGCCTCGGCCGCTCTGTGAAGGGGAGAACGACGACAAAACAGACAAAGGAAAGTTTTTGTGAGTCCGAAGATGTCAGCTACAAACACAAAGCGCCTGAAACACACACGAGCTAAGGAAGCACGCCATCTACAGGCAGACGAGGAAACAACCGCTGGAGCTGTCACTGAGATGTTGACTGAATATGAGATCAATGTGGATCTCACGATTCACACCCTGAGGAAAAAGGGTCTGCAAACGGGTTCCTCCTGAAGGGCAGAGGTTCTAAACATTGTTTCGGAAGGGTTCTTTGTGAGACTAAGGGTTTGCGCTGCATCACATCAGCACTTAAGGGTTCTAGATAAGACCATAGAAGTGTTCTCTATAGAACCCCCAAGGTGTGTTCTAGATCAGAATCCTAGTAGACCCGCCACGATGGGGTCCTAGAAACAGTATCACCTGGGTGGGTTCATAAAAGGGTTCTTGGTAGGTCTTCCTGGGTTGGGTTCTAAAAACAGGTTCTTGGTAGAACCCCTTGGATCGGTTCTATGAAAGGGTTCTTGGTAGACCTTCATGGGTTGGGTTCTAAAAACAGGTTCTTGGTAGAACCCCTTGGATCGGTTCTATGAAAGGGTTCTTGGTAGACCTTCATGGGTTGGGTTCTAAAGACAGGTTCTTGGTAGAACCCCCTGGATCGGTTCTATGAAAGGGTTCTTGGTAGGTCTTCCTGGGTTGGGTTCTAAAGACAGGATCTTGGTAGAACACCCTGGATCGGTTCTATGAAAGGGTTCTTGGTAGAACCCACTGGGATAGCTCTCAGAAGGTGGGTACAACATCCAGGGAGGATTCTAGGTGGAACCATCACACCAAAGAAGGGTTCTCTGTAGCACATCACATCTTCAGGTGGAACCTTTGACAGATGATTCTATGTATCACCGTTCACATTGACTTCTTTATTAGATCCTTTCACAGGGTTCCTTTAGAAAAGGTGGAACCGTAAAAGGTTTCACCTATATGAGGATAAGAACCCCAAAAATGGGGACCCTTTTTTACGTCACAAGGTACAAATCAAGAAAAAAAACATGGTATAAATCCAAAAAACAAACATGTTAGGTATCAAATTAAGCATAGAAATCAGCGCTACGAAAAAATATATAACCCTCATGTACAAACTGGGTGCAAGGTTCTTCAGATTTGGGTGTGTGTACTTACGTTCCCGTTCCCGCCGCGAGCGCCGCTGGCCTGAGCGGGGGGGCTCTGGGCGGCTCTGACTGAAGCCGGCGTGCTGTTTAAGGTGGGCGGGGGCGCCGAGGGGCCCTTGGGTGCCGCGTCGCCGTCCCGGACCCCCACGCTCTCGTACAGGCCGTCGTCCAGGCAGCGGGTGGGCGTGGCGTTGTTCCGAATGCCCACCTCAGTGTAGGTGTGGTCTCTCGCCTCCCCTCCTGCTCCTCCGACGACGACACCTCCTCCTCCCACTACGCCACCTCCTCCTCCACCTCCTCCTCCTCCCCCGTCCACCCCCGTCTCCCCTCCTCCCCCCTGGCTGGACCCCTGGGGACTGGTGGGGATCTGCGGGAGCTGGCGCCCGTGGGACGGCCTCAGGTCCGTCTGGGAGCGCCGGCTGTGGAGGAGCAGGAGGTCCATGCTGGCTGGACGGCTCTTGCCAACAGCTGCACAGAGAGGAAGAGGAGGAGGAAGAGGAGGACAGGGAGGTGGGGGGGGGGGGGGGTTTGGAGTTGGATTGGGAGTTGTGCAACAGATATCGTCGTGTGCAAAAGCTGTCGGCCGTCACTCACAGTTTCCATTGCAGGGGAAGCGATTGATCTCGTGCAGCCGGGTGTCAGATTTGCTCATGGAGTTCAGTTTAGGGTGTCGAAGGGAACCCTGCTGTCGACACATCGACACACGCGTCAGCACGTTAGCACACGCGCACACGCTTATGCAACCGGGTGAGCAGAAGGAGACGAGGAGGGAGAGAGGGAGGGAGGGAGGGAGGGAGGGAGGAGAGTGCTGGGGAGTAAACATGAAAGCATGTCTCACCATATTTACAGACGTCCCCTTCTCTCCGGCTGGCGGGTGCTTACTCTTGCTCTTTCTGAGCGAGGAAGGGAGGAAGGTCATCGGCAGCCGGCGGACCGAGAGAGAGAGAGAGAGAGAGAGAGAGAGAGAGAGAGAGAGAGAGAGAGAGATACCATCAGCACCCGGCGTCGGCT
>NW_027176153.1:3330871-3333371 GCF_023055335.1 Clinocottus analis
AACTGAGAGCTGCGAAGACGTGTGGAGGGGCGGATGCAGAGCAGCAAGAGCAGCAGCATGCAGCGGTGCAGCGCGACCACAGGGTGGAAGGTTTTACCCCGAGTCTCTGACATCACACACACACACACACACACACACACACACACACACACGCACAGCGCCTGAACAAAACACACCAGCATGAAACGGGAGATTGTTTTGTGCTGCAAGTCTCCCGATTGCACAATGACTTTGCAAATGGAAAGTCAAAGTGAAGATGATGCAATACCTGCTCAAACTAAACTATATATATATATATAATATATATATATATATATATATATATATATATATATATGGTTGTGTCTCTTCTTAAAGCTTAGTCAGGATGTTGTGTGTCTAATTTCTTTGATTGTCTCTTTGTGTTGTTGCATTTTACAGATTCCTTACAGAGTTTTTGTTTAACCCTTCACAGCCCAGAACAGAACACGCCTCTACCATCTACGAGTCTTTCTTTCACTATTTTTGTTTATTTTTATTTGAACTTTTGAAACAGGATATGATTCCTTCCCATACTTTTTTTATATTCATCTTGTTTATTGTAAATCATATGCACATATATGTGCGACGTGGCCAATGTAGCTGATTCTTCTTCAGCCGCGCAGCCGAGACACTTTGCAGAGGAAACATTGTCATTAGATATTTAAATTAACTTCTTTTAGTTTCTTTCTTTCTTATATTTCATATATATATATATATATTATATATATATATATATATATATATATATATATATATATATATATATATATATATATGTGTGTGTTTCATAAATGTTTTAATGTGGATAGCACTTTAAACCATGTAATACAATGATTATTAGTATTATTGCTGCTTTGTGACGTTCCCTCAGGCTTCAGTCACATGTTACATTTTGAGGGACACCTTGAGATGAACTATTTCTACAACTACATGACTTTTTCTATAGTTATGCCGTCTCAAGACGTTCCGAGGAGGAAGACTGTGCCTGAGCGGCTTCACCAGCAGGAGGAAGAGCTGAGGAGCCGCCTGTGTGAGGTGTTTAAAGCATATTGAGGTCAACATCAGCACTTCTCAGGTGATTCCCTGCAGTCATCTGAAATTAAAGAAATCCGTACAGCTGCTGCGGGAGAGGTTGTGTGTGTGTGTGTGTGTGTGTGTGTGTGTGTTTCTTTCGGAATATCAAGCGCACACACACCACGCTGAAGCACGAGAAGTACAACACATTAGTAGTATTGATCGATGGCCTCGTCCGTATTGACTGACAGAGGGAAACATTTCAATGAGCTGAACTTCTCCAGCGAAGAGAGAGGATGAACGCTGAGGGATCGAACCGCCGGGTTGTTTGAATTGACCCTATTTGCACTGAGCAGGAGGGACGGAGAGACGCTGGTGTCGACCTGTCAATCACCTTCAGTAGCCCCGCCCCTAGAGCATCCCCTGCTCCATGGTCTGTGGAGGCATAGACTTCTATACAACCAGAGGAGTCGCCCCCTGGTGGTCAGGAGAGAGAATGCAGCTTTAACACACCGCGTAAAAACACACACACACACACACACATCCTTGTGGATTAACAAAGCCACGCACTTTTCCTAATTGTCGCTGCAGATCCACGAGGCCGATATGTTCCCGTCATCTTCAGCTTTCAGTCTCTGTCATCACATTAGCACAAATCCAGCGAAGTGATTATTATCAAGGGCAACAATGGAGTAAAGCCCCGAGATACAAAGATCTGTGTGTGTGTGTGTGTGTGTGTGTGTGTGTGTGTGTGTGTGTGTGTGTGTGTGTGTAAAAGCACTACTCTTGCTCACTTCATTATTTCAATTAAATAAGCGCACGCCAACAATTTACACAACCGAGACGTCCACAAACAGGTGGTATGATGTGTTTTTAAAACACTAGATATCAACCTGCTGCCGACAGGAGATGAAATAGAAAAGAAAGAGAGCGAGAGAGAGAGAGAGAGAGAGAGAGAGAGAGAGAGAGAGAGAGGAGTGTAGCGGACGACGCGTCTTCTGAACAAGTTGGTCAGACCACGACAGCACTTCACATCTGGGGGGAGGAGAGGAATCACATCATGTCCTCAAGGGACACCACGTCATCACAACGTGGAGAGATGGAGGGAGGAGGTGGAGGAGGGGGGAGGGGGGAGGGGGGGAGACAGACAGTAGGTGAAGGAAGGTGTGTGTGTGCATATTTGCCATCAGCTGCATTGCCTCTCTTCAGCCTCGTTTATGCTTCTGCGTCACGTCGACGCCGTCGTTGAGCATCCAACGTTCTGCGTCGCTCTGCAATTCACCGCCACGCCGCCAGGGGGGCGTGGCCGTGTGGTTTCAGGGGTTAGAGCCGAATCCTCGCCTTCTCTTCCGGTCACAGTAAACAAGAGTAAACAATGGCGACCGAGGTGGAGCAGCTGTATTTAGAGTCGGAGCTCATCAATATTGAAGCGCAAAAAAAAACAAAAAAACAACGACAGTAAATT
>NW_027176153.1:3338371-3358371 GCF_023055335.1 Clinocottus analis
GAGATTGAGACATAAACTCATGTTTACAATGTTTACTGAGGGAATACATCAAGAGAGAAGTAGAGTCACTTATATAGACTTCTATACAACCAGAGGAGTCGCCCCCTGGTGGTCAGGAGAGAGAATGCAGCTTTAACACATGAAGCATAGACTTCTATACAACCAGAAGAGTCGCCCCCTGGTGGTCAGGAGAGAGAACGCAGCTTCAACACGTGAAGCGTAGACTTCTATACAACCAGAGGAGTCGCCCCCTGGTGGTCAGGAGAGAGAATGCAGCTTTAACACATGAAGCATAGACTTCTATACAACCAGAAGAGTCGCCCCCTGGTGGTCAGGAGAGAGAATGCAGCTTTAACATGTGAAGCGTAGACTTCTATACAACCAGAGGAGTCAGCCCCTTGTGGTCAGGAGAGAGAATGCAGCTTCAACACGTGAAGCGTAGGCTTCTATACAACCAGAGGAGTTGTGTATGGCTGCAGTGTGAGCGTCTCTACTGTATAGAGTTATGAAATAGCTCCGGCGCGGCGGTGAAGGGCGTTGGCTCCGCCGCTGAAGGATCTGTCAGCGCGGCGGCGCTCTGAGGATTCTCCTGTCAGACTCGGCCTTATTTGTCAGTCGGCTGTGATTCTGCTCCCTCAGCTTTTGTCGCGTCGGCCTCAGAAGGAGGACTCCCGGGAGGAGAGCGGGCGCCCGGGAACCTCGAAGCCGAGACTCTGCACATCGGGTCGGATCTTCTTCTTTTCTTTATTTTTTTTTACCCCGGAACAGAACAGACGGAATGCTTGAGCTCCAGCGATAACGCCCGTTCAGAGGCTTTTAGAAAAGAGGCTTTGAAGATCTCCGGAGGTGCTGTCAACGCGGCGCAGAGAGGACTCACAACCCATGTGGTGTCTGCAGTTTATTTTCAAACTATTTCATGTGGAGGATGCGCTTCATATCTGCAGGAGGAGGAGGAGGAAGAAGAAGAAGAAGAAGAAGAAGAAGAAGAAGAAGAAGAAGAAGAAGAAGAAGAAGAAACCTCTCCCAGCGTCCCCACTAACCGCCACATGATCATCACTCTGTCAATAAGTACACTGTGTGCTGCACACAGGATGTTCACATGCAGCCTGTTGTGTTGTGTTGTGTTGTGTTGTGTGTCATTAGATGTTACAGCTGTCCCTATTAAACGGACTCAGTACCAGACGTCTGCTTGTGTTCGTGTGCGTCTCCAAACACAATATTATAAATGATATTCCTCTCGTCTTCGAGGACTCCGAGTCGCACAAATCGTTCATGTCACGATCTCAACTTGACTCAAAAAAACGAGGACGTGACTCAGCAAAGTGTCCCTTTATTATTAATCAACGCACACATATTTTACATTTTCTATTTGTTGTTGCTGTTGCCTCGTCTTCGTGAAGTTTTTTGTTTTATCGTCTGACGATTTCAGGATTACGCCCCGTTTTAAAAGACAGGAAACACACACTGTCAGACAAGCGTGAGTGCAAACGCACACACACACACACACACACACACACACACACACACACACACACACACGTGTAGACCCACATGGCAGCGCCAGTTCCCAGGTCTCCGGTGGCAAGTGATGTTTTCACACTTGTGTGGGGAGATTGCTATTTCTGCGCGGAGCCAGATAACTCAATTATTCATCGCGGATGCTGGTGCACTCACTTTACCTCCATAAGGAAGGGGGCGGGTGTGTGTGTGTGTGTGCATGTGTGTGTGTGTGTGTGTGTGTGTCTGTGTGCGTGTGAGAGGACCTCCGACAGAAGATGAACTGCTGACACGCCACACCACACAGAGGCGGGAGGCGAGAGGAGCCGTCATAAACACGGCGATCGCAGCGATGCGAAGCGGGAGGCTGAGGATCAAAGAGCGAAAAGGAGAAGGAGAAGAGGGAAGGAATTAGTTCCCTTCCTCTCCTCCTCTCCCGCTAGATAACCGGTCACAAAGGAAGAAGACTTTCTGAAACTCGGCCACCTTTCTGCACCTTTGTGATGAAATCATTCAAAAAGCAGCGCGTGCTAAAAGCAAAGAGAGCCGCATTTTGAGGGCGTCGGCGTCGTTTGTCACACATTTGAAGAACACGTGCAGGAAGACAGGCGAGAAAAGGGCGGGGGGCCATGCGATCGAGGCGGCGACCCGGCGGGTGCATCGTGGGAAGCCACGGCCGCTACACAGAGGAGCGTTTCCTCTCAACCATCAAGCCAATTTCAAGCTATTTCGTGTTATTCTGTGTTTTGGAATGCACAAAAAAGGAGAAACATGAACTAGGTGTGTTTCCATCAGCTGGTTTTAAACTGTAATCTACCAGTAGACAGAGTGGAAGAAGAACGCAGCATTTGAAGCTATACGGTAACACATGCGCTGTAATTTGTAGATGAATCCCCTCAAAAAATCCATTTGTAAGCCACGTAATCATGAACCAGGAAGTTTAATGCGTTGAAAACCAATTTTTGTCTCTTTTTCCCTGTGAGTCGTCGTAGGAACCCCAAATGAATTCCAATACTTGTGTTTATTGTATGTATTTGTTCAGTCTTGGGGAAAAAATGCATATCTGCAAAAAAAAAAAACACTTTTAAAAGATAGTTTGATCATAACTATGAACATCCAGCATGATATGAGCCAGATTCCTCAAAAATGCCTCCCGGAGCGTCAATAAGACACCTTTATGGAAAGATTAGGACCTAAAGAATCATAATCTGCAACAAAAAATCATAATAAAACAAAGTCTTGTTCTGTAAGGAAGGAGATTCAGTCTGGTTCGATTAAAAAATGGAGAAATTACATAAAGATTGCGAAAAGATTGTCTGAATGGGGCATGCTGGGACTTAAAATGGACGCTGGAGGATTTTGGTGCACAGTTTTCAAAAGGTTAAAAGACCCCAAAGAGTGTCTAAAACCTGCCTTTGCTTTGCTGACCAGTGTTACTAAACACACACACACACACACACACACACACACACACACACACATACAATATAGTAAACAATTACACACACTGAAATGCAACCTATGTCGCAGACGCACAAAGACACGCTGAAAAATACAATCGTACCTTCATACATTTAGTTTTTTCCCCCCCAAATTTAAACATTTTTTTTTTTTGCACGTGTTGCATCAAATCCTCGACTCGGAAAAGCAAGTAGAGGGGAAAAAATAAAAACCTGTGCACATGTAGGACAGGCTCATAACTCCCCGCCTTGCTGCTGCTGCTGCTGCTGCTGCTGCTGCTGCTGCTGCTGCTGCCCCCCTTTATTTCCCCCGAGGACGACGCCGGAGCGCCAATTGGAGCAGTTACACATGTCGACACTTTCATGCAACCGTTTACCGCGCCGCGCCCGCCCAGTGGCTCTTTTCATCAGCCGCGCGGTCTGCAGCGCTCACGCGGCCGCGCCGCACGCGCACGCCGAGCACTCACAGGGATACGTGTCTCGCTTTTGACAGATCACACACACACACACACACACACACTTTCATCTTTAGGCAGGCAGAATCTATGAGCGATTTATTTTAAATCCATTCCCCTGGGGGGGCGGGCGGGGGGGGGGGGTTTAGGGATTTAGGGGACCGAGCAAGTCCTCAATCTGATCGCGGCGTTTGCTTTCTATGTCAGCAATTCGTGAATCCGAGCCGGAGGTTTTCTGGTCGTGTGCATGTTTGTGTTCGCGAGCGAGCTAATGAGGGAGGGAGGCAAGGGTGGAAGGAAGGAGGGAGGGAGGGAGGGTGGAGGAGACACAGGAAGAGCGTGCGCTGGCACTGCGCTGAGTGCATACTGTAAGTTAGCATGCTGTCTGTAGCAGACGCCCCCGTGGTTTTTGGGTGAGTCACTCTCTTGCACTTGCAAGCTTGCATCCAGTCTTACAGACATCCCGCCTTACAGGCCTTTCGCTGTGTGACGCCGCTCCATTTTCGTTTTTGTTTTTTTTGTGTGTGTGTTAGAAAAGAAAAAAAAAATGAAGCACAACATGAGAACCTAAAGGTTTTGCTCTGTGAGAAGCTTTGGCTTCGGGGGCACAACAAAAGGCTAAAAAGCGCGGCACACGCCCCTCTCCCATTCAGCGCCCGGCCCGCTAAGTACCATCCGGACGACTGTGTCCAATTCTCCCCGGGTATACCATTTCCATTTGAAAGGTGGTTAGCGCCCATTGAGCCGGCGTTATCGTGGCCGTGCAGACAGCGAAGGAGAGAGAGAGAGAGAGAGAAAGAGGCCGGACCAGCTCCTTCCCGCCTCGGACGGAGGAGCCATCGATTTTGATTCAGCCGACTCGGCCTCGACCAATGGCAGCTCATGGAAAAACCATTAACCCAGGTGTGTTGCTCAAACGTTAAGCCACAAGCATGAGAGAGAGAGAGAGAGAGACAGAGAGAGAGAGAGAGAGAGAGAGCGATAGCTCTGTGGGTTGCTTCTCAATGGAGGAAGCAGGCTCCTCTCTATGTGAGTCACACTGGCTTTCTTTACACTTCTCGAACAAGGCCACCTACCTCACACCTCCACTGTTGCACAGATACCGAGTCGCTACGCCTGCTCTATCATACATCATCTATCAGCTATCAGCCATTATCTATCATCTATCAGCTATTAGCTATCATCTATCATCTATCAGCTATCATCTATCAGCCATTAGCTATCATCTATCAGTTATCATCTATCAGCTATTAGCTATCATCTATCAGCTATCATCTATCAGTTATCAGCTATCATACATCATCTATCAGCTATCATCTATCAGCTATCAGCCATTAGCTATCATCTATCAGTTATCATCTATCAGCTATCAGCCATTAGCTATCATCTATCATACATCATCTATCATCTATTAGCTATCATCTATCATCTATCAGCTATCATCTATCAGTTATCAGCTATCATACATCATCTATCAGCTATCATCTATCAGCTATCATCTATCAGTTATCAGCTATCATACATCATCTATCAGCTATCATCTATCAGCTATCATCTATCAGTTATCAGCTATCATACATCATCTATCAGCTATCATCTATCAGCTATTAGCTATCAGCTATTAGCTATTAGCTATCAGCTATTAGCTATCAGCTATCAGCTAATAGTTGCAGCACTACTTTATATACATTGCTATTTGCCACTTGGCCGTATCACCAGGCGACAACCTGAGGTTCTGTAAAGTAAAGCCAACGGTGAAGTGTCTTAAAACCTGCATTCTCTCTTCTGACCACCAGGAGGCAACTCCTCTGGTTGTATAGAAGTCTATGCTTCATGTGTTAAAGCTGCATTCTCTATCTTGACCACCAGGGGGCGACTCCTCTGGTTGTATAGAAGTCTATGCTTCATGTGTTAAAGCTGCATTCTCTCTCCTGACCACCAGGGGGCGACTCCTCTGGTTGTATAGAAGTCCATATAAAGGACTCTACTTCTCTCTTGATGTATTCCCTCAGTAAACATTTCTAGTTTCAAGTCTTCTTTTCCTCTTGTGTCACTTCTTGGTTGCTGAAAAAAAACCAAGATGGCGACCGGCTAACAGATGTCAAACTCGAGGCTTCAAAACAGCGACCCGCAAACCAACGGGTGGCGTCATGTTGCCTACGCAGTCTTCAGTTTATGAGGATCAAACATGAAGAAGCCTGAGATCACTTCATAGAGTCCTTCATAAGTCAAAGTCACAATCAGTAGCGGCGCTTGTGTACAGTTAGCGAATGGAAACATTAGCAACGCGATGTGAAAACATCACAAGTCACATTTCATTAATATTTCACAGGCATTTGCTGCTCAGTATGGGAGAAGTAAATCATATCAGTAGTGATTCCACTCTGTGTCTGACCCGCTGGCCGTGCATGCTTGAAGCCAGTGGGATGTGTGTGTGTGTGTGTGTGTGTGTGTGTGTGTGTGTGTGTGTGTCAGTGTGAACGGGGTTAATATAGTGCAGGGCGGCTGCTAATTGGGTTAGCACACGGTTTGGTTAATTGGGTTAGCAGAGATTCCATGACAGCTTCCACGCTGACGGACCCAGCTTGCTATCGATCTGATGGGTGAACGAGGGGGACAAACACAGCAGGTGCTTTCATTAAACAAGTGCGAGCATGTGCAAACACAACGAGCTACACACACACACACAAATGCACACATACACACGAACGTGTCGGATTACATGGGAAGTTACTGCATCGGAGGAGGTGCACAGATCCCATCAAGTAAAAACCGCAAAAGAGGGCTGGAAAACGATGACGTGCATTTCGTGAAAAATGGTAACAAATGGCTAAATAAATATGGATTTGTGTGTGTTTGCTTGAAAGAGAGGGGAAAGTGTGTGAGAGAGGGTAAAAAAAGAAGAAGAAAGAAACCACCTGGGACCTCAGCTGCCTTTCATCTGGGAGGTGAATACATAAATAATAAAAATTAAATCATCAAAAACAGCCCAAAAATAGTCCCGGCGCTTCTCAAAGAGAGTATGATACGTCCCACATTCTTCAAAGTTACGTTAGCTGGTAACTCTTCAAATTCAATTATCTGGTTTTTTTCAAGATGCCAAATAGTGATAGTGATTTTGGCTATATATATATATATATATATATATATATATATATATATATATATATATATATATATATATATATATATATTGCACCAGTTACACACAGGATGTAAAATGACTTTGGTGTGAGAAGCAGCCCCCTTGAATTAAAATGTCATTTTGCGATAAAACCCCCCAAAAAGTGAGAGAATAATTTGGTTGTGCGTCTCCGGGCTTTGATGCGCTGCCTGTTTCCGTAGCGACCCGTTATCTGATGGTAGCTAGGTGCGATGTGCGAAGGCGTCAGGGGAGCCGAGCACTAAATAAAGATATTTTTCAAGGTTTTTTTTTTTTTTTCGGGCCGCGAGAAAATCTCAACCCCAGTTGTGTCACTTCACTTCCTCGCTTAACGCAATCTGCTGCCTCCTAAAATAGCTCGGTGCTTCTCTGAAGCCCGGCTCTTGACTTTAACACCGAGATAGACGGATAAGAGAGGACGTGCTGCGGTGAAAGAAAAAGAAAAGAAGAAAAAAAGAAGAGCGCATGTGTCAATGCGCGAAAGAAAAAAAGAAGGGAAAAAAAAACACGCTGCGACAAGCACATGAAAAAACTAGAAAATTTCGCAAGAAATTTTGAAAGTGTGGCTACTACTGCCGTAAGACCTCGCAATATATAGCTTTTGTTTCTGACGCCCGTCTCTCCTCCAAAGCACTTGAGTTGGTTTGTGTGTTAAACTGATTGGCTGATATGAAGCACCTGTGTGCTGCCATCGTCATGGTGACCAAGTGAGCGCCAGCAGACTGATTAGAGGCAGACTGGACTGTGGACTTAAGGAAATAAACTACTGAACGTCCTGAACACACACAAACGTATATGAAATATCATATGACCTTATTAATGATCACAGTGTTGACAACTACACAATATAAAACACACGTAAACGTCTTTGTGTGTGTCTGTGTGTGTGTATGTGTCTGTTTGTGTGTGTGTGTTTGTGTGTCTGTTTGTGTGTGTGTGTGTTTGTGTATGTGTTTGTTTGTTTGTGTGTGTGTCTGTGTGTGTGTCTGTGAGACAAACAGACAGAGAGACAGAAGTCATCTGTGTTGTGTGTGCGTGTGTAAGTGTCTGCGTGTCTGTTAAACTGCCCTAACGAGAACACCTGTGGGTCGTTAAATCAAAGGTTGCCATGGTGATGACTTCAAAGGGACTTCCTTACGCTGAGCTTAATAGACCTAAATACTGTGGAACTCCTTTCAAACTATTTAAAAAAAATGGTACTTTAAAAGCCCCGATTGCTTCGATATCGCATATTGAGCGTTAGGAAGACCTGATGAACAGATACTGTGACTGGCGAGTCTGTACGATAAAACATGTGTCTGTACGGGCGATTTACAAATCAGGTACGAGCTTCAGGGGAGACGTGCTTTTGGAGGGAGATTTAACATGGCGGCGGATGGCAGAGCGAGGTGGACTTGCTCTCACATTCAGTCCGATTTCAAGACGTCTGAATCCGTTGGATTCCTATCGACCGCAGTTTATGACAGAAGACAAGATTTCCAACGTTTCTATCCAACAATGGTGTATGAAGAGTGAACATTGTGGGAGTAAAGACAAAATACGTTTTTTTTTTTTAACAGTTTCTGTCGCTTCTTCTCACTCTGTTAATTGGCGCGCCACCCTCTACGAACGTTTCGTGAAATTTTTTTTATGTTTTTTGCATTTTTCGGGAAAACGTACGGGCGAATCTCTTAGAAAAGTCATAGCTCACGATTCCCGCGCAAACCGCACGTTTCGATGTAATTTTTGCGCATGTGCTGGCAACGCTCTGGGAGGAGTAGTGGTTTGACTATAAGAAGAATAATAATAATAACTAGAAAGAGCATTTCCTGCTGAAAATGCGTTGGAATGCAAAAAGCTGAAGCTTATAGCTGAAATATTTGAAAGAAATAGCTGAATATAGCGGAACATAGTGGAATATAGCTTAAATTAGCTAAATATAGCTAAATATATTTGAAAATGAAAGAATAGCTGAATATATGTAAAAATAGCTGAATATATTAATATAGCTGAAAATAGCGGAATAGATGAATATATAAATAAATAGCAAATCATTATTGAAAATATAGAAAAGGCAAAATACCTACTGAAACATTTTACAGTTCAAAGTCATTTAATTGAACTGTTGAAAATTCTTGTCGTTTAAATTTATAATTGGAAAAGTTGAAAGGAAAACTGCATCATCTAAATCAGGGGTGTCAAACATACGACCCGGCCCGCCACAGTGTCCAGTCCAACAGAAGAAAAAAAAAAGTTTTTTTGAAAAATTAAAATCTGTCATAGGTGGGGTTTGAACCACTGACCCTTTGCTCCTAAGGCGGAGTTGCTAACCACTGATCCACAGGTGCAGTTGGTGAGAGACCTGATATTACTGAGTCTCTACAAAACCATCCGTCAAACCTCAACGTGAACGTCAGTGACGCTGTTAATCCTGACGTTTATAACCAAAGTGACCTGCACACACGCGCGCGCACACACACACACGAACGTGCACGCGACCATAATAACACGTTCACGCGCGAGCACGGCCGTTCATGTGCGCGACCCGTTCGCGTGTGCGGCCGCTTACGTGCCTGCTGCCTGTAGATGCACAGACCAAAGGGCTGCTGCTGGGGACGGACCGGCTCTCCCATTCAGTCGGAACTCAACACGTCTTATCTGTTGGATTCTTATCGACCGCAGTTTACGGCAGAAGACAAGATTTCCAACGTTTTGAGCTATAAATTATGTCCAAAGAGTATACGGTTTGGAGTAGAGAGCAAGTTTGAAATATGTGTATCGCCAAGTGCCCTCGCTCTGGAGTCTGACGTCACCGCTGTGAGCTGCCCAACACACAATAATGAGAAAGGCAGAAAAGGTGCGGAAAAACTATAAAACGAAAACGCCTACAGTTAAAACACTATAGGAGATATCAAAAAGATGAGTAATACAATAACAGCTAAACGTTTTGTCAACATTTTAAAGGTGGAATGGTGTCTCTAGTTGAAGGCATGACAGAGCCTTTCCCTTTTGAAGTTGAAGAGTTGAAAGCGGATTTGAAGATGTTCTTCATTGGAAACCATTCATTTTTTTTTTTATAAAAAGCTGAATAATTTTGAAAATTGAGAAAATATGAAAAATGTAAAAGCGTAGATTAATAGCTAAAGGTTTTGTCAACATGTGAAATTTTAAATATTGTCTCAAGCTCAACGTATGAAGAAACTGTAAACGTTTGAAGTTGAAGATGATTTGAAAATTTCCCCATTGGGTCCCATTATAAAAAAAATCATAAAAAGCTTAATAATTCAAAGATTTGAAAAGTCTGAAATATGAAAAGTCTTAGCCATCGTGTCCTTAGGTAACTGAATATTTTTATAATTGAACTTTTTTCTGTAGCTGAAAATATGAAAGAGTTGAAGAGGTCCAAAATACGGATGGAAGAAATAGAATAATAATAAAAAGTTTAATAAAGATTTGAAGAACAATAGTTGGAATGCTTGCAGCATTCCAACTAACTAGAAAATTTCGCAAGAAATTTTGAAAGTGTGGCTACTACTGCCGTAAGACGTCGCAATATATAGCTTTTGTTTCTGACGCCCGTCTCTCCTCCAAAGCACTTGAGTTGGTTTGTGTGTTAAACTGATTGGCTGATATGAAGCACCTGTGTGCTGCCGTCGTCATGGTGACCAAATGAGCGCCAGCAGACTGATTAGAGGCAGACTGGACTGTGGATTTAAGGAAATAAACTACTGAACGTCCTGAACACACACAAACGTATATGAAATATCATATGACCTTATTAATGATCACAGTGTTGACAACTACACAATATAAAACACATGTAAACGTCTTTGTGTGTGTCTGTGTGTGTGTGTATGTGTCTGTTTGTGTGTGTGTGTTTGTGTGTCTGTTTGTGTGTGTGTGTCTGTTTGTGTGTGTGTGTGTTTGTGTATGTGTTTGTTTGTTTGTGTGTGTATGTGTGTCTGTGTGTCTGTGTGTGTGAGACAAACAGACAGAGAGACAGAAGTCATCTGTGTTGTGTGTGCGTGTGTAAGTGTCTGTGTGTCTGTTAAACTGCCCTAACGAGAACACCTGTGGGTCGTTAGATCAAAGGTTGCTATGGTGATGACTTCAAAGGGACTTCCTTACGCTGAGCTTAATAGACCTAAATACTGTGGAACTCCTTTCAAACTATTTTTAAAAAATGGTACTTTAAAAGCCACTATTGCTTCGATATCGCATATTGAGCATTAGGAAGACCTGATGAACAGATACTGTGACTGGCGAGTCTGTACGATAAAACATGTGTCTGTACGGGCGATTTACAAATCAGGTACGAGCTTCAGGGGAGACGTGGCTTTGGAGGGAGATTTAACATGGCGGCGGATGGCAGAGCGAGGTGGACTTTCTCTCACATTCAGTCCGATTACGAGACGTCTGAATGTGTTGGATTCCTATCGACCGCAGTTTATGACAGAAGACAAGATTTCCAACGTTTTGAGCTATAAATTATGCCCACAGAGTACACAGTACGGAGTTTACGGCAAATTTAAAAAAAAAAAATCTTCAAGATCTGACGTGGGTCTGCCCTCTAACATGACATCACGTGCTCTGAACTCCGCAACACACACTCATGCAAAAGAGAGAAAAGGCGGCAAAAAAACATAAAACTAAAACGCTGACAATTATGACAGTATAAAATATATCAATAAGTGGAGATATGCGGTAATAGCTGAAAGTTTTGGCAACATTTTAAACTTGGAATGGTGTCTCTAGCTGAAAGCATGGCAGAGCCTTAGGCTTTTGGAGCTGAAGAAGTTTTAAAACGTTTTTCATTGGAAACCATTCATTTTTATTTTCATAAAAAGTTTAATAATTTAAATATTTGAAAAAATATGAAAAATGTAAAAGCGTAGAATAATAGCTGAACGTTTTGTCAACATTTGAAATTTGAAATTGTGTCTCTAGCTGAACGTATGAAGAACCTCTAAACGTTTGAAGTTGAAGATGATTTGAAGATTTCCCCATTGGGTCCCATTTTAAAAAAAAACATAAAAAGTTTAATAATTTAAAAATTTGAAAAGTCTGAAATTTGAAAAGGAAGTTGCACACGTGTGCTTAAGAAGCTGAATATTTGAATAATTGAACTTTTTTCTGTAGCTGAAAATATGAAGGAGTTGAAGAAGTCCAAAATACGTACGGAAGAAATAGAAGAATAATAATAATAATAAGTTTTTTAAAGATTCGAAGAACAATAGTTGGAATGCTCGAAGCATTCCAACTAATAAGCCCGCAGGAGAACATGAAGTGTGCTTCCAGCATGGGGTCTATGACCCCATGCGGCTGAAGCCACACTTAATAAAATACAACACCAACTGCAGGATCTGGATGACGTGATGCTGCTTGGTGAGGTTGTTTGGCGGCGAAGAGGATCACGTGACGACAGCCGCCCGAAAAGTTCCCAAGCTAACGAAAAACCCAAAGAAAGCATCAGGAAAATGTCCTTAAAAGGGGCCAAAGAGCACTATCAAGACTTATTCATTCACGATTTTGCGACTCAACCTTTCCTTCAAGCGCGTCAAATACTGACACTTGAAACTATTACGCTCTACGTACCCCGACAGCCTCAAATTTGGACGTGGCAGCTCCCACTCGTGGCATGCACGGTGGCTTTTCAAAATAAAAGTGCAGGTGTAGGCACCAATAAAACTCGGTTGACGTTGCCACTGAGGCAATCTCCCTCGAGAGCATTTTTGTTGCAATCAAATAATTTAAAAAATGAAGAAGAACATTATGCTAGCCTGCAAACAAACTTTCAGTCTTCCACAAGCGGCTAGCTAACAGCTGTGAGCACCAACAATGGCCACGTTCAGTGTTTATGCTCGTGGCGATTATTTTGCGGGAGGGGCTTTGGCGGGAGACTTTGGATGCTTTCTCGCGAGACTTCGCAGCTTTTGAAGCTCTTGCTGCTCGCCACTGTCATTGGAAAAGAGTTGGCAACATTTAGCTGAGTTAATTACCGTCTTTTCGAGTTTCTTGTAACGTCCGATGAGCCGAAACGTCACGACTGTCTGAAAATTCTCACGTAATTCGTCCACACAAATAATCACACCGAAGCACCACTTTAAATGTGCTCATCGGAGATGTGCTCGTAGGTTTCTGGGAGATAAACGTCCTTGGAGATGAAAAAAAAATGGAGCAGGGTTGTGCAGTCCCAGCCTCTGGAGTTCAGCTGACGTGATCTCTCTTTCCACAAAGCCACTCTTATTAAGCAGCAGCACTAAAAGCCCAGGGATTCTCTTACTAAACCAAATCGATAGAGGATCTGCCCGGCCGCGGCCCCCCGGGGGCCCTCCGGGCTCCACCCTTCCTCCAGGCTCTCTCCGTCCCTACAGTCTGGCTCGTTGGACAGCCGGGCGAGGCGGATGCTGCCGTGTGTGTAGACCGTGTGTGTAGACCGTGTGTGTAGACCGTGTGTGTTGCCGCACAGCCGAGGACGGATTTTGACACCAAACGCGTCGGCGCTGTATCTCAAAGAGGGTGAACCAGGCGACGCGCCGGCGCACCGATGAATAAATAACCAGCCGACGGGGCGTTTCCACGCTCGCCAACTCTCTGAGTGCAGCGGCCGGTCATCCGTCGCTAACACCTGAGCGACTGTCAGAGAGGAATCAATAACACAGCTCCTGTCGCAAAGGTGAGCTCGCTTACCGGCGAGTCTCAAACAGGAAGAGACGTTCATGGCGGAGCGCCACACGTCAACACATTAATGTAGACATGTATGAATGTACGTTATGCAACACGCAGATTCAGACAGATGGACTGGGAAGGTGAAACACACACAATTATGGTGATTTAGAGTGAAACGGACCCTAAAGCAGGGGATGCTTTAGGGCGGGGCTTACTGTGATTGACAGATTGCTGCCAAGAGAGCTTCTCTATATCACTTCCTCACAGCGTCTCCTCATACAAAGGTTCATGTTATATCTTTATATTATATATTTGTCCTGCAACAAATGAGCCCCAATGAGTCCTCGCCTGAATGTTCTCTGTTCTTAACCCTCTGTAACTTTGTTCTGCTTCACTTTATCAAAGTCACGCTTTGCAGAGAGAATGTTCACATGTTGAATGTTCACATGTTGAATGTTCACATGTTGAATGTTCACATGTTGAGCTATGGTTTGGTTACAGTTGGACTTTACAGCTGCATCATTTCAAACTAATAATCATCCTGAAAGTGTTTTTTTTATCGGCGGACCTGAAACCTTTTTATTTCTTTCTGTGCATCGTCTTCATTTCCTCTTAACCAGAAACACGTAGACTGATATTTACACATCTGAACAACATCTCACATGTGTACCTTTTCTTATAACACATCATTATTCAAACGGCCCTATTGGTTCCAGAGATACACACTTTTTGGTTTGGGGATGACATTTTTCGACCCAGAAATAGGTTGGGTTTTTAAAAGTTAAGCAGCGTTTTGTTTCTGTTGTGTTTGTTGTTGAACTAAAGAGTGCCGATCTAATGAAACAAAGCACGGAGCAGAAGAGCATCCCGTCCCCGCTAATGAGACCCAGATGATTTGCTCTGTTTGTACGGCTTAAACTGGTGTGAACACTTCTCCACCCACTCAAGTGACAAACTTTAAGGATAAAAAAACACAACCGTTGCCTGTTTGTTTGTCGTGAGGCAGAGTTGCCGAGCGGCCTGCGGTCACAGTGTTGTGTGTTCTTGGTGTAAAGTTCATTGGTGTAAAGTCAGTTTATCGTGAAAAGGTGATAAAGTGCTCTTCTAGTGGAGAACATGGCGTGAAGTGTCCTACATTTAGTCCCACATGGACTCAATGAGCGTTTTGGGGCAAAACACTGATCTCGTAATGAAGCAGAAATATCATAATTAAGGTGAGACACCTCCAGGATCAAAGTGGCACCTGTTCAAAGTTCAAAGAGAGCGGTGACCACGATGAATGGAAAGCCACACACACACACACACACACACACACACACGCACGCTCAGGAGGTTTTCATATAAAACCTTCACCAGAAGGCTAATGAATCAAAACGGTCCGCTCCACACACGAGTTGAGGCTTGATGGAATATTTCCTCTGTGAGACTTTGATTCAGAGCTCAGACTGCAGCTGATGCTGAGACCTTGAAAAGGTTTTCAGACTCTCTGAAGGAACTTTAAAGTGTGGCTTTAACGAACGCAGCGTTTGTCCGCATTGACAGCGTTCACAAGAAGACTCGTGCGTTCTGGAGGCGATGCGGCTCACCTGAACATCGTGTTCTGCTTTAGACTCGTACTCCCAACCATTTCAGATTAAGACGAGTGTGATGCATTGGGAATGTGCGTCTCAGTGGTTTTTTTGGCAAAATTAATTCCAATACTCTGCAAAAAATATCAGTTTTAAAAGATATTTTCATCGTAACTATGAACATCCAGCATGATATGAGCCAGATTCCCCAAAAAAGCCTCCTGGAGCGTTAATAAGACACCTTTTTGGAAAGATTAGGACCTAAAGAATCAGAATCTGCAACAAAAATCACAATAAAACAAAGTCTTGGTCTGTTAGGAAGGAGTTTCAGTCAAAAAAAACTGTCGTTTGGTTCAAAAATGGAAAGATTACGTATATTATGCTTGGGCATGCTGGGACTTAAAGGTGCATTTTTGGGGAATCTGGCTCATATCATGCTGGATGTTCATAGTTACGATCAAAATATCTTTTAAAAGTGATTTTTTGCAGAGACTGCAAGACTTTGCTGAACAAATACACACTATAAACACAAGTATTGGAGTTAATTTGGGGTTCCTACGACGACTCAAACACAGGACAAAGAGGTCTGGAGACAAAGTGGGTTCCACAGTTTTCAACAGGTTAAGCATAAAAAGTAAAAAAAAGGTTTTAAAAACGTAAAAAAAAAAACTATTTTTCCGCGAGAAACGACGATTTCAGGACATCGACCATTAAAAACAGCTCATTGGGAATGTTTGGTGTATTCACTGTTGGCACCCAAAGGTGCAGAGGGTCGAGAACGTGATCCACAGTCGTTCAGAACGAGACGATTGCGTCTCGCGTCTTGATGTTTGTTTTTTTTCCTCTCATCTGACTCGACGGGGAGGTCACGGCGACATCTCTGCAGAACGCCGCTTTTCCCCCCGCGCCGCCTCATTTACCGCGTCGCACATCGACGCGTTCGGGGACATTAAGGCCGTAACGCCGCCGGGACGCGAATCAATACTCGTGAATTACGGCGAAGCTCCTTCTGGAAAGACTCCTGCGCCGCCGGAGCCGGCCTGAAATGTTGTGTCAGTGCAGACAACAATGAACGGGTTGGGGAGGTTCTTGCATATGATGAATGCATGAATTGCAGAGTCGGGACGTGTGATATCATAACTGGTGTGAACGCATTTTAAAAAGATGAAGGTCTGACTGGACAAGATGTCTTTTTCTGGATTAAATCTAGTTCTACTTCCGTCTGCTCCGTCCTCCCTCTATACGTCCGATTCCTTGTTGTCCTCCCTCGCCTCTTATTGCCTGACTGTACACACACACACACACACACACACACACACATTCATACACGCTGGGCATTAATAATGGAGAGGCGCTTCATGCAGACAGTGGGCTCTGGTGCCCTGAGCCTCTTTCGGTCACGGGTCCGTGGCGCTAATGCTGGGTGGCGTTCCCGGTTCGAGGGCCCCGGCTGCAGGGCGCATCTGTGTTGGCTGATCGGCCAATCTATGGCTCCCTCGATCCCTCAGCTGTTACGCACCCAGCTGACACACACACACAGACACACGGAGACACACACGCATGTGCGTGTACACGATTGGAGAATTCACGCATCATTTACTCCGTGATCTGTGAAGCTCACATCACACTTTTTGCACCTTTTATGAACAACCGAAGGCCTCAGACGCCGACGGGACGACTCTCCGTTCTGTGTGTGTGTGTGTGTGTGTGTGTGTGTGTGTGTGTGTGTGTGATAACCTGCTATAAAAGAAGGAGGGAATGACTCTGTATGTGGAGGTGAGAAAATAGTGTTTATCTGAAAAGGAAGGCCATTTCAATTCTCCGCTTCTGATTGGCTTACAGCCTTTTTGAAAAAGCCTTGGAAATAAAAGTCTTGTGTGAAGAAGAAAACATGTTTTGTTCCTGGTTCAACCTTTTCTAAAAGGTTTTATCTGGAACCCTTTCTACGTTCTTCCTAAAAAGCAACGTAATGGGTTTCACCATCCATCTGTCAAAGGTTCCACCCAGAAGCCCAGAAAGCTTTAACACATGAAGACGAGACTTCTATACAACCAGAGGAGTCACCACCTGGTGGTCAGGAGAGAGAATGCAGCTTCAACACATGAAGCATAGACTTCTATACAACCAGAGGAGTCACCACCTGGTGGTCAGGAGAGAGAATGCAGCTTTAACACATGAAGCGTAGACTTCTATACAACCAGAGGAGTCACCACCTGGTGGTCAGGAGAGAGAATGCAGCTTTAACACATGAAGACGAGACTTCTATACAACCAGAGGAGTCACCACCTGGTGGTCAGGAGAGAGAATGCAGCTTCAACACATGATACATATACTTCTATACAACCAGAGGAGTCACCACCTGGTGGTCAGGAGAGAGAATGCAGCTTCAACACATGAAGCATAGACTTCTATACAACCAGAGGAGTCACCACCTGGTGGTCAGGAGAGAGAATGCAGCTTCAACACATGATACATATACTTCTATACAACCAGAGGAGTCATCAGTAGAGAAAATCCAGCTTGAACACATGAAGCATAGACTTCTATACAACCAGAGGAGTCGCCCCCTGGTGGCCATTAGAGAGAATGAAGGTTTTTAAGACACTCCCTCATGGGCTTCACTCGTCGTACGTGCAGGTGTGCAAAAGTGAACCCGAGAGACGGAGAGAAAGGGTGTGTTTCATTTCAACGAGATGAAGATGGAGGGCGGATGACGAGGCGAGGAAGGAAGGAAGGAGGGGAGGAAGGGAGGGCGGACGGCGGGATAAGGGTAGGAAGGAGCGCTCCAGTCCTGTCGCCTTGGGTGCATCAGCAGCAGGAATGGCTCGGTGCCCCTCGGTGCCGTCTGACTGTTCTGTCACCCGGCGCAGAAGGCTGACTCGGCCTTAAAGTGCTCGGCCCGCCGCCGCTCCACGTGCTTGATGTTTAATACATACACTCTGGGAGACTATTGAGGACGCCTCGGGGGGAAATGCAGCACACGGGCTCGTACAGTGAGGGAGTTTCTTGTCGAACAACCAAGAATAGAGGAGCACCCTGAACACAGAGTGTGTGCGTGGGCAGGGAGAAAAACAACACACACACACACACACACAATGCCAAGCGAATCGCAAAATTTGAAAACACACAACATCCAAAAGTGTGGAGCGCCTCGCAGGCAGAGGAGATTCGCTCTCGTGGCGAGGAGACCGGGCGTCACGTCACGTTCGCGGACGTTCTCGGTCGTAAACGGCAGCTTCGCTCCTCCAGAACGAGGCCTCAGGGGGCGACCCTCCTGCTCAAGTCTACACGATGAGTGTGATGAGGTGGAACACACACACACACACACATATATATATATATATATATATATAGGTGCACACACACACCGGCGATGGGATCCCTTGCTGCATAGTAAGTGGGATTCATTCATCGACATGCAGTGAGAAGTTGCGCTCACACCCACACATTCACCGCAGAGTGAAGCTCGTTACAGGTGAGGAGACATCATGGCAGACGGAGGAAGATATCGAGTCGTGGAGAAGAACTTAAACTGCTTCCTCTTTCATTTTAAGACTTGAAATGGAACAGAAATAACTTGCATTTTGCACCTGGTGATAATGAAACCTCCATATATATATATATATATATTAAAGTCTGTGTTTCTGCTTGACACGTCTCCTCTCGTGCCCCTCTCCGTCTCTGAGTTCATCAGCTCTGAGTCCATAATTAATCAGCCTGCTGTGTAAGTAGGACTGGAGCCTTTTTTCCTTCTTCTTTTTCCTCTCCTCTCTCTTATCATCACATACAGCAAACCCACGCCCTCCGGGTCCATCAGCGGATTAGTGATGAGCGCCTGTGATAAGAGCAGCCACACAAACGGCTTTATTAATTATTGCCCCCCCCCCCCTACCCTCCATCACCATCCACACTCACCTCCCCACCCGGGTGTGCAACACATGTTCACTCCAATCGAAACTTATAGAAGAAGAAAGAGGGGAACCAAAAAATAAAAAAGAGACACCTCCCCACCCGGCTTTAAACCTGCACGCGTGAAGCCTCAAGTTGCGGGGCGTCAAACAACAAATAATAATGCAACACCAAAAAATACTAGAGTGCACCATTTTTCCAAATTAGCAACTTTCACACATCGCTGGGCAAAACACTGCGTGCTGCACTTTGACTAAGAAGCCCATGAATGATTGATCAGACAGGTGGGAGACATGCAAAGGCCTTTTATATATATATATATATATATATATATATATATATATATATATATATATATATATATATATATATATATATATATATATAGACTGCCCCCCATGATGGAGCCTTAGTGGAAGGGGTGGAGATCTCGGGGTACTCACTCGCGCGCGCGCCCCGCAGGTGCGTTACAGGAGCATCTCGGTCCCTCGCGGCCGGCTCTTCGGATGACTTCTCCCGGGACAGCGCGCCTTGATCCTCGCTATCATTCCTTGCCAAGCTCCATGCAGCAGCCTCCACACAGCAGCCTCTTCTTCTTTAGCATCACATGCGCACGCACGCACGCACACTCACGCACACACACTCACTCAGACAGATGAGTGAACGCACGGCCGCGGCAGCTGCGTTGGGTGCGGGGTCTGCGGGGTCACACTCGTCCGTCTCGCGCTATGTGGAGCACACGGCGCCTATTTGAGGGGATGCTGACGCGCGACCGGAGGGGCTCGCCTCCTGCCTTCCTCATCTGGTCCATCGGCTCCTCGGTGAGGCTGCACCATGTGACTGAGGCGCACGGCGACGTCGGTTTCCGGTGGGAAGGGGGAAAGCTTTCAAAATAAAATGACTATTCACAGGTTTGGCATTGTTGTATGGACATGTTTTTATTCATGTTTATGTGACAGAAGTTTAAAGGATAGAGGGTAAATGTCGACTCTCAACATCTGGAAAACACGCTGCTGGAGGAAAACGATGTGATTCTGGTTTACGGCTTCAAGCTAAATTCAACAATGTGTGGAAATGTGTAATAATATAATACTTTCCCTTGTATATCATGTGAAGATGTATAAGGGGGAGGGTGTATAGTGGGAGGGGCTAAAAACAACACTGTGTATATAAGTATGTATGTATGTATGTATGTATGTATGTATGTATGTATGTATGTATGTATGTATGTATATTTATGTATGTATGTATGTATGTATGTATATATGAATGTATGTATGTATGTATGTATGTATGTATG
>NW_027176153.1:3360871-3403371 GCF_023055335.1 Clinocottus analis
TTACTACCTTTATTGTACATATTACTACCTTTATTGTACATATTACTACCTTTATTGTACATATTACTACATTTATTGTATATATTACTACCTTTATTGTACATATTACCACCTCTATTGTACATATTACTACCTTTATTGTACATATTACTACCTTTATTGTACATATTACTACCTTTATTGTACATATTACTACCTTTATTGTACATATTACTACCTTTATTGTACATATTACCACCTTTATTGTACATATTACCACCTCTATTGTACATATTACTACCTTTATTGTACATACTACCACATTTCTCGTACATATTACCACATTTCTTGTACATATTATTACCTTTATTGTACATATTTTCACCTCTCTTGGACATATTACCACCTTTATTGTACATATTATCACATTTCTTGTACATATTACCAAAATACGGAAACAGAGAGAAAGAGAGGGCACCAGAAGCGACAGCTTCGGACAGAGAGAGAGAGAGAGAGAGAGAGAGAGAGAGAGAGAGAAAAGAACCTTGTCCTTTTGAGCTCTTTCCCTGCATTGTTGTCCAGCAGCAGACTCCTGGCTCTGCTCACAATGCAGCTCTCCAGCGCTGTCATGTCACTTCACATTAGAGTCTTCTGAGGAGAACAGCGGGCCCCGAGGGCCGGGACAGCGATGTCATGAAAGAAGTGACCTGGACACACACACACACACACACACACACACACACACACACAGAGTGAGTCGATAAGGAGGCGTCGGGTAAAATGGGAACACAAGGAGAACTTCCATCAAGGCCTCTAATAGAACTATAACAGTGACCTTATTTCAGACCCCCTCTCCCTCTCTCTCTCTCTCTCTCTCTCTCTCTCTCTCTCTCTCTCTCTCTCTCTCTCTCTCTCTCTCTCTCTCCCAGACCCACATACACACTTTTTTTCATAGCACACATTCAGAAAACATGTGCTCATAAGAAATGCAGTGCTGAATGAGTGAGCTTCATGCAGGACAGTCACTGATGTATCTCACTGGATTCATGTTTTACACACACACACACTCACACACACACACACACACACACACACACACACACACACACACACACACACACACACACACACACACAGACACACACACACACACACAATAGTCCTGACATTTAACAGCATCATTGCAAACTGGTGTATTTCCATCAGATATTAAGACGTTTTCTTTGATGTCACCGTTCAAGGTTTTTTATTTTCCATTTGTGCAGAGTGCACTGTAATGAGAAAAAGTACAAGAAAGGTAGTAATATGTACAAGAAAGGTAGTAATATGTACAATAAAGGTAATAATATGTACAATACAGGTAGTAATGTGTACAATAAAGGTAGTAATGTGTACAATAAAGGTGGTAATATGTACAATAAAGGTGGTAATGTGTACAATAAAGGTAGTAATATGTACAATAAAGGTGGTAATGTGTACAATAAAGGTAATAATATGTACAATAAAGGTGGTAATGTGTACAATAAAGGTAGTAATATGTACAATAAAGGTGGTAATGTGTACAATAAAGGTAGTAATATGTACAATAAAGGTAGTAATGTGTACAATAAAGGTAGTAATATGTACAATAAAGGTAATAATATGTACAATAAAGGTGGTAATGTGTACAATAAAGGTAGTAATATGTACAATAAAGGTGGTAATGTGTACAATAAAGGTAATAATATGTACAATAAAGGTGGTAATGTGTACAATAAAGGTAGTAATGTGTACAATAAAGGTAGTAATGTGTAAAATAAAGGTAGTAATGTGTACAATAAAGGTAGTAATATGTACAATAAAGGTAGTAATGTGTACAATAAAGGTAATAATATGTACAATAAAGGTAGTAATGTGTACAATAAAGGTAGTAATGTGTACAATAAAGGTAGTAATGTGTACAATAAAGGTAGTAATGTGTACAATAAAGGTAGTAATGTGTAAAATAAAGGTAGTAATGTGTACAATAAAGGTAGTAATGTGTACAATAAAGGTAGTAATGTGTACAATAAAGGTAGTAATATGTACAATAAAGGTAGTAATGTGTACAATAAAGGTAGTAATGTGTACAATAAAGGTAGTAATATGTACAATAAAGGTAGTAATATGTACAATAAAGGTAGTAATATGTACAATAAAGGTAGCAATGTGTACAATAAAGGTAGTAATATGTACAATAAAGGTAGTAATATGTACAATAAAGGTAGTAATATGTACAATAAAGGTAGTAATATGTACAATAAAGGTAGTAATGTGTACAATAAAGGTAGTAATATGTACAATAAAGGTAGTAATGTGTACAATAAAGGTAGTAATATGTACAATAAAGGTAGTAATGTGTACAATAAAGGTAGTAATGTGTACAATAAAGGTAGTAATATGTACAATAAAGGTAGTAATATGTACAATAAAGGTAGTAATGTGTACAATAAAGGTAGTAATATGTACAATAAAGGTAGTAATATGTACAATAAAGGTAGTAATATGTACAATAAAGGTAGTAATGTGTACAGAAGGAGGTAATTTGAGGGCAGATGTTAAAGAGCAGAATGAAAACATTCATGTGGACACGAGGAGCAACACCAGCGTCTTCTTGACCTTGAACAACGTGACTCAGAGGTCAACGCCTCCTCCAACGCTTTCAACCAGCTCCTCTCATCACGAGCTCCTCTCTCACCTCCTCTTCTGATGAAGAGGAAGAACTCATCTGATGAAGAGGAAGAACTCATCTGATGAAGAGGAAGAACTCATCTGATGAAGAGGAAGAACTCATCTGATGAAGAGGAACTCATTAGACGGATTATCTGGTATTAGGAGCCATTATCTTAATAAAGAAAATGTTGTATGATTTGTATATTTACATGTTCTCCTACACAGTTAAATACTAGAAGCAGAAAGGAGGAGGAGAAAGAAAGAGGAGGAAGAGGGAAGAGGAGGAAGGAGGAGAAGAAGTAGTAGTAGAAGAAGAAGAAGAAGAAGAAGAAGAAGAAGAAGAAGAAGAAGAAGAAGAAGAAGAAGAAGAAGAAGAAGAAGAAGAAGAAGAAGAGGAGGAGGAGGAGGATGAAGAGGCGATACTTTGTCGTCTCCATCACCTGTTTGTGCACAGAGGACACACAACACAACACAACACAACACATACGCCTAAGAATGAGACAAGAACATATGACTGGAATGTAAAAGCAGCTCATGGAGCAAAAACACATCAGTCATCAGAGAAGTGTGTGTGTGTGTGTGTGTGTGTGTGTGTGTGTGTGTGTGTGTGTGTGTGTGTGTGTGTGTGTGTTTCTTGTTTCAGGTTGTTCGCTCTCACGATGAAAGAAGTGTTGTTTTTTCTTTAAAACGTCTAATTCCTGCTCACCAGCTTCCAAAAATACCCTGAGGTTATTTTTGGATGGAAGGGGGAGAGGAGGAGGAAGAGGAGGAGGAAGAGGAGGCGGGGATGCAGGTGGACGGGCAGAGGAGAGGAGGAGGAGGAGGAAGAGGAGTGTGTGATGAAATGGGATGTGAAGTGTTCCCTCACAGACGCCTGAAAGATTTATCAAGCTGTTAGTGAAAGAGAGAGGAGGAAGAGGAGGAGGAAGAGGAGGAGGCGGACGAGGAGGAGGAGGATGAAGAGGAGGAGGAAGAAGAAGAGGAGGAGGAAGAGGAGGAGAAGGAGGAGAAAGTTGCTTGTAGGATCTCTGACTCTCTCGTGACGTCACAGGGAGCAGCGTGTTGTTACTTGGTGGAACTGCGTCTCATGACGTCACCGCCAGAGGGCGCCAGACCTCCGTGTTTAACCCGCAAAGTCATTAAAGCAGAAATGAAAGAAGTAAGACGCGAACATTATCTTGAACACACACACACACACACACACACACACACACACACACACACACACACACACACACACACACACACACACACACACACACACACACACACTAATAAATGCCTGAAATCGACTTCATCGCTTCGCTCGTGACTCTAATTCCTTTTTAACTTGACTTAATAGAAACGTATCCGGTCGCCATGACAATTAATTGCCTCTGCTAATATTTGTTTTTAACTCTCTCTCTCTCTCTCTCTCTCTCTCTCTCTCTCTCTCTCTCTCTCTCTCTCTCTCTCTCTCACACACACACACACACTCACACACACACACACACACACACACACACAGAGTTGACGCCCTCACTCGGCCGTATCCAAACACCACACCTCCTCCTCTTCCTCCTCCTCCTCCTCCTCCTCCTCCTCCTCCTCCTCCTCCTCCTCCTCCTCTTCCTCACACACACACCCTCCCGGTCTCGCAGTCAGTCCGCTGGCTGCCAGCAGGATCGAGAGGGAGACGCGCGGGACCCGCAGCAGCCAGCGCGATCCTTCAGCGCGGAGTGTGTGTGCGTGTGTGTCTGTGCGTCTTTGTGTGTGTGTGTGCAATTTTTGTAGTAGAATATTTTTAACAGGGGGCCGGAGAGGCGAAGAGACGCCGGAACAGACCAGCAGAGGAGGCATGGGACGCCGGGGCTCGCATCAGGACTGAGTCTGGTCTCTGGCGCGCGGAGAGATCCTCCGACCCGGATTTTACCCCCCAAGTCCTCCTCTCTCCAGGACTACAGAGTCTGGTCCTCCTTTTTCCAGGACTACAGAGTCCGGTCCTCCTTTTTCCAGGACTACAGAGTCCGGTCCTCTCTCCAGGACTACAGAGTCTGGTCCTCCTCTTTAGGACTACAGAGTCCGGTCCTCTCTCCTGGACTACAGAGTCCGGTCCTCCTCTTTAGGACTACAGAGTCCGGTCCTCCTCTCTCCTGGACTACAGAGTCCGGTTCTCCTCTCTCCTGGACTACAGAGTCCGGTCCTCCTCTCTCCTGGACTACAGAGTCCGGTCCTCGCTCCTCGGACACGATGGGCTGCTGCAGCGGGAGGTGCACGCTCATCTTTCTGTGCACGTTACAGCTGGTGAGTTGACGTGCACGCGCCTCGTGGGAGGAGTTACACAAGTTTACATCGTTACACCTTCACGTGCTGATGCAGTAAAGTTTAAATGATCAAGACCGAGCTGCGCGTTCATGTTCAACATCTCTAAACTTCTTCTTCTTCTTCTTCTTCTTCTTCTTCTTCTTCTTCTTCTTCTTCTTCTTCTTCTTCTTCTTCTTCTTCTTCTCATCGTGTCGTCACACATCGTGGGTTAGGAGTCGTGTTCTTGAGGGTGTTGGTGTGGATTCCACAAAGCACTTCAGTTCCTGATCAGTGAAGTGTGTGTGTGTGTGTGTGTGTGTGTGTGTGTGTGTGTGTGTGTGTGTGTGTGTGTGTGTGTGTGTGTGTGTGTGTGTGTAGCTGTGACATTTCACTGTGCTGTCTCAGACCAGCTTGCCTCGCTGCCACTATCCCTGAGTGGAGTTTACTTGACGGGGTGTGACAATGTTATTTATGGGGGTATTAAAAACGCACACACACACACACACACACACACACACCCCTCAAGAGTAAATGTCGTGTTTACCAGCCGAGGGACCAATAAAATCTTCTCCAGACAAAAGACTCAGATGGGAACGTTCTGATATATCGAGTCTCGCACGACTGAATCACAAAATAAAGACAAAGGGATTTGATGCGAAGTGGCAGCTGATATCAGTCATGACTGTTAAACAGCCCCCCCCCCCCTCCCACACACACACACAGACACACACACACACACTCAGAGTTACAGGTTTATTTCTACACAACTTTTTTAGTTTCAATGCTTTTTTTCCAGAGGAAATCAGATTTTGTGGAGCGTTTTTGTTTTGTTTTATTTATTTCAGTTCTGTTTTCCTGCCATTGAAGTGACTTCCTGTCCCGCCCCCTAACATCCTGCTGCCCGGTTCTCCAATGTTCCCAAATTCATGTTCCAAATTGGTGCCATTTGTGCGTCTGTCAGTCATGAAATAGTGAGAAATACAACATCGACCATATATATGTGTGTGTGTGTGTGCGCATGTGTGTGTGTGTGTGTGTGTTCCCTCCATCGAGGGCTTTGAACACACCTTGAGGGACACACCTGTTTCCTCCTGTCTGTCTTTCTGTCTTTCGGACCTCTCGTCCTCATTAGAGGAGGCGGGTTAAGAGGTTTATGTCAGCGGGACGCCTCCAGAAGTCCCAGAAGACTCCTGGAAACAGAATTATTTCCCCCTGGCACTCTTTCTAGATGACCTGACACTTCCTGTCTGCAGACACACACACACACACACACACACACACACACACACACACACACACACACACACACTTCTGATGAGTTTAACCCCTGCAAAGAGGGGTGGCGTTGAACCCTGCGTGACCCTTTGGAAAGGTGCATATGTGCATGAATATACATGTGGAGCAGCACAAACACCCTCTTCCTCCTCCTCCTCCTCCTCCTCTTCCTCCCTCGCTGGCTCTGACCAGTGCATTGGCAATGAGCCAGGTTATTCCCAGTCCATTACAGGGTGAAACTACCATTAACAAAACAACTACACTCTCCTCGTCAGATGTAAAAATAGCCGGCGGTGAAGCGAGCGCGTTATCGGCCGGCCGGAGCGCTTTGATCAAAACCTTTTCTGGCATCTCGGCCGTCGCGCCTTTAATTGAATCGCGGAGCCGAGCGGCGGGAGTCTCTCCTCTCATCCCCGGGACAGAAGGCAGCTGATAATGAGCCCGTATCGATCCAACACCCCCCCCCCCCCCTTCTGCAGCCTCACTGGTCCAGGCAGCGGGGCCGGGTTGCTGGCCGGAGCCCCTCCATCCGCCCCACAGAGCGCCCGTCTCACGGGTAGTTTGTACTCCCAGACACCGGCGAGCTCGTTTGTATTTCTTTGTTTGGAAGATGTTGCCCTGAAGATCCACTGGGAGGAGGTCAGGACGACCTCGGCCTCACTGGAGAGGAACGCTGCTCGCTCTGACTGGACGCCACGCACGGGACGCCCTGGCGAGGATTGTCGGTGACTGATGAGGAAGAGGGCCTCTTCGTCGGTCTTTACGGGAGGAGAGGGGGCTGAGAAAGACGAAGACGCGGCGGAGACGCGATGATGATGTGACGAAGATGACGGACGACAAAGACGTAAACGACAAAACGTACATGAGGACGTAGACAACGACGATGACGAAGACGACAACGAAGACGACGACGAAGGCGGCCACGAAGGCGGCGACCATGAAGGTGGTGACCATGAAGGCGGCGACCACGAAGACGGCGACCACGAAGGCGGCGACCACGAAGGCGGCGATGAAGGCGGCCACGACAAAGACGACGCCAAAAACGAAAACGACACCGAAAAAGACGTCGAAAACGACGATGAAGACAAAGACAACGACAAAAAAGACGACAAAGACAACGACAAAGACGAACACGAAGACGACCACGAAGACGACCACGAAGACGACCACGAAGACGACCACGAAGACGACCACGAAGACGACCACGAAGACGACAACAAAGGTGAAGACAACGAAGGTGAAGACGGCAAAGGCGATGAAGATGAGGACAACGTAGACAGCGACAAAGAAGGCGACATAGAAGGTGACGAAGAAGACGATAACCCCGAAGACCACCACGAAGACCACCACGAAGACGACCCCGAAGACACGGCTTAAGACACGGCCAAGACGTCGTTTCATGGGCGTGCGCCGCACATCGGCCTCTGCGTTGCGTAACGATCGCGGCCTTGAAGCGAAGGAAGTGAAGAGCAGCTGGAGGAAGAGAGTCTGGAAGAGGCTTCTATCTGATCACCAGCAACGGGCAACGGGCAACGAGCAACGAGCAGCGGCTTCGTTTGTGCCGTCCACGTCGTGCATCCTCATCCTCAAAAACAAACAAAAACACGCTCGCCGTCAGACCTCCCACCGGCGCCCGGAGAACGCGGCGGCTTTGCAGCGAACGCCTCAGACGAGACCGAGTTCAGCCAAAGAGCTTCAAAGAAAAGAAAAGTTTTTCTTTCGCAGCAGAGAAGCAGAGCGCCTCCTCCTGAAGAGCGCCGCCCGCACAAAGGAGCGGCGGCGTCCCCTCGGCGGGCGCCGCGTCATCAGAACTCGTCTTCTTCGTCCCGTTTCCACTGCTCGCTCAGTTCGCTTCTCTGGAAGCGCGAACAAATGTCCTGCTGAATATTCATGAGCCTATAGAGAGGCTTCGGGGTGTCTATCAAAGCATCCCCGTCTGAGTTAACCAAGCAGTGTCTGTGTGTGTCTGTGTGCGTCTGTGTGCGTCTGTGTGTGTGTGTTTAGGGTTTTGAAGACAACTTATAGACTTGCTCACTGAAGACAGATGTGGACTAACGGGCGGTCTCTCGGTCGCCATCTTGTTTTGTGACCGTATTTGGACCGTGGAGGAAGGGGGCGTGGCCGTAGTCGGCGCGGCTCGCCAGCGGGCCTCTTGCCCGTTGTATTTATTGGCTCAGTCAGCTGAGAGGTCAATAGGTCGCGGCGCAGGTCGAGCGGGTCGTGAAATTTAAGAGCGCTCCAGAGTCCACAAGGCAAACTCTATCAAACGGTCCGTCGCACGTCAAGACTGTACATTGTTGACTTCAAACCGGTCGTTACTACGGTGGCCCGGAGGCTCAACACCAGGTGAGGAGTGACTCCTGTCACTTACATGCATGTTGTTGTATATCTGCAGAACATTATTACAGAAGAAAACATAAGATTATGCAATTTCACATCATTTCTGGACCATTTATTTAACTAGTTGAGTCATTATTTTATTCAAATAGCCCTAGTGGCTGCAGAGATTCACCCTTTTTAGTTTAGACATTTTTGAGGAAAAGGCCTAAAAATAGGCTGTTTTTTAAAAGGTTTTACCACAAAATGCAACTCCCTGGACCTCAATCATCTTTTAAATCGACAGCATCGTGTGTGAGATGTGTCTCATGCCGTCGAGCACCGTGCATGTCTTTAATTTGCTTTCTAAAATAATCCCGCGTGGCGGTCAAATGGAAAAGGGGCGGAGCTTCACCTCTCTATTAGGACCTACTTATATTGATTCAAAGCTGCTGCTGAGACCCGTCAAACGTTGTGAGAAGTGACTCAACTGAACCACTTCCACTAATCCCAAAAAGACAGGACGTGTTTTAATTCCCCCCGACCTTTGAACGGAGGGTTCGCGTTTGTTTTGTCTTCCCAGAGCGAGAGACGGAGGTTCAGCAGGTTGTGCGATTTCAGAAACGAAGGTCTTGAACCCCCGTCTCCCTCTGTCTCCGGGCTCCCACTCTGTTCTTTCTGAAGGTCACGCAGGTCGACATAATTAACTGCAGCGCGCGTGTGTGTGTGTGTGTGTGTGTGTGTGCGTGTCAAAACGGACCCCTGGTGTTTCAGCGCTGATTGTGGTCTCGACCTTAATTGTGTTGATTGCAGAGCCGGTCCTGTCTGAGCCACAAGGAGCGAGATTTTTATTTTTTTTTATTTTTTAAAAAGAATGTGCATCGCGGGTCGTGACGGCAAGGTGACCGCATAATAAATGCACCCGCGCAGACTTCTGGCGCTCCCTTTTTCCCGTGGAGGCCCGGTGCATCATGGGTAGCACTCCGGGGTCGCCGGGAAGACGCCGCTTGAATGTGTGATGAACGTTCACGCTCACGAGTATAGCCTTTAAGACACAACAAGGAGGCTTTGTTTTATATCTCTCTCTCTCTTTTACATCCCCCCCTTTAGCCGGGAGTGTGCTTGAATTATTGATCACAAGCTGATTTATCAGCGGGCCCAAAGACACTGGAGGTTTAGGGGGAGATGCAGATGGAAAGGTGGAGGGAAGGAGAGAGAGAGAGAGGAGAGAGAGAGAGGAGGAGGAATCGCTCGACCGCTCACTCTGGGCCAATTATGAGCGTGACCCGAGAGACCCGGGATCTCTATGTTTGGCTTTTCCTTTTCCCCCTCCACTCTTTCACGTTCTCTCTCCGTCTGCCCCTCCCTCCGTTAGCACAGAGACCTCTATGTGTAGTCAATGAGATGCTGGAGAGCCCTGCAGGAGAAAACAACAACAACAACAACAACGACGGGCTGTCAAACGGACACGTGGGAGCGTCGGATGCAGATTCCAGATCGCGTGGAGGGAAAGTCCTTAAACATCCAACTCCACAGATAGCTGGCTCCATAACAGACCCACCCAAATGTCAACGTAGGAGTCCAGCTGAGTGGTTTCCTTGAGACTAACTTCCTTTGCTCATCGTTTTATGCTACTTGCGAATCTCAGAGTCGTGAGTCACTGCCCTTGCTGTTTGGTTTGTAATAATACGTGTGTTCTTAGAAAAAGCCATCTCCTCCGTGTCCCTGCTGGGCCTTTTTTTTTTTTTTGAGCTTTTTTTTTTTTTTTAACAACTGTTCGCCATTTTTTAATGTCTTCAATTTAACAGACCATTAATTATGTGGTTATAGTGAAAACCTTGGGCTGCCAAACGCATGTGCATGTGCATGTGTGTGTGTGTGTGCACTCATCCGTGCAGAGGATTGTGTGTGTGTGTGTGTGTGTGTGTGTGTTTGTTCCACATCAGCGGCGCTGCAATATTAAGCTATAATGGAGATAAAACTAGAACTATTTGCGAGCCCATTTCTCTCTTTCCATTCCAGCGGTTCCAGCGGTGTCATCTGTTATAGTGCGCCATCGAAAAAATAAATTGCTTTGGGAGCGCCACAGCTGGGACGACTATCCCGACAGATCGCATTCAGCGGAGATTCGTCTTACTCAAAAAACCACCCGCCCTGTTTTTAAATTCCTCTCTCTTTTTTCCGCGGGGGCCTTCTCGGCCTTGTTTTACAAGCGGCCGGTGACTCGGCGGACGCTTTCCGCTCTAATTGTTGCCGTGTGATCGGACGGCGGCGACGCACGCGGCGTTCGCTACTTCCTGGATGATGGATCGGGAGCGATGGCGTCGTGATGAGAAAGATTCGACGTAACCGACTCAATTATGGCGAGCGGCGCCTGCAGGGTGCAAACCGCTGACGGCTGTTTGCCGTTCTTCACGTGTGTTTACTCGAGAAGAGAATCTCTCTTCTGTTGCTGGGAGATTCCCCTACTTGTTAATTGGGGCGAAACCTGGACAGTTTTTTGTTTTAGTTTTGTTAGATGTGGGACACGAGGAGGCCGGCGGGGAGCGAGGATTGACTCGTTGAAGCTCTCTTTTCCGTCACTTTTCCCCTCTATCTATCCATTGTTGCCTCGTTTGGGTTTTATCCACGGCTGTATGTCTTTTTCTGTCATCCCCTCCGAGAAATCAAAGTATAGTTTTGTACATATTACCACCTTTCTATACATATTACCACCTTTCTTATACATATTACCACCTTTCTTATTCATATTACTATCTTTTCTTGTACATATTACCACCTTTCTTATACATATTACCACCTTTCTTGTACATATTACCATCTTTTCTTGTACATATTACCACCTTTCTATACATATTACTATCTTTTCTCATACATATTACCACCTTTGTTGTACATATTACCACCTTTCTATATATATTACTACCTTTCTTGTACATATTACCACCTTTCTTATTCATATTACCACCTTTCTTGTACATATTACCACCTTTCTATACATATTACTATCTTTTCTCATACATATTACCACCTTTGTTGTACAATTTACCACCTTTCTGATACATATTACTATCTTTTCTCATACATATTACCACCTTTCTCATTTAAGCTCTCGTTTCCTTCACGTTTCACCTCTACCATATCCAGCTATTGTTGCCGTGTTTGGGTTTTATCCACGGCTGTATTCTTTTTTCGTCATCCCCTCTGAGAAATCAAAGTATCTGTGTGTGTCTGTGTGTGTCTGTGTGTGTCTGTGTGTGTCTGTGCGTGTCGCGGTTCTGCTGTCTCATCTCTCATTTTCCAAATGATGCCCACACAACAAACAAGTAAATTTGGAGCCGTAGGAAATGAAGACAAAAACCTCCCAAGTGACATTAATCCCTTTTTGGGTTGAGGCTATAAAATAAATAATCACACAACTGCCGCCGCGTTCTTCCACCCATCTAAATGAGCCTCTGATAATCCCGACGTTGCCGCCACCCTTTGCAGATAAACTTAAAAGTGATGCCGGCTGGCGGCAGAGTGGAGAGAGAGAGAGAGCAAAGAGATACCCGCCGCGAGAGCAAAGGGATGTTCGCCGTCGCCGTCTGCGAATTTGGGTTGCACGGCGGCGAACCTCCGCTTCATCGCGCAGTCGAGACGACGGCTCGTCGGGTGTTGAGACACTGGGCGTGAAAGCGGTTCAGACTGAAGGACTAACGGTGGAAAAGGTTCTTTTTCTTCTTCTTCCTCGGACAAAAGATTAGCCACGAGCGACACGACCAGGGAGAGCGAGACGTCAACGTTACCCGTAACGGTGGAATTCGTGCTAACGTTCTTTTTTTGTTCTTTTTTTTTTTTTACACACGCAGGCTTTATCCTCTCTGATCTGTGAGCGGCTCGGCAGCTCACATTAACGTCACATCGCGACACATGCAGAATAATATCAAGAGGATTATTTAAATTTATGAACTAGAGGGTGTGTGGTTAGATGTCTTAAATAGTACTGACAAAAAATAGAAAGCTGCCCTTGAGCCCTTTCTACTGTTTGGGGGTTTTAGTCTTTTTTCACGTCATGACATTTTGACATTCGACGTGTTGACTGATGATGGGAGCGATGGCTCTATAACCGTCATGCGGCCCCAAAAAACCAAAGCAGCCGAGTAGAAAACACACCTGTGACCTCGCTGTCGGGGTCCGAATGACCGGCGAGAATAAAAAAAGGCCCGTGGCTTTTTCATGTGAATCAATGCGATGAAAGTTAAATCAAAGTTCTCTCGCCGAGTACAAATAATGTCATCAGACGTGTGAGCATCGTTTGTATATGAGGGGCGACCTGCAAAACACTATTTGTTCTGTAGGCAGTGTGCGAAATGCATTTTGAATCTTTTTTTTTCATTGTCTCGTGGTTTTAGAGGTCTCGGACCTCCCTGAGTCACCACGTATTTCGCACACTGATTAAATCTCCACTCTTATCTGAGAAAAAAATCACATGTGACGGCTAAAAGTTAAGTGAAGTTATAGCAAAAAGGTTGAGATTTAAAGGAAGTTGACTTTTAACCACTGACAGGCCGGTCGGTCAGCTGGACTGATGAAGCCCCTCAATGAACCCAACACTCAGCTGCATTGAACCGAACAGAAGTCTGAAGTCCGGTCCGTAAGACGCTTATCGCTCAATCTTAAAGAGGGAGCAGCGGTAACAGAGGGAACACCACGGCGCAGAAAACAAAACTTTTTAAAGTAGTTCGCGAGAGTCCAGAGGGGTACTCGGTTCAAAGCGCCGCCTTTCATCCGGTTTCTTTCAGCCGGGAAACGGATTTGTGCGTCGCGTGTTCCCAATAGCGCTGAGAGATTAGCATGTTATGAGCACGCAGGGCTCCAGAAGTTTAACATATTTCATGTTAGAAAAGGAGCTCTTTGATTCATCGGCTCTCATTGGCCACCTTGCGGGAAACACTCGGGCCGCTTTGAGCAGCTTCCCTCGGTGTCTGGTTAGCACCGCTACCTAAAACAAACGGGACTCAGCGGAGCACAAAGGGTCCAGCTAGCTGCGTGTTGCGCTGCGCGGACCGTGTTTCAAACAGTGGAGAGGAGAGTGGCTTATGAAGGCACCCTACCTCTTAATCCCTGTCTCAGCGCTGCTGGACCAGGCACCACCGAGGGCTATCTATCTATCCAACCCTTCACGGACACAATGAAAGCCACACACACACACACACACACACACAGCTACGCTCACACACATGCCGAGATGGGCACCATTAGTTACACAAGGACCAGGCAGGCACTGGCGCATAATGACTTTACCCAGGCGAGAGGTAGAAAAATTGGATTGGGGAAAGTTTTTGAGAAGTACTTTACTGCCTGCTGGGAGTCACAGAGTAAAGACAAGCCGGGGCGAAGCACGGCACATTATGAAATTAAAATAAGAAAGCCTGCCAGCTTCTGATTCATGGTGTGAGTCTGTGACTGTCGTTCTACTCGTTTCGATTTTGGAACAGACTAGTTGTTTTGATGTAGTAGTTACTGAAAGTAACACCTAGTTCTGCGAGTGTGTGCGTTGCCCTCAAACAGCTTTTCCTTTTGTTTAATTCAACAGCGACTGCATGTGGTGGTGGACTGTTGTGTTGGTCGATTAGTGAGTGAGGCGGTCCACAATGCATTTGGCTTGCAAGCGATATGTACTCGCGACTTTTCAGTTAAAGTATCCTCAACGACGTCTAACTTTTAGTGTGCTTTCCTACAAAAGTCGAGCAACACGTGTCAAAATCTGCGCGTTAAATGCAAACAGTCTTTTCAAAATGAACTTCTGTCCAACCACTTGGCGTAAACCGAACTGAAACCACGCCACGGTCGAGTTTCTGCTGCACTGCCCCCTGCTGTTTGGGAGAATATTGGATCGCCGTGAAAAGAAATCTGCATGGAGGTGTTCATCCGATCTCTACTTCAGCTCACGTTCCTGTGGAAAGCATAACAGGTCCAAAATGTTTGACCCCATATGTAATTAATTACTTACTCATACGTTTTAAAGACTAATTTCTAAAAAATAATAGAAAATGTTACAACACTTGCTTCCTTCACACCAATACAAACCTCATGTGGCAAACTGGTAGATGGATATAGAAATAATCATTTTCTAACCACTTTAATGTCAAATAAAAAAATATACAACTGTTATTTCATTATTTTCCAATAAAAGCAGTGAACAGCTCCAAAAAGCTGCGAAATATAGCAGTCTTTATTGTTTTTTGTCCAAGCATTTTTATACATTTTCACTGCTAATATAAAACAAATGTAAGAAGACGATTACCAACGCTGCCTCCAGTAGCATAAATCTTTCACTTTGGCCACTAAAAAGGCTCCTTAGATGTTTGCTTGTCGTGATCGGAGCTGATACCGATTACTCTCTGACCCCTTCAGGTCCACCCACGTATTAGATCCAAGAGCCACGGCAGTAAAACCAGACCCCGAGTGACCCGCTTAGAGTGTAATTGAGTTTAACATCAACCCTGTTTGACTCTGATCTCAGGTCAGGTCTCTGCTCGAAGGGCACGCGAACCCATGAAGACCTTTTTCTACAGATTGACACCAGGTCATCCAAAGTAGATCCCCTCCTCCTCCTCCTCCTCCTCCTCCTCTTTGCTTCACCTTGGATCCTTTTAGACCCACGGAGAGGCGTATACCTCAAGTACTGCACAAGGAAAACATGCAAAGAAGGAAGTCAAAAGAATTAAACAGTGAAAAATATGTTTTTTCATATTTTCTATCCTGTTAACCATCTGCCGAGTCCCTCACACTGATTTACAGAGCTGCACACTCAGAGGAGTTACTGCTCAGTAATTTACATTCCCGCGAGGGAACTCATGAACAAGAGTTTTATGTCGAACCTGCGTGAAGATGAAGACAGTGAAGGGGCTGGCTGGCTTTTTTTATAACGTGCCATGTTTTGCCCTCGGCCTCATTAGCTAATGCGCAAAAGACGACGCATTACTCTAAAAAAAAACACACACACACCAGCAGAAAACATGTCAATCCCAACTCAAGTCTCCTCTTCGATGTTTTTCTTTGTCTTTGTGGAGGAGACTGACTCACGCAGCCCAAAGTCACACTAAACGGGCACACACACACACACACACACACACACACACAACCAGACACATGACACATTCAGCAACATGACATCAGAGGACATTTCACACACAGATGTGCAGAAAACACTGATGTGATTTATAGTTCCTGGAGGCTACGGTGGAGCGCTGTGAACACGAGAGGGTCACCGCTCACCTCCATCCTTTTTGCTGTTGGGTGTGTGTGTGCGTGTGTGTGTGTGTGTGTCATCAGCACCGCACGCTGGTTTACACCAAGTCCTCTCGCTCCCATTGGCCGGCGTGTTAAGGCCGCAGGGGATGTCGAGAAACACGCTGAGCCCTGCGGCGAAAAAGAAAAACCGCTGAGACACCGAATGAAGCAGATGTCGGCGCTCGTCACCGATCAGACCAGAAGAAGAACCGTTAGTCTAGCACGTAGCATTGTTAGCATCGGGGGCTAGGGGAAGTTTTGCCACGTAACGTCAGACAAATCAGTCATTTCTTTAATAGACACTCACACACAAACCTGAAGCAGCTGGGTTTTTATTTCCATGCCATTAATTTGCACGACGATACCATTTTCTGCAATATTTTTTTTTTGTCAGGAGTACTTTCATACAGAACGTGACTATGAATTCATAAATATTTAAAACCAGCACAACAAACAGACTTAGAGACCATCTTTTTTTCCTCCTTCCAACCTCGACAAAAGCAGCGCAGGCCACATACACTCCTATCTTTTCCCCCCTTCACAATAAAAGCCCCTCGCTGAAAAAAAGGAAGCCGAGTCGACGTAGCCGTTTACCTCGGACAGCCTGCCGGACGCCGCTCTGGGTCAACGGCACGCCGCTCAATTCAAATCTTTTCTCGAGAAAGTGCCGCGTCGTGTCACGGACCGGCATCGCGGCCGGCGTGGATCGTTGGTTTTAATATTCCACGTGAAGTAAAGGCCTTTTTTTCGACGCCTCGTCAGAAGTTACGTCCTGCGCTCCGGCGCCTCACTAACTTGTGACAAACACGGTTTACTTTACTCATCATCGACGTGTCAAACCCACATGTTTGGCTCCCAGTCGGATGCCTCGGCTTAGCCGAAAACGCTTTTTTCATCCACTTATCTCGAGCACACCATGCACATCGTAATTGCTTCCGATATAATGAGGATCAAACGTGTTTTCCTTCTCCGACACTGCGCTCGCTCTGATCCTCTTATCACTCTTTTTTTTTTTTTTTTACTTTCCTCTCCGTCTCCTTCCCGGCATGTTAAAGAAGGTGGTGATGATTGAAATGTTTTTTTTTAAGAGAGGGGGTACTTTGATGTTCTCAGTTTTTTGGGGGGCTTATAGAGCTCAAAGCTCGTGTCCACTCGCCGCTCGACCGCTCGAAACCGAGAGAGGACGCACACCGAGAAGCTCGCTGGTAATCTGGTGTCACGTCGCCCCCAAAGTGGGAATAATTGATGGCTTTCGGGCAGCTGGAGACGGAGGGATGAGCATATGAAAGAAGAGAGAGAGAAAGAGAGAGAGAGAGAGAGAAAGAGAGAGAGAGAGAGAGGAGGGTGGGGGCAAACAAACAAAGGGTGGGCGGCGGCGGAGGTGAGCGAGGGGCTTGTTGCATCCTGCTGTCGCAGCCGCCCCCTAATTGCTCAGTATTTATGGTGGGAGGAGCGGTATGTGTGGGCAACATGCCTCTCCGCATACACACACACACACACACACACACACACACACAAACAAAATACACACTAAGAGATTCGGTCGCCCTGCAGGGAGTCATCTGCGCTGCCGGGAGGCTTTTACGGGCCGCTACGCAGCCGCTCTCTCTTCCTGGAAGAGCGTCAGTATCTTTTGATCCAATTGGACCCCACTCTCCAGTAATCGGCTTCCTATGAATTGTGGGGCTAATTGTGCCGTGTGGGTTTGTGTGAGTGTGTGTTAGAGTGAGTGTGAGTGTGTGTGTCCGTCCGGGTGGGCAGAGGCCTTTCTATCCCTGATTGATTGTTGTCATCTTGGTGGATTATTGAGTTAGCAGTGAACGTGATAGCATCCGCACACACACACACACACACACACACACACACCCTTCATGCCTGTACACTCCGTTAGTTCAATGGCTGGTGGAAATATTTCAGGGAAAAGGTCTGTGGGTGTAATGAATACATCACAGGATCTACGTGTTGGACGGATGAAGCTAATGACCATTAGCACGACCGTTGCCTTGCACAGGGGTGTGTGTGTGTGTGTGTGTGTGTGTGTGTGTGTGTGTGTGTGTGTGTGTGTGTGTGTGAGTGTGTGTGTGTGTGTGTGTGAATAATAGTGACCAATAGTGAGTGTCAGACAGCCAGAGGGAAGGAGACAAAAGATATTTCACAGTTACTTCGTCACTGACGTTAAATCAGAAAGATGCGTGTTAGCTGCCTGTTGGTCAGTACTTCATATTGTGTATAAATGTTGGTGTATAAACCATGAACTATAGTTGAAAAAGCAATGTTTTGTACCAAATTCATACGCTGCGTTATGTTGCGTGTCGATGGAGCAGAGTTAGCGTAGCTTAGCACCAAACTCCATTTAGAAAACAAGCATTTTAAAAGCTGTTAGCTTGTCGTCGTGCGGACAGACTTCAGAATTCAGATTTTCTTTTTTTTAATTTCAGCATCAGCGTCATCGTGCGGTCACTTCGGCATCCTCGTTATCAGTTTTTACCATATGACGGATGACGTCATAAACCCGGACGCCACGCCGTTGGTTTCCTTCGTCTGTGAACAACCGCAAAGCAACAATCTGTGTGTGTGTGTGTGTGTTTTCTTTATCCCACCGTGGTTCATGAAGCGATGGATATCTACACGGAGGTAAGCCCCTCCCCCTGCGAGGCCTCCGGGCCAGAGTGCCACCAATAAACACAAATGACCCTAAACACAAGGTGTGAACACAACATTGAGCTCTTTTTTTCATTATTACAATGAAAACAAAGAACAATACAGAGTGCGTCTCAGATCAGACCCCGAAGCCTCTTTTGCAGTCACGCAGAACCAAAGCTGTTTAACAGATTTTGGAAATCTTCTCTTTTGTTTTTTGTTCCTTCTCCCTCTCCCACCCGGCAGGATTACCAGAGGACATTGTGAGCGCTCAAGATGAGAAGATAAACTGCACCTTATCCTCTTTCTGATGCCCCGTGGTGGGAGACACACTTTAGCAAACAGCTTCGTGCTCATCTTCTGCTTTGGATTTAAAGCAAACAAACACAATACAGCTTTCGGTCTTCAGGTGCCGTGTGGTCTGTTTCCTCATCAACATCATTAAACACGTGCAGCATGATCTCACACAGACGCTCGATTATTGGAACACTTTACGCCTCACGTTCTCCTTTGAAACGCTGAGGAATTATCTCCAAACAAAGCTGATTAATAGTGTGAAAAAAGAAAAGAAAATGGAGGAGGTCGGTCTTGTTAGCTCGCCAACCCCTTGATCTGCTCCTCGTCCTCGTCTTCGTCCTCGTCTTCGTCCTCCCGCTCTGGTCTCATTGGGCGCTGGGTGTTTGACCGTGACCCAGAGCTGAACCAGGAGACGTACGACCGGTCCGACTCTGCTCGTTTCCCTCCAGACTGAGGTCACGGAGAGGGCGGCAGCTCTGTCGCTACGTGTTAGCACGTGTCGCTACGTGTTAGCATGTGCAAGCTTTGGATTTTTTTCTCTGCCTTTTTCTCTCATCTGGCCCATTTATCTCAGGTGTTTTTTTTTATAGCCATCATTTTTTTCTTCTTCTCTCCATCCATCTCAATTTTGTTTACCGCCCATTATTCTTTTTTCCCCTCCTCCGTTAGCGTGAAGGCGTTAGCGTGAAGGCGTTAGCGTGAAGGCGTTAGCGCCGCGTTGATGAAGCTCTTCCTCGACTCTTTGGGACGGTCGTGTTTTGGCACAGAAGTCGCGGGTCGCACCTCGTCTGCCGTCTGAGCGAAGGAGTTCCTCTTTAATTATCACTCAGCATTTGATCACCCCCCAACCCGCCACACACACACACACACACACACACACACACAGACACACACACACACGCCTGTCACAATGTCTCATCGGGTTGCTGGTAACATTTCCATTACATTAAGAGGAGCAGCCACCGCCATGTGTTGTGTGTGTGTGTGTGTGTGTGTGTGTTGTGTGTGTGTGTGTGTGTCTGTGTGTGTGTGCGTGTGTGTGTGCGTGAATGTGCTCGATGGTGCGTTCTTATCATTGCGGCAGAGACGAGATTCCTCCCTTCCTCATCCATCTTCAAGCGCTTGGCTGGAAATGACATGTCGACACACCACGACACACATCGCCGCTTGAGACACACACACACACACACACACATACACACACACACTGGGAATGGAAGAGAATTGTATTGGTGATAGAATTCCAATTAAATGGTATTGTGCCCCCTTTCATCCCTCCTACAAACACACAAACACACACACACACACACACACACACACACACACACACACACACACACACACAATGCCATGCTAATTGAGTTGATACAAATACGGACTCGGAGTCCTAACGCTTCTAATTGCTTTGTTGTTGAATATGTTGCACACAAGGACGGGGAAGGGTGAAGTCTGGATCGGGAAAACTGAGGAATGTGTGTTTCCACTGCGTGTGTGCATGTGTGTGTGTGTGTGCGTGTGCGTGTTTTGGGGTTAACTCTGCCTCTGCATGTGAATGTGCATGCATGCACGTTGTTTTCCGAGCACATATTTCAACAAGCGCCCCGGCCCGCTGCAGCGCTGTGGTTCAGCGTCTCGTTCCTGGAGCCGCTGGCAGGAAGGTCGGGAAAAAATACACAGCGAGAGCTCCTCAGTCGCCCAGCAGGAGGGCCGCGGACATAAATCTGTCACTGTGTGTGTGCTTTTTGATTTTTTTATTTATTTAAACTTCCCGTCTTCACCTTCCGGCGCTCGAGCTCTTCTCGTCTCTGAGTGAGAGATTTGTTGGCCGATCGCTGGGAGGTAAATAGTTTATTTGTCTGCAATAAAACTACAAGCGGGATGTGTGTGTGTGTGTGTGTGTGTGTGTGTGTGTGTGTGGGCTGCCAATTTGTTACTTATTTTATTTCTTAGCACTGCATCGTGTAGCTTTCTAACATTTGTCTTAGTTCAGGTGGCTCTGGCTCACGGGAAGAGAGGAAGAGTCATGTGACTACCAAATATGTAACATGACATGTAATAAAAGTTTTTTGTTTCTTCTCTCTCTCTCTCTCCCCCCCCCCCCCCCCCCTCCCCCCGTCCCTTCTAGGTCTTGGCTTTAGAGAGGCAGGTCTTTGACTTCCTGGGTTACCAGTGGGCTCCGATCCTCGCCAACTTCTTCCACATCATCCTGGTCATCCTCGGCCTCTTCGGCACCATCCAGTACCGGCCGCGCTACATCGTGGTGGTGAGAGCCGTCGCACATCATCATCATCATCATCGTCCTTGTCTTCCCGCTCTTCCTCCCTCTTCCTCTTCGCATCGCTTCTCATTAGATTGGACGCTGTTGCCCTTTTTTTTTCTTTCTCCTCCTTGATTGCAAAGTGTGCCGCGGTCTCTCGTGCATTTTGCGACATCCTTAAATCACTCTAATCCCGCGGTAATTAGGGCTAATTAAAGGGGGGGGTAGGAGGGGAGGGGGTAGATGAGGGGGGGGGGGGTTAAGAAGCTCACCAGATTTATACTCCGCGTCGGGTTTCTGGACAAAGAAGGTCAAACCCGTTGAAACCCGTGGAACCATTTTTGTCTCCAGACCTCTTTTGCCCTGTGTTTGAGTCCTCGTAGGAAACCCAAATGAATGAATTAATACTTGTGTTTATTGTATGTATTTGTTCAGCAAAGTCTGGGAAAAAAATGTATATCTGCAAAAAAAAGAAAATATTTCGGTCGTGACTATGAACATCCAGCATGATATGAGCCAGATGCCTCCTGGAGCGTCAATAAGACACCTTTTTGGAAAGATTAGGACCTGAAGAATCTGAATCTGCAACAAAAATCACAATAAAACAAAGTCTTGACCTGTTTGGAAGGAGTTTCAGTCAAAAAACTGTGTCGTTCAATTCAAAAATGGAAAAAAATACGTATTTTATGCCAAAAGATTGTCTGAATGGGGCATGCTGGGACTTAAAATGGGCGCGGGAGGATTTTCACGCACGGTTCCCGAAAGGTTAACACACAGTAATGCTTCAGCCCTTTTGTCTGGAGCCACTGTGAAGCTTCGTGAACACACTTTTCTTTTTGACGCACTTTTCTTTTTTCTTTTAACGTTCTGCACTAAATCTTTCAGCAGCATCAGTGGAAGCACAGATGGTGAAGTCGATGACAGGAGAGAAAGAGCAGAAGAAGAGATACACCGCGAGGGGAGGGGGGGGGGGGAGACAGACGGGAGATAAACGAGGGCTGACGGGGGTTTCATGATCCGACATGTGTGTTTTTTTATTTCACCTGAAGGAGCTTCTCTTCCTCTCGGCACACCTGGCGTTCACAGCTCCTCGCCACCGTTCACAGTGACGTGTCTGTGTGTGTCTGTCAGCGGCTGTCTGACTGCACAATCTTTATAAACGTCGTCGTGAACTCCATTCAGCCTCGGCGGTTAACTGAATGCGACGCTCCCCTCGGGGGCTCGAATAAACCGGCTGAACTCACTGGCACTAAATGATTGTACGTTGTGTTCGAGGACATTCGTTCACTCGGCCTTTTTATTCCGTTCGCCGTTCATCTATTTTCTGTGAAGCTCATCTGTGCGTGTGTGTGTGTGTGTGTGTGTGTGTGTGTGTTTGCCCTTCAGTACACGGTGTGGGCCGCTCTGTGGGTGGCCTGGAACGTCTTCATCATCTGCTTCTACCTGGACGTGGGAGGCCTTTCCAAGGTGAGAACGCCGACGTCGACGCCGTCTCTGAGGAGGCGACGACAACTTTGTCGCTGCCGCATTCACGCCGAGAAGAGAAGTTTTGTGGACTGTCAATTTTGAAGCCTCGAGAAGTTCACCGTGCTTTGAATGTGGAGGAGTGACGTAGAGATGCTGCACACGACCTGTCAATCAGCTCGTAGCCCCGCCCCTAAAGCGTCCCCAGCTTTATGGTCTGTTTGACTCTAAATGAGCATCATTTACTAAATGAACATCATGCTGTATAGAAGAAGACTGGAAACTAGAGATTGAGACATAAACTCATGTTTACAATGTTTACTGAGGGAATACATCGAGAGAGAAGTAGAGTCACTTATATAGACTTCTATACAACCAGAGGAGTCGCCCCCTGGTGGTCAGGAGAGAGAATGCAGCTTTAACACATGAAGCATAGACTTCTATACAACCAGAGGAGTCGCCCCCTGGTGGTCAGGAGAGAGAATGCAGCTTTAACACATGAAGCATATACTTCTATACAACCAGAGGAGTCGCCCCCTGGTGGTCAGGAGAGAGAATGCAGCTTTTAAGACGACTGACGAAGAAGCAAACAGGTGAGGGCGGTGATGATTCTCTGTGAACAAAACCACGCTTGTCTTTATCGGCAAGCTTGAAGGCACTGAGCATATATAAATATGAGCATATATATATATACACATATATATATTTATATACACACCCCGTTGTGAAAAACACAAGTGCAGCCCAAAAACACACAATTACAATGTAATGAATGCGTAACAGCCATCCAGAATGAATCATAAACCAGACTTTAAATCACTCCCTAACCATTAGGAATCTGCGCCTCACACACACACACACACACACACACACACACACACACACACACTCAACAGAGATGTATAATTTTGGCCCCGGCGCTCCGTTTCTTAAAATACTTTGCATGCTTCCTCTCTGCTGACCGTCGCCTCCCCGCTGAGTCTCAAGTGGAAGCTCGCGGCTTAATAGCGAAATAATCTGGGGGAGGAAAAAAACAAAACAACTCCCTCCCCGGACACCACACACACACACACACACACACACACACACACACACACACAGACTTGTAAATCTTGGTGGGCGCCCCTGTGGTTCCTGGGTGCAGCTCGGATGCGTTTGTATCCAGACAAAGGGAAGTGTTTGGGTGGCCACCGCTCCACCTGTAAACGTATGCGCCCTCCCTCCTCCTGACAGCTTGTCTTCTCACAGGTTTCCCCCCCACTCTGCTCCTTTGATCTCTATTTCATGTAATTTATTCTGCATATTTCATCTCTCTCTCCTCCCCCTCTCCTCTCCTCTTCTGGCTTTTGATGGGTATCTTTCCCGCCTGACCACTGAAAATAATGAATTCATGTCGACAACGTTCATCTCACACCGGTTCACACGGCCAGAATGAATCTCAGAAACACCTTTTCCCTCCAGCTCTGTCAAGTGTGTCCGTCTCTCACTGTGTGTGTGTGCGTGTGTGTGTGTGTGTGTGTGTTGGTTGCGTGTTGAATAATGAGGCTTGTAGGGGCCAGCTGCTTGGGGCCGAGGCTGGGCATTAACCCAGACAGATGGAGCCAGCCTGGGCTCCCAGCTCTGCATATGGTGGCCAGGAGGAGAGACGGCTAATGGAGCGCACACACACACACACACACACACACACACACACACACACACACACACACACACACACACACACACACACACACTCTATTCAACGCATGCATGACTGAACTTGGCACACAGCTTCCTGAGAGGTCCCCAACATATTTGATCATAAAATCGAGTCAGCTAATTCTGTTCGGCTCGCCGGGACCGATGTTGACGGGGCTGTTCTGCAAGGCGTGTTTGTGTGTCTGTGTGTGTGTGTGTGTGTGTGTGGTAGGTTGTCAGAGCCACATGCTCTATCACCTCCTATTGATCCCTAAGCCCCTCCCCCACGGTGCAGACAGCGCTCCTGTACACACACCTCTGTGTTGAAGACACTGCAGGTAAAATACAATGTACGAAACAAGGTGATTACTGACAATTGAAATTGTGTGTTTAAAGACGCAAATGAGCCGTTGTGCTGATTTTCATACATTTCCAAAATCAGAAATCAGAACCACTTATTGCCTTTTATTGAATTTGCCCTGGTGGGAGGTGCATGACATTTACTGGTGAAGGTGCAATAATTTGCACTTCTAACAACCTGAAACTGGACGTCGCCGCCTGAGGAACACGATATTTAAAATGTTTTACACGAGTCTTTGTGGAGAAACTCCATTTCACAGATCTGTCGATTGAATTAACTACACAATAACTGTACTTATTAGTCGATAAACTTTGTTTGAGCATTAGTCGACTGACTTTAGTCGAGGAAAGCCCGAACATTTATGTTCGTGAGCTTTCTGAGCGCTAAAATCGACATAAAACGTCATTGACGTTGACAATAAATTCAGTTTTTGGAGTGATTCCAGTAATAACATTGACTTTTGTTAAAGAAAATAACCTTGAATCTATGATATGGGAGGGATTGATTTGTGCTTTTGGGAGCAAGGGAGCAGAACAATCACGCTCTTGACAATAACTCGCCGAAAGCCTCGATATCGACTGGTGACGCGTGTTACTGCAGAGCGCGGCGGCTCCGGCTCGGACAGAGATGGTTTCCCTGCCTCGCGGGCCCAATCAATGGCGTCTGTCAAGTCATTAGTCTTCACAAACCTACCTATTGACCTCCAGCCGCCCTTGTGTCTTTTTTTTTCGTGGCCGTGCGAGCGAGCGAGCGTCCGAAACGACAGAGATGGGAAGATAGAGACGGAGGGGCGACGGCGAGTAATCAAGGTGAAGACAGAGCGGCGTGCGATACGGAGGCGTTGACCGACGCGTTGACGGGAGGGTTGCTGGGGGTTTGATAGGAATCAGAGATGTTTTCCTGACAGCGGCTCTGTTAATAATGCATGTCTTGTCACCGGAGGGGGCAGATGCGGGGTTAGATTGCTGTATTGGGGGTATTGATTGGTGCGAGCGCCTGTATGCGTGGGCTCATGTGGCTGCTGGCAAATTGAACATCGCCAGGGTGCACAAGAGCTTGTTATGTATTAAAAGGCTGGATCTGAGATATGGGGTTCAGCTGAAGAAGTTATGAAACTTTCCCCCTGGAAAGTCTGTTGGCTCAATCAGGTTCACGTATTCAGAACATGTCTCATGGGCTTTAGGCATCAATCTTCAGTTGAAACCAGGTGGCAACCTCCGGTTCTGACAAAGGGATGCCGGTGCTGAACTGTCTTCAACCTTAAATCACGGGGCGACTCCTCTGGTTGTATAGAAGTCTATGCTTCATGTGTTGAAGCTGCATTCTCTCTCCTGACCACCAGGGGGCGACTCCTCTGGTTGTATAGAAGTCTATGCTTCATGTGTTAAAGCTGCATTCTCTCTCCTGACCACTAGGGGGCGACTCCTCTGGTTGTATAGAAGTCTATGCTTCATGTGGTAAAGCTGCATTCTCTCTCCTGACCACCAGGGGGCGACTCCTCTGGTTGTATAGAAGTCTATGCTTCATGTGTTAAAGCTGCATTCTCTCTCCTGACCACCAGGAGGCGACTCCTCTGGTTGTATAGAAGTCTATGCTTCATGTGTTAAAGCTGCATTATCTCTCCTGACCACCAGGGGGCGACTCCTCTGGTTGTATAGAAGTCTATGCTTCATGTGTTAAAGCTGCGTTCTCTCTCCTGACCACCAGGGGGCGACTCCTCTGGTTGTATAGAAGTCTATGCTTCATGTGTTAAAGCTGCATTATCTCTCCTGACCACCATGGGGCGACTCCTCTGGTTGTATAGAAGTCTATGCTTCATTTGTGAAAAACTGCATTATCTCTCCTGACCACCAGGGGGCGACTCCTCTGGTTGTATAGAAGTCTATGCTTCATGTGTTAAAGCTGCATTCTCTCTCCTGACCACCAAGGGGCGACTCCTCTGGTTGTATAGAAGTCTATATAAGTGACTCTACTTCTCTCTTGATGTATTCCCTCAGTAAACATTGTAAACATGAGTTTATGTCTCAATCTCTAGTTTCAAGTCTTCTTCTATACAGCATGATGTTCATTTAGTAAATTATGGTCTGTTAGAGTCAAACAGACCATAAAGCAGGGGACGCTTTGGGGGCGGGGCTACAAGGTGATTGACAGATCTCCACCAGAGTCCAATCCAAATGTTGTCCCTTCCTTTGACGAACTCAATGCTTCAAAACTGCATTTCTCAAACACAATGGTTTACGCCACAACGACTACGTCCACTGCTCTTATGCAGTCTGTGAGTCAAACTATTAAAAGGTTGTTTCCTCCCAATTATGAGAAGGAAAATGTATTATACGCCTCCACTGGTGTGGACCATGCAAATATTTTTAGTTTTATTCGCCCCGGTTTTTCATTCTGTGAGAGTTCTGCCTCCACCACAAAACAGTTGAACAGAGGTGGGCAGACTGAAGAGAAATACTCAACAGCAAAATGTCTTTCCTGAAACGATGTCGCCGTTACTCTGCATGGACCACAAAACACACTGTCGACAGTTTCCAGAGGGCTTATTTATTCACTCGGAAAGTAGCCCCGAAGAAAACTGTTGACTGTGACGTCTGTGGATTATGAGCCGGCACATTGTGTCAGGGAAAGACACAATTGCTGCTTGGACTTCAATGTCATTTTTTCAAACCTTAAAGCACAACAACTACAATTCCTTTCAGCTGAGCTGCATGGGGACGAGCGCACTTTAAAAACCCACCTATGGTTAGGCCTCAAACTAGCAAGGGCGGACCGCTCGTCGCTAATAATGCACGCAGCGGCCCGAGTAACAAAGTCTTCTCTCCGTTCCAGGACAGCGACCTGCTGACGTTCAACATCTCCGCCCACCACTCGTGGTGGAGCGAGCACGGGCCGGGCTGCGTGAGGAGGGAGATGCCGGAGGCCCCGGGGGTCCGCGCCACGGAGAGCCACTCCTACATCACGGTCATGGGCTGCCTGGTGGACTACCAGTACATCGAGGTCGTGCACAGCGGCACGCAGATCCTCCTCGCCGTGAGTACGCCGGCTCCCCTTCGGCCGTCCTCGTTCGCGTTGTCGCGTCGCGGGAACTCATTGTATCACGCACTTGACCTCGCCCGCGTGGCGAGGGCGATGGGAAGCAAGGCGATGGTTTGTTTTCCCCTTTCGAGCTTCTATGTACTGCCACGCCGGCCTGTTATTGAGTCCGTAGCTCCGCCCCTCCCCCTTCCTCCCCTCCTCCTCCTCTTCCTCTGCTCTGATCACTGAATGAAAAATTGATCTGTTGTTTTGTCTGGCGGAGGCTCAGACCTGCCAGCTGCTAACAGGTTACTCAAACACTGGAAGGACTGTTATTGTCCTCTTCACACAGCACTTTATGTGCACATCCTGCCAGCACACGCACACACACACACACATGTATGACTGACTAACCCTCGGGTTGGACGGAGGCCATGGCGTTTTTGTTTTTTTTGGTTGCCAGCACAGACACGCACACTGCACACATTGACTCGCAGCACGGTGCTCTGGCTGCGTTGCAATAACACGTCCAGAGACGATCCGCCAGCCTGCAGAGGGTTCAGGCTTCACCTCTCTGTAGCGTCATGATGTCACATGATGAAGTCATGATGGAGGCGGGACATTTGGGACAGACATGGATGTAAACTGTAACTTGGCGGGTTGACGGAGGCGATAATTATATGTATTAATATTCAGTAATAATAAGAATTATCCCTTGTCAGTGTAGTCTCTCTCTCTCTTTCTTTCTCTCTCTCTGTCCGCTTATGTCTTCACTTTGTTCCTTCAGTGTGAAGTAAAACAATATAGTGTGAGCAAAACTTATCCGGTGACATGGAGGACAAGTAAGAGAAGGAGGAAGAAGAAGAAGATTATATATATATATATATTTATAAATATATATATATATATATGATAAATATATATATATATATATATATATTATATATACATAGTATATGTATATATAATAATATATAATCAGATCTTTTCCGACTTGACCGCTTCAGACAGTTCACCGATAAAAAAACACATTTTAGATGTCTGAGGATTTCAAAAAGGCCGATCCTTTTTTTTTTAAAAGATGCTTTAAAATCAGGAAGGTCTTAAAAATGGTCCTAAAAATCTACATCTACAGCCAAATCACAATGCGTGAAGGATTTTCAACCTTTCCTTTGTTTGCGGTGCAACAAACACTGGACCTCTTTATCGAGGGGGGGGGCGGTCAGGACTCCTTCTCGGCATCGAGGAGGTTTCGCTTGGTGGCGTTGACACTCGTTGTCTTCTTCACGAAAGGTCTCTGCAACGTTTCAGGGGTATGAAAAAAAAAACGTGGCAGTGTTGTTGAAGCTTGTTAGAGTCCCATTCTGACCGTCTAATCTCGAATCTTGAAGCACACCTGGGATCGAGCGCGGTGGATGCAGTTAACGACCCGGCACATTATAAAACCATGAGGAGCGCTGGGTCGTACCACTGCCCCCCCCCCCTTCCCTCCTGAGGAGAAACGGTAATAAAGCGGCTGACCTCGCATTACAGCCTGACTGTACCTCATTAGCCCGCCGCACTTTAGGCGGGGAATTGGTTTATTCCTCGACCTCGCATGGACTTCTCCTCCACGGGAGCCGGCAACACCTTTTGATTTATTTATTTTTGCCTTCCATTTTCTACACGGTATTGTCCAACTGAGCGTGCGTCGGCATGTCAGTGGGAACGGCTCCCGAGAGGAAAAGTGGGAAATTAGGGCTGAATTCCCAAATGGCACAAATGGCATCATTTCCCAAAGCTGCGTTCGCTCTCCTGACCACCAGGAGGCGACTCCTCTGGTTGTATAGAAGTCTATGCTTCATGTGTTGAAGCTGCGTTCTCTCTCCTGACCACCAGCGGGCGACTCCTCTGGTTGTATAGAAGTCTATGCTTCATGTGTTGAAGCTGCGTTCTCTCTCCTGACCACCAGAGGGCGACTCCTCTGGTTGTATAGAAGTCTATGCTTCATGTGTTGAAGCTGCGTTCTCTCTCCTGACCACCAGCGGGCGACTCCTCTGGTTGTATAGAAGTCTATGCTTCATGTGTTGAAGCTACGTTCTCTCTCCTGACCACCAGAGGTCGACTCCTCTGGTTGTATAGAAGTCTATGCTTCATGTGTTGAAGCTGCGTTCTCTCTCCTGACCACCAGGGGGCGACTCCTCTGGTTGTATAGAAGTCTATGCTTCATGTGTTGAAGCTGCGTTCTCTCTCCTGACCACCAGAGGGCGACTCCTCTGGTTGTATAGAAGTATATGCTTCATGTGTTAAAGCTGCATTCTCTCTCCTGACCACCAGGGGGCGACTCCTCTGGTTGTATAGAAGTCTATTCTTCATGTGTTAAAGCTGCATTATCTTTCCTGACCACCAGGGGGCGACTCCTCTGGTTGTATAGAAGTCTAAAACATTGCACCTTTGCTTCCTCTCGGGCTAAAAGCGGAGCGCTGCTTCAGAAAAGAGAGTCCTTTGAGATGTCCACTCTTCATTTCGATTCGTCCTTTTTTCTTCCTCTTCTCCTTCTCCTCCTCCGGCGGCACCGAGGGAAAGACGGGAGTTGAAGGGATGAAAAGGAAGAGGATGAGAAGAAAGCGGGGTGTCCCTTTGTCTTCTGTTCAAGGTCGCCCCACAAGAGGCCATTAAATATTTAGGTTGGACTCCGGAGAGCGTGTTTCATTAGAGTGAAAAATGTGGATCCATCGGGTGGTGATGGAGGGCGTCGCTATCCGTCATCCAGCTGCTCAGATTCATCATGAGGGGGGGGGGGGGAGTCGACTCTGCGTTGTTGGCTACAGGCTGCGTTCAGTCAGAGAGTAACTCAGTGGTTTAAAAGGATGAGCTTGTGGAGGCAGCCTCTTCAAGCTGAGATGATGCATTATTCATTCATTCAGGAACAGTCTGGACCGTTCTTTGTCTCCTTTGGCCCGACTCGTCCCGCTTGTTGTCGTTGGAGGTTTCTTTTCAGGACTCGGGGCGGCCGGAGCGGCCTCGTGCTTTCAGGTCGTCGTCCGTACGTCTCTTTGTTTCGTTCATCCGACCCAGTTCTCAGGAACGTCCGGAGGGGACGTCTTCAAATTTGGTAACAAAGGTCACTTTGTCTCCATCCCCCCAAAAAAAGTTTTGCCCATAACTCAATCATCCATGTGCAAATTATTACACCTTCACACAAATGTCTAATCGGAAACTGTATGAACTGGTGACTGACGTGGAAACTACACGCACACAAACACACACACGCATACACCTCTATCTCCTCCCATGATCTTGTGCGACGTCTTTGCTGTTAAATAAAACACGAGAGAGAAAACTAGAGAAGAAGAAGAGGAAACATTGCGCAAGATGTAATGTTCAGTGTACATCTGTGTAGACATAACTCTCACACACTAAAGGGAGCCGTGAGAGATGTCGGGGTGAGGGGGGTGGGGGGGTTGTCAGAGTTGCTGAGCTTCTCATAAAAAACCCCTACACACACACACACACACACACACACACACACACACACACAGATATATCATTTAGCGTAGGTTATTGCTGCCACAGGCAATGCTTGCCCCTCTATTCCCTGGGAGCCTGCGTTGGGAGGATGGTGTGGTTTGGTCGGTGATGGGAGGAGCGTCATTCTCTCGCTCCATTGCTCACTTCCCTTCATTTTATTATTTGTTATTGTTTCATGTATTTCCCTCTTTCCCACCTCGCCCCCACCACCCGCGTGTCAATCAAACTCTCCAAATTGACGCGCCTCTCACTCGCTGTCACTTATCTCTTCGGCGCTTCGTCGTCTTTCGCGTGTCAGCCTGCTGTCTGTGTTGAAGTGCAGCTTATTTAACACATTTAACACCAGGGGGGAGGGGCTTACCTGGCTTGGCTTTTAGGTTTGGGTGTGTGTTCCAGCATCACCCGGTTCAGGGGCATGAAAAACACCATCGCCCCCCCCCTGACTCACCCAGAAGGTCAGGGTGCTCGCTTTGATAAGTCCATTAGTCCGACTCTCAAGCTGTACAAACCATCACCGCTGTGTGTGTGTGCGTGTGTGTGTGTGTGCATGTGTGTGTATGAGCCAACTGGAGGGATCTTTGAAGTGATTTCTATTTGAAGTTGCAGTAATTTCTGTGGAATCAGTAAAAAAAAATATTTAAAAAGAAGAAAAAGATGGCCGCATATGCTATGCTGTCTATAGTGTAGTAACGGCGTTAAGCGCCACTGCAACACGTTAGCGCTGACGTCGCATCCTAACTGCTCTGTGAGTTTCGCAGCATCTGCTTGAAAGCATTATGAGGATTAAAAGACGTGATGATGATGATGCAGTCAGCAGATAATACGGCCGCCGGCTGCTGCCAAAAAAAATAGAGAGGAGAAGAGAAAGACCCAAAGACCAGCAGAGAGGATCGGTCTCCAGCGGGCCACGGAATATTATATATATATATATATATATATATATATATATATATATCGGGATACTTGCAGTTCATTGTCTAAACACAGCTGCCCGCCATTGCACTTCAAAGGCCGTCTCCACCAAGAGCTTTAATTGTTAATCTGTTTTTTTAGGGACATGGATTTTTTGCTCAGATTAGTTTTACTCTAATATTTGGTCTCTTTAAACTTCTGAGAGGAGGCGAGAGGACAGAATGGGAACAGACGGGAACTTGAAATTGACAAACAAGCAACATTAGAGAAGTAAAACTTCTCCAGCGGCACATTTGCTCGAGTGTGCGCTCGTTTTATTGACCTGCCTGTAAAATTAGTAAAAGTAGTGGATGGCAGCTGGTACTATACTGTACTATAATCGCTATACTGTACTTTACTGTACTCACTATACTGTACTATACTCACTATATTGTTCTTTACTCACTATATTGTACTATACTGTATTAAAACACTGCGTGTGAGAATCGTCCTGCACTATCACCAGCGATTTACCACCGATGTTTGTTTATTCACTCGACCCACATTCAAACAATAAAATGTGTCTGCAAAACTTTGCCAGAATCTGTCTGGTTGGTAATGCCGACGCTGAGGTGCGGCTCTCTGCAGAGGAAAACCAAACACAGGAAGTCAGATCCCCCCTCGTCTCAAATCCTGCTGCACGTGACGAACGAGCAGAGTTTTATTTACTCACGCAGCTTTTTATTCCTGTGTGTGCGGCCTCTCGTGTGTGTTGTGTTCATTTTTATTTTTACATCGGCATGCTGTCGTTTGATGTGGAAGATGCAAATCAGCCCCGCAGAGACACTGATCGACCCCATGTGGTCCCGTTAGCCGTGTAGATCTGTGTGTGTTTGTAGAAGGGGTTACCGGTGGATGTGGTCCCGTTAGCCGTGTAGATCTATGTGTGCGTGTTTGTGGGTGTAGTCCCGTTAGCCGTGTAGATCTATATGTGTTTGTGGATGTAGTCCCGTTAGCCGTGTAGATCTATATGTGTTTGTGAACATAGTCCCGTTAGCCGTGTAGATCTATATGTGTTTGTGAACATAGTCCCGTTAGCCGTGTAGATCTATATGTGTTTGTGAACATAGTCCCGTTAGCCGTGTAGATCTGTGTGTGTTTGTGGATGTAGTCCCGTTAGCCATGTAGATCTGTGTGTGTTTGTGGGTGTAGTCCCGTTAGCCGTGTAGATCTATGTGTTTTTGAATGTAGTCCCGCTAGCCGTGTAGATCTGTGTGTGTTTTTGATTGTAGTCTCGTTAGCCGTGTAGATCTATATGTGTTTGTGAACATAGTCTCGTTAGCCGTGTAGATCTGTGTGTGTTTGTGGATGTAGTCCCGTTAGCCGTGTAGATCTGTGTGTGTTTGTGGATGTAGTCCCGTTAGCCGTGTAGATCTATATGTGTTTGTGAACATAGTCCCGTTAGCCGTGTAAATCTGTGTGTGTTTGTGAACATAGTCTCGTTAGCCATGTAGATCTGTGTGTGTTTTTCAATGTAGTCCCGCTAGCCGTGTAGATCTATATGTGTTTGTGGATGTCGTCCCGTTAGCCGTGTAGATCTGCGTGTGTTTTTGAATGTAGTCCCGTTAGCCGTGTAGATCTATATGTGTTTGTGGATGTGGTCTCGACAGTCCCTTTCCCATCAAGTCATTAAACACGCAGCTGCTCACGCACACGTCAGATTTTCTGCAGAATGTTCTGTGTAATTAACCCACAAGACATCTGCACCACCCCTCTTCCTCCCTCTCTCTCTCTCTCTCTCTCTCTCCCTCTCTCCGCTCCTCCTCTTCCTCCTCTCCCATGTGATGTACTTCACCTACAAATTCCTTTCATCACAGCGAACCCGGTGGATTTTGTCCTGACGCTGAGCCGCAATCAATAGTGTGTTAATTAGCTCGTAGATCGACTCAGATATCCGTCACTGCACACACACACACACACACACACACACACACACACACAATGGACAGGCGAGTCGATTAGAGAAATTCATATGGACAGACAGCAACGATCATTATCGGTATTGATTCATTATTCTTTTTAACTCCTAGATTAGTACCCTCGAAAACGTCTGAAAATGCTGTAAAGAACGCCGTCAAGAACGTTTGAATCTTCACATTCTTTGTTTTGTGCAAACAATCAGAAAAATAACCTAAGATATTTTTATTTTTCCGCCATAATATGAGATCACGTGACTATTACGTTCAGTTCGTGCGATGAAGACAAGCTGCGGTCGTCAGTGCCACCATTGAATATTCAATTTCATATTCATAATCCGTTTTTTTATTTGCCTGTACTAGCCTGTTTCCCCACAGCTTCACTTTCCCTTCCTCCGCTCAATTAATGTCAAACGATATTCATTTCATGTAGTTGGGGGCAACTGTGATTCAGTCTTTCAATCAGAGGGTCGGTGGTTCGAGCCCCGGCTAGACCATGTAGATGTGTCCTTCAGCGAGACACTTCAGCCCGAATGGCTCCCTGTTGCTATGTCTACGGTGAATAGAGCAAAAATGTAAGTCGCTTTGGATAAAAGCGTCCGTTAAATGAAATGTAATGTGTTAGAATGAATGCCGCGTTCGTTTAATATTCAAAGGCAAACTTAAGCGTCTGTCTCCGCTGTGAGGGAGCTGCATTTCATCCGGTTCTAAAAACAGCAAAGAGCTAAAATATTGTACCTTCGGCCAGAAAGGCCGTTATCGTTACCGCTACCGTCCACTAACTTAATATCCGGTCGGCCTGATTCCATCTGAATGCAGCGTTTGGTCTCAATAACAATACATGACTCGGACGATCAATCCATTATGAGGAATTGTGGATACACTTTCTGACAATCAACTTATCAATTCGTCTGGTTTGTCATTCGGGAATGAGAGACGAGTCCTCGGTCCAAATAGACTGTAAACATGATTTCATTGCCGTTGTGACTGAGACTCGAGACAAGTAGATGTTTATGAATGTGCGTTGTGAGGTGATCACGAGTCACACCTGACCTTCATTAGCCTATGCAAATACAAGTAACCTTCCCTTTTAGAGCGGCAGCTGGCGTTCTTCTCACGCACGCACACACAAATGTTTGGGCCCTGCACTTCTTCTGGCCCCTCGTTATCGGCGGCGAAGGAAACAAAGATAGTGCTGAACCCTCACAAATCCCTCCTTTGGTTTCCTCTGCCACATGGTAAATAGTAAATGAAGGCCCACTGGAGGACAAGCTTCTCTTTTGATGTTTTCTCTCAGATCTCCAGCGGAACTTTCCTTCTTTCTTTTTTTTCGCGCCCCGTTTTTTTTTTTCTTTCCCCCGCTTCTTCTTCCCCCGGACTCGACAAACAAAACAAAACAAAACAAAGGAAATGAAAAGGAAAAGGGACTCAGACACAGAGGCGGAGATTTGACAGATTTGGCAGATTGTGGAGCAACGGTGATGTGAAAACCTGTATTTGAGAAGTGACTCACTCCAAGAGGAAAAAATTGCAAGGAAGGAGGGGCGGAGGGGGCTAAATGATTGACAGCTAAATGAGTTGGCTTTAGTTCGGCACGTCCACACAGGCAGACTGACATCGAGCCTCAGAGGACGTGCGGGGGCTTTATGAGCTTAATTAATTTGACATCAATCTCTAAAAATGATCCCTGAACTCCAGAAAGTGACAGTGGGAAGTCAAAGGACTATGTGTGTGTGTGTGTGTGTGTCTGAGAGACGATTTATGAGCGTAATTATTTAACATGCGAGGATATATAACTGGAATTGTCACTTGTTATTGAGGACACTGACCTATATTGGCTAAAGACAGCAATGCCTCCAGCAAAAAAAAAAAAAAAAAAAATGCCACCAAGTGTTCACTTCTGATGCCATTAGCTCGCTGTAAGTCACACTAAATGTACCGGAGCCATAGGAGAGGGAACTTGAGTCGATATATATTATAGTCCGTCGCTGTCGGCGGTGATCGGTCGAGCCGTGAGAAATGACTGATTTCCTGTTACGAGCTCCCAAGGTTTGGCATTCACTGATTAAAGGTATAAAATGTCTAGAGCGTTGGGTTTTTGTCTTTATATGTATATGCAGTATATGTCCTTGGGGCAAAAGCTCGCCTTTAGATAGAAAATGTCCTTCATGTCGTTTCTTTCATCCTGGCCTCAACATCTTTGTGGTTTCCCACAACTGCATTTCTTGGATGAAAAACATGGCTAAGAAGTAAGAGCTTAGTCTTTTTCTTACCCTCCTTCTCCTCTCTTTCATTCGCGGATGCAGACGGGTTACACATTCACTGAAAGGTTTTTTGACAATTGGGGAAATTACATATGAGTCATATGCTGGACGAGCGTGTTCCCGAGCGTTCAGACCATAAACAGCACAAATCTGGAACGGTGAGATTGAAAGAATACATCCTCCCCCTCGGGGGATCCTCGGTGTATATATATATATATATATATATATATATATATATATATATATATATATATATATATACACACACACACACACACATTGTATCAACATCTTGAGATAAATTCCTGAATAATCGGACTGCTCGAGTTACGAGGTATTTTTTTCAGATTAAGAATTTACAGTAAAAATATGGAAAACCCTTTAAAAACAGCAGGTTCTAGTTACTACTACTCCATTGGTAGAAAACATCGTCAAATGACACACAGTTTCCATTTTCCTACAGAACAATATATATTATATATATTTATTTATGAATTAAAAAAATATATAAAAAGGATGTCCATGTTGGACACACTACTACTACTACTACTGGTATATGTACTATGTGCTAGCAACAAATTGGGGAAAAATACAAAAGCCAAGTTAGACTCACTAGACTCTGACATTTACACAGCCTGCTGCAGTGCATAGACTAGTACGATGCAGTAGCACAGACTCCTGCATAGTTAGACCAGCTAGCACCGATGCTAGCTGGTGCTAGCTGGTCTAACTGGGTCTTACTTGACGCACAGTTTGAGTGGAAAGGGCACAATCTGGACACTGAACTGAATGATGAAGGTTCATTCAGTTTGTGACATCATGGGTTCGAACCCTGGGCGGACGGCCTAACCAGACGATTGTATAAATGTAACTATTGACCTTATTTTTATTGGTTTTGTGATGTAATTGTTTAAACTAGAAGATGGAATAAACAATTCTGCTGGCCTGGAACTTTCAAATTTGTATTTTTTTAAATAAATATATTATATATAAATGCCAGCGGGTAGGTGGTTTGTTGCTTTGGATGGGGTCACGTTTTTTTTTTTTTTTCTACAGCATTAGGCACTATGGTAGGCAACAACATTTAAATTTAAACAGAATAAACGCTACTTAAGTGACAGGGTAACAACTTCAGTCATGGTTGCACATTTATAAAATTACACAGCAAAGTGCATGCTGGGTAAAGCTCGCCCACTTATCTTTAGTTTTATCAGTTTTGTGATGTACTGTAATAGGTTATAGTAGAAGACGATATACGATATATGATATATATATAATGTTGCATACCTACAATTATGTATATGTCAATGTAAATATTGACCTTGTATTAAGTAAGTATTATACTAGAAGATTGAATAAACAAACAAAAAAACTTTATTATTTATTGCAAAATCTTGAGACAAATTGTGAATTTATAAATGATTGTCCAACTTTATTGAGCAACCTCATTCTTGAACTCGTGCAGTGGTTCTCAAACTGTGGGGCGCGACCCTCTAGTGGCGGAGGAACATTGATCTTCCTCCAAAGTGCGGCGTGACAGAAACAGTTTGAGAACCACGTGATTCGTCTGAGAGCACACCTGAAAGTGTCCTAATTGATTGTTAGCTGGCCGAAAACAAAATAAGCGGCGGCGGCGTACTCAGCAGTGCGTGTACTGTGTAGTTCCGTTAGCTGTTAGCAGTTAGCCAGTCGTATCATCCGTTCCGTTAGCTTGAAAGCAGGGGGAGGTTCTGTTCCGGTGAAGTGGTAAAATACAAACGTCGTATTGTCTATTCCGTTAGCTTGTAAGCAGGGGGGGGGGGGGGGGGGGGGTATGTTGCTAGTGCCGCAGTAAAATACAAACTTTTTATTTTACGGCGATGGTGAAACGAGAGACTGGAGATTTCTTCGCTTGGACTGGCAAAGAGATCGAAACGGACACTCATAGTCATGTGACGAATCATGCTCGGACACGCCGTGACCGTCGAGACCCAATTGAGTAGCGAACGTCATCGTTTTCCAAACTCCTCCATTTTTGTCTGAGCGAGGACGTGAACCCGGAGTTTCCAAACTCCTCCGTTTGCAGGTGCCCCGAAACTCTGTGTGAACGTAGCAGGAGATACGAGCGGTAAATGTGGACACGGCCTTAATCTCACCCATCTGTGCGTGTGTGCTACACAAACACTGCACAGCCTCTCCTCTGCTGTGACAGCTTTACTGTGTTTGACTCCCACCCCGACCACAACGGGGGATCCGAGCCCTCCATGAAAACGAAACAAGCGCTCACTCATGCGGCGATATTAACTCGTACGAGCGCACACTTTTACAGGGAAAACACACAATGCGGTTGAAAACAGGGTACCCCCCCCCCCACCCTCCTCTACACACCCCCAGCTGTTAACACCATCTTGTGTTTGACACTGGCTTTATACATATGCTAATTCACCTCCATTTCACCGCCACCGTAATGGATGGGGTGAGACCGGCAATTAGATAAGAGAGAGAGGAAACGGAGCGAGAGAGAAGAGTTATGAGTGTCTTATCGAGCCGGCACAGAGACAGACCCCACTCCTCCGCCCGACTCCACACCTGCGTTTCATTCATAAATAAAACATTTAATCTACATCTGGATGAGCGTCAATAAAAGCTAAATGTTGCAGCGTGCGCGTGACGAACAAGGATGAAACTCGGCATCTTTGTTCCCGTTATAATTACACGGAGCCGAGTTAAGTTATAGGTTGAATGAACGTTATATAAATAGCCGGCGTTGCAGACCGTCAGTCCCCGCCCCCTCCCTCCTCGTCCCCTTTGGGTTTTGTGTCTGTGTACCCGGTGTGCGAGGAGGGCAGCGTGCCCGACGCCGTTTTAATTGGCATGGCAGAGCGCCAAATGATGGCTGCCTGGCTGGCTGGTTGGGCGGAGAGAGGCCGTCTCTCAGAGTGTCTGCCTCTCACCGAGTCTGTTTCCGAGTCGATGACGGCCATCTGCCAGCCCCAACGGGCTATTCTCGGCGCCGGTTGCCCACATTGTGCGTCAGCGCACGGGGGAACTCTGTGCTATCGCTCGGTCGCTTCCCGGTGTGTGTTTGTGCGCGCGCTGGCTGCACGCGCTCGCCAAGAGCCAACAAGGGTGTTACAGTAAAACAACGCCGCTGTATTATCCCCCTTTTTGTTGTTTTGATTTACACGTTCATTGTTTCTGGACAGCTCATGTCTGCAGCTCTGGTTTCCACTGTGTTTACCACCTCATGTTGCAGGTAGCTTAGTTAGGATTTTGTTAAGAAGAAATGGCAGAAAGTACCAGCGATGTTAGACGGTAAAGTTGCAGAGAGTTTCCTAGATAAAAAATTTAAATATACAAAACCAGCTCAGTGTTGCAAACTCTTTTCATAAGAAAGTAGCGAGCAGCACCAGCCACAAAAGTTGATAAATGTAGAGAGAAAGCGTCAAAGTCGGCAACACCGACAACCCCGCCCCCTTTTTGGCCCCCTCCGAAGCCACGCCCCCAAAGATTGTCATTCCAAATATCGACAACAAACATGGAGATTGTTGATACTCGATACTGAAAGCTCTTATTGCTTTTTATTTTTGCTCAAATGATTTCATCCATTGATCGCTGTCGGGATTTAATGAGACATTTTGGAGGAAAACATGTTTTTGAAGAAGAGCGCTAACCCCGCCTGAAGAGGTGAGGTCAGTCCTCGGTGGGATCTCCGCTACGAGCGAGCGCCTTCCACTTGGTCTGTATCATATTCTAAATATATTGATTACAGCAGCTTGTAGTTATTTTCATTCTTGAATTAATCCGTTGACTAAAAATGTCTGCAGATGGTGAGAATTGCCCAACAAAATGTTCCCGAGCGCCAGGTGATGTGTTCAGGTTGCTGGTTTTCGTCTTAAACCAAACAATATAAATATCGATAGGAATATTCTCTCCATGCCCCTCGTTGAACAGCTGAAAAGCTCGAATGAATCTCAATTCTTTCCCCGTCAGATAATCAACGACTCGCTGCGGCTCAAGCGCTGCGTTCCCAACCCCAAACTTTCCTTCTTCTTCTTCGTCTTCATCTTCATCTTCTTCTTTGTGCCCATCAAAGCAGCTGTTTACCAGCCGCCGGCTCTCTCTCACTCTCTCTCTCTTCTGCTTGTGTGTTCACAGCTCCTGGGCTTCGTGTACGCCTGCTATGTTGTCAGCGCCATCACCGAGGAGGAGGACAGCTGTGAGTCGCTTAACACCACACACACACACACACACACACACACACACACACACTAATCATTCTTGAAACAGATCATAGCAGCAATTAATGAATCACTCTCAGACCTGCTTACGCAGATGTGATGGAAAACTCCAGGACTGAGGAGAACAGAGCTCCATCTTTTCCCCGTATCCACCTCTCCAGCCCTCCCTCCTCTCTCCTCCCCCATGCCATCTGGGCCTCTCTCTCTCTCTCTCTCTCTCTCTCTCTCTCTCTCTCTCTCTGCCCACCCAGATCCCTCTCCACACCTCCTTCAGCCCATTCTTTCCCTAAATCCTCCTCCATGTGTCCGGTGGTCTTTGCCGTCTTTCGAGTATTTTTGTGTGCACCTTCCCCCACTCTCTCGTCTCCACACACACACACACACACACACACACACACACACACACACACACACACACACACACACACACACACCGTCCCTCCTTCATGCACGCTCACGCACGCTCGTCAAAACATGCACTCGCCTCCTCCGAAGCGGCTCAGTGTGTCAGTGCTCTCGGCCGGGCGGCGGACTCCTTCTCGGGTCGCAAGAGGAGAGGGAGAAACCGGAGACGGACCCTCGTGATGAACGACCGAGCTGCCGTGACCTCACAGAGGTCAGCCAATCAGAGGGCAGGAAAACAGTTGATCTAAGGGTCCGTCGTAAATATCTGATTAGCGCCGCAGTTACTCTCCGGTGAGGCGGAGCGATGTCCGCGTGCACGGGGATCTGTCTTTCCGTATTTGTCCCATTTGAAATATCCGCCCTGAATGCATAAACGCTCTGCGAGGATTAGCTGAGATTAAACGGGGTTTCTCAGGGACATATTTATACACACTCAGGGCCCCGTGAAATCCTTCTTATTTTTGCTCCAGATTCAGTTTGTTTTCTTTCCTTCTCTTTTTTTCTGTGTCTTGCGATCGGAGCACATTTCTCCGTCAGAAAGAAACTTGTCTGCTCTTGTGATAGATTAATACAAATTCCACATTTCATCAGAAAAAATATACAAAATGTAATGAATTGTTATCAACCAAGGTTATTTAATATGTTTATGAATCCAAACATCTTTTTTGTGGAATGAACTGCTGTAAATTTAGTCGTTAGTGTCGAATTCCTGAGCTTCATCTGACCCCTCTACACCAGACTTATAATAAGAATAACTTTATATTTATATAGCACCTTTAAAAACAAAGTTTACAAAGTGCTCTACAGAGAAGCAAAGCACAGTCATACACAACTAAACAAAAAATGGAAGTGCAAATGGAATAGAAAACAAACAAACAAATAAAATATACAAAGACAAACAGGGGAACAAAATAACTGCATAATAGATCATAGGAGGACGTCTCGCGCCCTCATTGGCTGCGACCACAGGGTCACGTGGTCACATGTTGAGCCCGCGAGGTGACGCTGATCCGTGGCGTTTGTTGGGAAGCTCCTCAGCGCAGAGAGGACACCGAGCGCCTCTTCGACGTGCCTGCGTGTCCGGAGGAGATCAGCCTCTCCGTCGGGGGAACCACGGCGAAGCAGCGTGACCCGTAAACACAACCCAAACTTAGTGGTATCGTTTGCGGAAAAAAAAAAAAAGCGGGGAATAACCGCTTTTCGCAGAAGGGAAAACCCTGAATCTTCATAAATTGCATCCACATTTCCATCCACGTTGAGACGGCCGGGTCCATTTTTAGCATGACAGCCCGTGCTTGTCAGAGCACTGATTGTGAAGTAGCACCCAAAAAAGATGCTGTCGTTTAGATTTGAGCACGGCGTGAAGCACGAAGCGCCACACGCACTCAACGTCTTAAACCTGTGTCCACTCTTGTGTAATTTGGGGGGAAGGCCGAGCGATGCAGAAGTCCAGGCAGTTCTTTCTTCGGTGGTCACATACCAGAGGTTCACTGGCTGTGAGCGGCTAGCATCAGGACCCGGCGCTGGGCAGCACCACTTAATCACCCGCCGGCCCTGAATAACCCCTGGAGGGCAACGCCACCTCAGCACGAGTCAAGTCAACTGAACAAAAAACCCCATAAAAACAGACTTTTCCTTTTTGTGTCTTTGTGGCCTTTGAGCTCCCCGTGTGGCACCGGTTGTGTTTGTTTGAATACA
>NW_027176153.1:3408371-3423371 GCF_023055335.1 Clinocottus analis
CTGCATTGAAGTGATGGCGCGTTATGGCGTGTGAGGACAGAGACGGAGAGCAGGCTTGATCAGAAAGAGAGACAGACAGATTTGTGGACTTTTGAAAGCTCAAGTTTGACATTTTATTCGTCGCCATTTTGGATTTCCGCAACCCAAAGAGGGAGGAGTTTGCAAACGACGGCGTAGACGCCAACATTGGCTACTCGACCGGGTCCCAGCGGTCACGACGTGTTTCTCTTGATTCGTCACGCCTCGATCACATGATCACGCGGTCCCTCTTTTTCACCGTCGCCCTCCTTCCTCTGCATTATTTTCTGCAACTAAACCAAGTGTGTTGAAAACCTGCGAGATGCTTTTTCAAAAGGTTGCAGAGTTGACAAAAACGAGGCTATAACGCACGTATGGACGGAGATATTAGACTCGGCTAAAAACAAACAAACGTGTTTCTGGACGGAGGAAACGCTGCTTGATCTTCTCCACACTTTTGATATTCTCACAAAACCCTGCTTTTCCCTCCTGGTCTTCTCCCCTTCATCTCTGTGCCTGTGTTTTTATTTCACTGTCAGCTGGCCAGCCCTTCACACACACACACACACACACACACACACACACACACACACACACACGCACACACGCACACACACACACTCTTCTGATGCTTGTGGGAGGGGTTTGCCTTCACTAGTCCTCACAGGTCTGAGTCCCCACAGGTCAAGGTCCCCACCGGGATTGAGGAATAAGAGCACACACACACACACACACGTTGAATTGATTGGTAGCTTCTCGGTCCTGATTTCACTTGAACGTAATCGTCTTACGTTACTCTGCTTTTCTAGGGGCCCCGCACCAGGGCCTCCGCCGTTGACCTACATACCTTTCACATCTCAAATGTGTGTCCAGGCGAGTGAAGATCAGCTCGCCTCCTTTCTGCTCGGGGGAAACCAGCTTTCAGTTATAACAGGATCACATGGGCCGATCGGCTGCCAACGAACCCGTTTCTTGTTTCTCCCGCAGAGGACGCCGGCGTTTAACACCGGCAAAGATTTTCCCATCTTTGCCGGTGTTCTTGATTTTATTCTGTAAAGACCGCAGACGCCACGCAGACGCCACGCAGGCGCCACGCAGACGCCACGCAGGCGCCACGCAGACGCCACGCAGGCGCCACGCAGACGCCACGCAGGCGCCACGCAGACGCCACGCAGGCGCCACGCAGACGCCACGCAGGCGCGCCAGAACATTTGGAAAAGCCGTCAGATCACCTGTTGAGAACGAACAGAAGATGAGAGCTTTCAGCGTTTCAAGATTTCATCAAAGCCAGGTTTTTTGTGTTGTTTACGACGTTGAGGGTAAAATAAAAAGACAAATGTTTACAAAAATAAAATAAAGGTCTTATGTGATGGGGAAAAGCTCTGAATGTCCAAAATTAAAAGTGTCCGCAAAAACGCTTCTCTGAGATTATTGGGGAAAAATTTACAAGAAAAACCTTTGCAAGATTATAAAGTCATAGATTTCAGAGGAGAAAAAGAAAACTATGAAAAATAGTGGCAAGCAAAATTATGTAAATAAGGAACAGCAGACTCACCAGAGTATTTCCGGCGAATTTGCATAAATTTCTGATTTTAAACCCTTTACAAATGTGTGAGTTTATCTTGCACATTTGCCACTTTATACTTAGAGAATATAAAATATGTTCTATTTCACACTGGATGGGGTACATCCAGTGTGAAACAGTGCCTATGGCGGTCACCCAGGATTCATAGAACCGTAGTTACCTTTGTAACTTTCGTTTTCTACCCTCTCTTTTTTTTAACCTGCAACGGCACAACAAACACACTGTAGTAGTTTACAAAGCTCCATAAAGAACAGATGCATCACCAACAGATGTTTATCCCCTTGAGGTTCAGCGTAGAAGATCCGTTTTTTGATGACACACTTTAAAAAAAAAAAGTTTTAAATATATTATGAAGGGGGGCAAAATGCTACATTGCTTCTTTACGGCTCTCAAAATGGCGGGGGATCACAGCAATCAGCGCTAACGGTGCAAAGCGGGGAACGCCTGAAGGGAATTTCTTTTTCAAATTTGGCACAAATGCGGACACTTGGGCTTCGAGGGAGACGCGGACGATTTTGAAGGTCGAAAGGTCGTGGTGACCTCACAAGGCTCATTCATGACAATTTCACGCAAAATGCCCAATCGGATGAAGCGATGAAGCGATGGACGGACATCGATGCGAACAAACCGCGCGGCGGTGATTGTAGTTTAGTTAAGTGGACGGTGCAGTCTGGACCGGGACCGACGTATCCTGGAAAAGTAAAGGTTACGTAAATAAATCAAAGGAAACCATTAAAAACCCAAAGCGACGGGCCGGGCCGGTGCGCCGGCGTCCCTGGAGCCGCCGGCGTGTCTAAAAATGGCAACCGTCATTATCGCGCTGTGTGTTCCTCAGCGCGGCTTCTTGTGGCAGCGAACGTGTCCCAGGAAACCCGTGCAGGGTCACAGGACACACACACACACACACACACACACGCACACACACCAGCAGCAGCACCCTGTGGCGCTCTGCACTCGTCCTGCCTGCGTATCAGCATCCAGCAGATCACCTCTTCGTCCTCTTATGTCCGCAGTTTCCGATCTGACCACTTTTTATTTTCCATCCTCTTGAACATCCGCTGTTTGTTTGGAGCCTTTTTCTTTTCCTCCTCTCGGTCAGCTTCTCTTTCTCCATTTCCTCTCCGTCACAATGTTCCATAAAGCGCCGGGACATGTTGGCCTCTTCCTGTAATCTCTGAGGCCACCTGTCCGTCACTCTCTCTCTCTCTTTCTTTCTTTCTCTCTCGCTTTCGTCTGTCTATCTCTCTATTTCTATCTCTCTTACTCTCTCTCTCTCTCTTTGTTTCGATCGCTCTCTCTTTCGCCTCTGGCTTCTCTCTCTCTTCTCTTGCTCTCTCTCAACTCTCTCTTTTGCACCTCTCTCTGTCTCTCGCCCCTCTCTCTCTCTCTCTATTTCTATCTCTCTCTTTCTTTCTCTCTGTCTCTCTTTAGCTCTCTCTCACCTCTTTCTCGCCCACCTTGCTCTCCCTCGCCTTTCTTTCTCTTTCACCTCTCTCTTTCTGTCTCGCTGTCTCTCACCTCTCTCTCTCTGAGTGTCACCTCTGTTTCTGAAGGTCACCTCTGTTTCTGAGTGTCACCTCTGTTTCTGGAGGTCACCTCTGTTTCTGAAGGTCACCTCTGTTTCTGGAGGTCACCTCTGTTTCTGAAGGTCACCTCTGTTTCTGAAGGTCACCTCTGTTTCTGAGCGACTCGACAGGTGTGCAGCTCTCACCTGTTCCCGAGCTCCGCCTTCAGCCCGAGGCAGGAACGCGGATTTGAGTTTCTTTTGTGAACTTTTCTGCGTTGAAAGAAGCTTTTCATCACCTGTTCCCACTGCGTCTCCAGCTTCCATTTCATTCCTGTTTTTTATCATTGTCATAATTAATTTAATCATGCATTGTCTTGTCGTTTGTATTTTTTTATTTCATCCATAATTCATGTGTTTTCATCCTTTGTTTTCAGTCGATTTTATTGGTGGATTTGACCCATTCCCTCTCTACCATGTCAATGAGAAACCATCTCACCTCCTCTTAAAGCCCATGTACCTGTAAGTATGAAGGTGTGTCACGCCGACGTTCACCTGCTGTACCTTCACACCGTGCGCTGCCTTCTGTGGTCGTGCTCAACCTCTACCTGTTCATTACCTGTACGTGGTATTAGTCCATATGATCATTAATCAATGATTCAATCATCCAAATGTACAATTAAATTACAACAAGCACGTAATAATTCAGATAATCTGTTCATTTTCCTCTACAGTTCCTATATATATATATATATATATATATATATATATATATATATATATATATATATTAATATATACATAATATATATATATATTATATATATATATAATATTAATAATATAATAATATTAATAATATTATTATTAATAATAATAATAATATAATATTAATAATGTATTATTATGTAATATATATTATGTATTATCTATATAATACATAATATATATACATATATATATATTATGACTAATACTATTAATACTTCTGCTTTTACTGGTGCTGCTATTGTTTCATTTACACCATACAGATGTTGTTCATTCTTGACATATAATCTATATTGCTTTATATTTGATCGTTTTTAGGGGGAGTATTTAACATTTCTTATGAGAGGGTCCGAGGGCAGATGATTTAAAGATAATGTTCGATACAAATAACATTAATTGAGTTGAATTAACTGAGAAAAATGCACATTTGTCAAGTGTTTCATTCACAATATGAACACACTTATATTAGACTTTTGGCCGTATCACGAAGCCCTAACAGCTAATTGTTTTAATGATCCTCTTATACTTCTGTTCCAGAGCTTCTTTTAGATTGTTTTTGTTTTTTTATATCAGGATGCAGGCAGTTACAAAACAACATCGGCTTCTTGCTCAATATCAGGAGTCTTCAGTCATGTCTGGAACATGCTTCATCCTGTCGGAGGGCTGTAGGGAAAATGGAGGCCTCTCGTGACCCAGTCGTGTGTGTGTGTGTGTGTGTGTGTGTGTGTCGCGCCGCAGGCAGTAACTGACAGAAGCACGCGGAGCAAAAACACACAAAAACCTGTCTAAAATTGGATTAATCAATTAAGTTGTGCAGAGAAGTTAATAACAATAAGTCTGGGAAGTCGTGTCATAACTCTCTGCCGACGTGAACTGAATATTTTATGAGCTTCTTGACAGTTTAATCAGCTCGGTCTCTAATGGGGGGGAGGACGTTTCTGACCTCCAGGGGAGTCACATCCAGGAGAAACGTCACCCACCGGCCGCTGACTCTGTTCTCTTTATTCCCCATGTCTGTGTTCTCTGCAGGTCTACGTAAATGAGAGAGAGGGAGAGAGAGAGAGAGAGAGAGAGAGCAAAAGGGAGGGCGTCCGGCGAGGAAGGTGACACGGCAAACTTCCCACGCAGACAAAATGGCTGTTTTGACACAAACCCCCCCAACCCCACACACACCATCTCCATCGGTTCACCAAGAGGACGCGCCAGACATTTCCCCGCCTTCTTGATGTCAGTACGCCGCTTACTGGTGTGCTGCCCAGAAGAAAAAAACACTTTCTCAGTTTGGGTCCATTGTTTTCAAGTGAGCGATGACGGGTTCCTGGAAGAAGAAAGAAAGGTGTACGGGGGTGGGTGGAGGGGGGGGGGGGGGTTACGGTGCAACAAAGCCTCATATTGTGTCTTTTTCTTTGAGTTCTCTGCTGAGGTCCCTGTGACCTGCTCATAACGGTGTCATACTCCATGTACAGCGTAGAAAAACAAACAAGTGTGTGTGTGTGTGTGTGTGTGTGTGTGTGTGTGTGGGTGCCTAGTATTCCCACCCCTGTGGTTCCCGTGTCTTATGCTGCTGCACACCTAAAAGCGTTGCGAATTTTCCCCTGACTTTACTCGTGCGACTTTATGTGGTTCATTTGCCTTTTCGCAAACCCATACGTGGCGGAAAGGGGGCGCGGCTTGAGCTACGTTACCCCAAGTTACCAGCACATAGCCTCACTAGCTAACCTAAACTGACCCGGTCACGTTCCTGTAGCTACCGGCACATAGCCTCACTAGCTAACCTAAACTGACCTGGTCACATTCCTGTAGCTACCGGCACATAGCCTCACTAGCTAACCTAAACTGACCCGGTCACATTCCTGTAGCTACCGGCACATAGCCTCACTAGCTAACCTAAACTGACCCGGTCACGTTCCTGTAGCTACCGGCACATAGCCTCACTAGCTAACCTAAACTGACCCGGTCACGTTCCTGTAGCTACCGGCACATAGCCTCACTAGCTAACCTAAACTGACCCGGTCACGTTCCTGTAGCTACCGGCACATAGCCTCACTAGCTAACCTAAACTGACCCGGTCACATTCCTGTAGCTACCGGCACATAGCCTCACTAGCTAACCTAAACTGACCCGGTCACGTTCCTGTAGCTACCGGCACATAGCCTCACTAGCTAACCTAAACTGCCACAACTGCCACAATTTTCACAACGCTCTTTCACCTTATTTGCCCCATCCGCCAAAAAATGTGCTTTTCCACAAGCATTTGCGTCTGCATTGACTTTACATGTAATCTAACTCTTTTGGTGTGATGGAGGCATAAGAGGACTCGCTGTCTTGGCTCAGATCTCGGTCCGGAGGGCTGAATTTCAGGGGAGCCCGTGGAATGAGCCATCGTGAGGCGGCCATGTTTACTTTGAGGCCGGGAACTGTGTGCATCCATACAGACGCAGGGGTGGAAGAGGTGGAGGGAACGAAAAACACCAAAACCTACAGGGGCGTCTGTCAAAAAATAGAAAATGTAAATAGTGAAAAAACAAGAAGGAGAGTGGGGGATTGGGATTCGGAGTTTGAAACGTTGGCGAGTAAGAAGCGTTCAAACGGCATAAGTATCACTTTATTGTTTTGTATTTCTGGAGTCTTATTGTTGTGATTGTGTTCTTTTTCTTACCTCCTCTTGTCAGGGAGGAGGGTGATGGTGGGGGGTCATTACACACCCAAAGGTTACGCAGCGTATTTTTTACTTCAAGTAAAAAAACACAATAGTGCTAGTTTTCCCACATCGCATAGATCTCAATCGTCTCAGTTGTGATTGTTTCATAGCATTTTTTTCACAGGGCTTGCATTATTATAATAATCATATGTATGTATAACATGTTAAAGGAAAAACCTAGCGGACTGTAAAGCTTCTGCTGTGTAGTTTCTGACACATTTCTGTCGTTATGCACACGTGGGTCCAATCTTTTCTTTCCTCTTTTGTTCATGTCCGATGTTTCAGAGTTCGGGTCGGCTCCTCTGTTGCCTCGCTGCTTGTGTGACTCACTACTGCCCTCTAGAGTTCAAAGGGTTCAAGTACAAGTAGCACGGCGACGGAGTTTCTGCCTATAGGTCCAAAAAAAGAAAAAAGAGAAAATCCATGATTTGTATTTAAAATACTTTTTGTCTGTACACGTTCTCTGACGCAGATGTTATACATCATAAACATGCTCATAATTTGTTATAATCTAATGTGTATTCATAATGCTTTATAACAATAATCATAACATTTTAAAGCATTTATATTACCTTTAAGGTCAAATATCATACTATTTCATAAGTATTAGTCAATCACTGACGTGATCTTAATGTTTTATAATTCTTATGTTTGTAAAACATTATATATTATTTTAATAATACATAATAATAACTGTTAAGATGCATTTTAATGGGATTGTGATAAATTACGCCATTGTTTGCTTAAAGTAAAGTGAAAAAATATCAATGCAATAAAATGTATTTTCACACTTTTACTTGAAACAAAAAAGGACTACCTAGAATATCACATAGTAATCCATTATGACTAAGAATTATAATAATTTTAAATATAATATGATTATCATTGGAATTAAAATTCAGTGAGTGACATGCAATTATCTCACATGAACTTAAACATGTTCATAAAATGCTGTAAAATGTGTTATAGTTAGTTATAAAGCATCAAAAATGAATATGAATGAACATTTGTTACATGAGCTTATGAGTTTATTAGCTATAATCATACAGCGTGATAAGCCAATTACAATAATATTCATAAGTATGTTTAGAATTATAAATCATAGACCGTTATACAGCAGGATGAGGTTTTAACCTTCTTTTAGAGTTAAACTAAGTTATTTTCTTGATCATTCAAGTCAAGTTTTTTTTTTACAATTAAATCCAAAACATTTTCAGTATTTCTTTGATTGCAAGATGAATTTAGAATCGTCTGCCTCGCTATGTTTTTGCAGAGGAATCAAAGGAGTCGTGAACAAAGAGATTATTTTGGTTCTCAGTCCTTTTCATCGTCAGCGACTAAAGACGTCCCGCCGCGTGTCGGATCCCTCTTCGGCATCAGATGTTCTTCAGAAAGAAAGTCAACGAACTGTTACGCTTGTGAAAGTCATCATCAGACCACTTCTGCCGGATCATTTCAGAACGACCCACTTTCACTCCATTGGTCACATCTCTCTTGGCAAGATGCAATAATTTAAAGTCCTATGTGTGTTTTTTTTTTTTTAATCATTTAACGTTTACACTGAGAAATAAGGGTTCCAAATGTGTTTCTACGTAAAGGGCGGAGGTTCTACCCAGAACCGTTTGCTTCTGAAGAACCCTCTTTCCAAGAAGCGGTTTGTCAAGGCTTCTTTGAGAGACTACAGGGTTCCATTAAGAACCCTTTGTGGAAGGAAGGGTTCTTCAAGGATTCTAGAACGCATGGCTTTGAGAAGAGAACACCCACGATTTAGAACCCCCCCCCCCCCCAAAAAAAAACCCATGATCGCTGTGTGTTGCCCTGTCAGGGTTCTAGAAGAAACACTGTTTGTAAAAGTGTTCTCAGTGGAGCAACCTGGGTGGGTTTTAAAGGAAACCAACGCAATATAAAAAGGTTCCCAGTAGAAACCCAATTGGTTAGTTCTAAATGAAACCTTTAGACTAGAATAGGGGTTCTTGGTAAAACCTAGTTGGGTTTAGATGAAACTTTTGAAATATTAAAAGGTTCTCAGTAGAACCCCCGGGTTGGGTTTAGATGAAACCCTTCAAATATAAAAAGGTTCTTAGTAGAAACCCAATTGGTGGGTTCTAAAGAAACCCTTAGACTAGAATAGGGGTTCTTAGTAGAACCCCCGGGTTGGGTTTAGATGAAACCCTTTAAAATATTAAAAGGTTCTCAGTAGAAACCCAATTGGTGGGTTCTAAAGAAACCCTTAGACAAGAATAGGGGTTCTAAGTAGAACCCCCGGGTTGGGTTCAGATGAAACTCTTGAAATATTAAAAGGTCCTTGTTAGAATCCCCTGGTTGGGTTCTAGAGGATACTCATAACATATTGAAAGGTTATCAGTAGAAACCCAATTGGTGGGTTCTAAATAAATCCCATGGACTAGAATAGGGGTTCTCAGTAGAACCCTCGAGTTGAGTTTAGATGATATTCCTGAAACATTAAGAGGTTCTTATTAGAACCCCCGGGTTGAGTTTAGATGAAACTCTTGAAATATTAAAAGGTTCTCAGAAACCTCTGGCTTCTGGGTGATAGAAAAGGGTTTCCGGTAGAACCCGTCGGTCGGGTTCCTGTTAGCATTTTTAGAAAGTAGACAAGTTCTGGATTGAACCTCCAGAGAGGGTTCTTGGTGAAACCATTTACTGAAAGAAGGGTTCTCTGTAAAACTGTTCTAGGTCGGGCTGGGCTAAGTCAACACAATATTGATGATGTGATATGAGAATAGATATTCTTCTTAGACTTTGGATATTGTATTGTTGCAGAAGTTTTTGAATTCAGTGATGTGATTTTCTGCGTTCACCAGACGGTTCTCTACGTTCTATCGATCGCCTTTACCCACTTAGTAATAACATGCACATTACTGAAGAATATCAAGAACTAAAATATTACGATATTGGATTTTCTCCATATTGCCCAGCCCCATTTCTCGAGGTTTAACCCTCAACCTTTGATCCTATGAGGACAAGCCGAAGAACCCTTTATGGTTCTAGTTGGCACATTTTATTTCTAAGAGTGGAGGCTCACAGGTGTGTGGGTGAGCAGAGCACCTCATTTTGTGACATCATCAGTATTTCTAGTAAATGCTACTGTGTAAAACTAGTCTTCCTCTCCGTGCAATACAGCCTCCCCGGTGACTGGAATTAGTGTTTATGTGCTTTAGTCTCCACTGAAAAACATTACACCTGTTTGTATATAATCATTTTTTTTATTTTCTTTGTATAGAAAGTGGAAAAGGTCTTTTTTTTTTTACCTCTCTCTTCAATTTTGTGTCCTTGTGTTGCCTCGACCCCCATGTGACCCCATGTGACTCGATTGTGTGTGATCCTATTTATCCAGAATTGTGCTTTGTGTTCATGTAAATAGCCGTCTGTTAATAAAAAAGTGTGCTCTTTTAAATGATACTGTGTGACATTCAGTAGAAGAAGAAAAATGACGCTAGCAGATAAAGTTTGGCTGAGATTTGAGTTATGTGTCTAGATTTGCAGGGGATAGATAGATAGATAGATAGATAGGTAGGTAGGTAGGTAGGTAGGTAGGTAGGTAGGTAGGTAGGTAGATAGATAGATAGATAGATAGATAGATAGATAGATAGATAGATAGATAGATAGATAGATAGATAGATAGATAGATAGATAGACTGCGTTTTCTGATATTGAGAGAAAACGAGTTGGATGGAAGACATTCAGTAGATTGACATGGGCGTGGAAAGTTTAGAAAAGAGTTAAATGGAGGGTAAGGAGCAGGCTCCGCACGTCGATCCAAGCCACCTGCTTTCTGCAGAGGGGAACAGTTTGAAACACTTTAAGCAAGAACTGTACTCTGTCAAACACACTGTAGAAGGTGGTTCAGGACAAGAGTGCAGTGTGCAACCATTGCAGCATGTTTCTTTCACTTCCATATCACACTCATTTCATTTAAATCATGTAAAAAGGGAGATTGTCCCCCTCATTATACATTACATTAATCCTCTCTAAAGCATCTTCAGAGTATTGACTCCGCTAAAGCAAAAAAAAACATCAACACAACAGTGATAGTAGATGGATAGAGAATGGTGAGCTCATCTGTACATAACTAATATTAAGCTTTAAAATCACTTAAATGTTGTCTGATGTATTGAATGGATAATGCCCTTGCTGCTGTTAGTTTACATTAAAATGACTTCTGCAACCTTGTTTGCATGTGACTTGCATCAGTGTAATAAAGCGCATTGAACATCCATGCATGTACAACAGTCTGACATCCATGATGAATGTGTACAGGTCCATCTACTGTCACTTGCAATTTATTTTGTTTTTCCTCCATTCTGTTCCTAATCCTCTGAAAAGTGCTTCCGGAGTTCACGGTTTGCTGAGGTGGGAACCTGGTGCAGGAGATATCAGACCGATGGAGAAGGTCACTTCATCCATGTTGTTAATTAATGTGGATATTTTACAGGCATCCGTGTTAATAAACTGGCCCGTGTGTTGGCTCAGATCTCTCCATCTGATCTGTGTGACACTGTACGTCTAACTGTGTAAAAGCAGTTAGTTTCGCTTCATTGTTGCGTCAGACTGTACACCAGATGTTTTATGGTTGACCCCTGACCTTTGACCTGTTGCTTTGGTTTCCACAGAAACAGAGATCGTCTTCGTAAGATGCGTCTTGTCTCATGCTCATGAGAATCTGCCCGGTACTGTTAGAAACCCCACAATGTCAAGGTGTGTCTGTGGCTCTTTCTTTTGTTTATCAAAACAGTGATGTGCAATATTTTACAGACGAGACTATACGTGCACGACTTCCTCTTATGTGCACACTGCACGCATCACTCTTCACTGCCTGCACACCAACACACATGTGGTGTGCAGAGAAATAGTGTTTCCCGTGTGTAGAATTAATTTGTAGTTTATAGGCAGAACACAGATGTCAATACATTCACAAACATATGTGCTATCATTCTTATTAGTGGTAATGGTGGCTAACTGCCCTAAATATCATAAGAGAAAACAAACTGATAACGAGGCCATCTTGTGGATAAGTGCAGACACTTTTTACTTTTGGATGTTACTCATTTCATGAATCTCCATGTGATGTGCATTCAGTAACTGAACACATGTCAAAGTAATGTGAGCCAGCCCTCTTGCAATACTGATACTTTTACACTTTATAAACATTTTTTTTACTATTTATTTTATTCTATTTGTATATTTCTATTTTTCTGTTTTACTGTCTATTTTTTAAATTGTGTTTTTGTTACTGTTCTACTGTTTACTTATATTACTTGATCTGTGAATAAGGGCTGCTTTAATACTGTAATTTCCCCACAGAGGGACTAATAAAGGACTATCTTATCTTATCTTATACATGTTACCTGAAATGAACCCCAGCACGTTAAGTGGCCTCCAGAGTGACCAACAGGGGGCGACAGCGCACTGTAATACTTACAGAGTCTCACCTTCACAGAACTTTCATCTCATGAATCAATTTTGACATCTTGCAATGACTCTTAAACGTTTCATTGATCTATTTAGGCCGACAGTCTGTACCTGACAAAACTCTTTGAGCCGGACTTCTGTTTCTTGCAAAGTAAAAACGCAAATGTACCTTGTAGTTATTTTCTAGGTATTTCTTTATTATGTTATGCCTCTCCAGTGTTGGTAAGTTCTATATGTTTATTTATAAATAAGCTACAGCAGCGTTATGAACATGATTAATTAATTAAGTTCCCACATTGTTTCCCCCTTATATATTAAGGTCACATCTTGTTCCCTTAATTACTTTAAAACCTTCAGAATGATTATTTCTTGTTCAGCCTGAACCGTCAGTCTCCTTCTTGCTTTCTGAGCAGATGAAACAGCTGCTGACAGCTTCCTGTGTGTGTGAGGAGCTTCCTGTGTGTGTAAGGAGCTTCCTGTGTGTGTGAGGAGCTTCCTGTGTGTGTGTGAGGAGCTTCCTGTGTGTGTGAGGAGCTTCCTGTGTGTGTGAGGAGCTTCTTGTGTGTGTCGGAGGAGCTTCCTGTGTGTGTAAGGAGCTTCCTGTGTGTGTGAGGAGCTTCCTGTGTGTGTGAGGAGCTTCCTGTGTGTGTGAGGAGCTTCCTGTGTGTGTGAGGACCTTCCTGTGTGTGTGAGGAGCTTCCTGTGTGTGTGAGGAGCTTCCTGTGTGTGTGAGGAGCTTCCTGTGTGTGTGTCGGAGGAGCTTCCTGTGTGTGTGAGGAGCTTCCTGTGTGTGTGAGGAGCTTCCTGTGTGTGTGAGGAGCTTCCTGAACCCACCAGCACAGAAGAAGCTGATGGAGACAAACTCCGTCCTCTGTGCTGGTGGGGACGGGACGGTCCTCGTCCTCTCGGCTGGTGGTGTTGGGGTGGAGGGGCAAGAGGACCGGACTCACTGAGTCTCTGACTCTCTGGGGGGCTGAGAAGGTTCAGAGGTCTGCTGTGGGCCTCGGTCGTCCTGGGATGACGGGTTAATTGACCTCCACCCTCAGCTGCTCCAACAGTGAGACCTGAGGAGTCCTGCCCTGTGAGACACAAACACAAGAGATGAATACTTTTGAACTCAACTACACAACCTTTACATTGTTGTGTTGAAGCTGGCCTCCAATGGTGGAATTATATTACTGATACTTCTGTACTCCTGGAGAGGGATTACTTACTCCGCCCACTGGAAGAAAGGCGACCGCCGCTCTCCATCTGGTCCTGTCGTCCTCCATCCTTCTCCTCTGCTCCGTCTTCAAGGAGACCCTGGATGCTGCTTCCTGTAACACGGCCATCGATACCTGAGTAAAAAAGACTTGGAAACTTTTCTTAACATTAGTAGTTTTTACTGCACATCTGTCTGGTTCAGCTTCACCCAACTATACAAATAACCAGAGAGAGTAAGATGATGTTGCTGGGAGTCTCAACTTTTCCAAACTCCCAAGTCCAAACTCCAAAGTACACAAATGGGGACGGAGCTTCTTCAGGTCGTTCCGCACCAAAACCTCTGCGGCAGGATGCTATCAATTGCCAATCTCGTCAGATGCGAGGGAGGGTTGTCTGGTGCTTCATCAGTCCTGCCAGACATAAAGGTTTTACAATCCTGCAGCAAACAGGCTGTCGGTCTCAATCCGAGTCGCTGTCCTCGTCCCTCTGCCAGTATCTTCTGAAGGATCCAAGGCCTGACGTGGAGGGAGCAGACTCTTCTGACCTCTGGGGGGCTGGTGGCACCGCATCATCTTCATCTTCTTCCTCATGCTCTTCTAGGACTTTTTCATCGTCTTCCTCCTCTTCGTCGGCTTCCTCTTGTTCTGAGAATGAGCCGTATCCAGAATCTTCGCTCTCCCAGTCTTCCTCGTCTTCCTCGTTGTCCCACCAGTATCCGGGGAGTCGACGGACCTCACCGTCCTTCTGAATAAAAAGCAAAGGAGTGTGTAAGACATCAGGGAACGAACCTTCACAACCACAAAGACAACGTTGTGTGTGTGTGTGTTTACGGTGTATCGTTCAGCAAAAAACACAAAAGGTCAATCAGAGAGAGATTCCAGTATGAAATGAAGACAAACCAGTTCACTAATTACTCAAAAGAACAGAGTGTCTTTTTACTGATACTCTTTAAGTCAAAAATAGACGAGGTGTGTCCAATAGTCGTTCTCCTTTGTCCTACCAGCTGTACGAGGAAAACAAAAGTGAAACTATCCACGACCTGTCAATCGCTTGTGTTGATCTTATGAAAAGAAGAAACACTTGTTCACTCGTTATGCACTGGGTGTGTTTTTACTAGTACTCTTAGATCATGATTGGAGTAGGTGTGACTAGTTTATGTGTCATCAGGTGCTTAATAATTCCACTGGCGTGTCCTCAAGACATTCCTGTGTAGCTTTGGCTTCCTGCTTGGCCTCATTGGGCCTTTATGCAAGAACAACAAGCCTGTTCTTATCATGAATCTCATCTTCTTTTGTGAGGTTTGTTCCTGCAAATGATCCAAGTTTGAATCATTAAACTCTTGATTACACAAACTTCTCATTTCTACCTGTACACATGTTCAGAGATGTATCATGACCACCATCTACGCCCCTGAACGTCAGCATGATGTGACCTGTTGTACTGCGCTTATTGACAAGTTTTCTTCACAAACCTGTTTTGGTTTTGTTATTGTTTAATGGAAACGGTTTTGATGTCTAACCAGCTCAAAATATGTCAACTATGAGGGCAGTGATCAATCTGAAGGGTGTGGTGGAGACATCAGCTATATAACACACGGTACAATGTAGTTTGTAACTATTCCGACTTTGGTTAGCTGCAGATAAAACCACAGAAAGCTCTAAAACGCTGAAGAAGACATCGTCGACGGAGACTGACAGAGGTGAGTGTCTTCTTTTGTTCAACAAGATTGCAATGTCTGAAAATGATTAACATCCATAAAGTGTGTACAAAACAAAAATCTTTGAATTT
>NW_027176153.1:3428371-3508371 GCF_023055335.1 Clinocottus analis
ACCGCTGTGAGCTCGTGTTTTACCGTGAAGCCACGGGGAGGAGTGAACCACCAACTCTACCACGTTAACAAACACAAAGTTCCAAATCACAAACTATTTATTTTTACTTTTTGTACATACTGCAGCTGCTCATACAAAATATATTATTTTTCATTCAGATTACATTCAATCCGACATTACTTCAACATAAGATTGCACCTTGAACTTCGACCATCTGGTTTATACATCTGTTGCAGAGTATTGTGGGTCAGAGTAGCCAGAAAACATATTTTGGCATCTTGTATTTGACATATTATATATTGCATTTGACATACTATATTATGGGACTGTATATACACTCCTCTCTGTCCTCCTTTGTTCTATCAGCCCTTCCTTTGACTTCTTCACACTCATGCGTCCTAACTCCCAGAAGGAGAAAATAGTCAACCCTCCCCTGAAGAAACCCACTCTCGACCCGTCTGAAGTCAACAACTACAGACACCACTCTTCCCTTTCTGTGTCTGAACCTTGTCCTCTCACTACTGGGGTCCCTCAGGGCTCCGTCCTGGGTCCTCTTCTCTCTGTTCACCAACTCTCTCGGCTCTGTCATTCGCTCGCATGGCTTTTCCTACCATAGCTATGCTGATGACACCCAACTGATCCTCTCGTTTCCCCAATTGGAAACACAGGTAGCAGCATCTCTCAGTGGATGTCCGCACACCACCTGAAAATTAACCCTGACAAGACTGAACTACTTTTCCTTCCAGGCAAAGGCTCTCCCAGCCACGACCTCACTATTACCTTCAACAACTTTGTGTTAGCCTCAACCCTGTTGCAGTCAGTCAGGTCCCCAGTGCTACAGGTAGTTAGCAAGTGGAAGGTTAGGTTAGTTCAGGTTACTTTATTTGTACCCGTGTAGACTTGGTTTGCAATAGAAATCGAGGCATCCATCTCGACACACATTATAACAACACAGACAACCAGACAAACATGATGATAAAAGTACTCAAAGCTACAAATCAGTGCTACAATTCAATTCTGTTTATTTTGTAAAGCCCAAAATTACAAATACAAGATTTGCCTCGGAGGGCTTTACAATCTGTACACATGACATCCCTGTCCCAGGACCTCACATCGGATCAGGAAAAATTCTCCAAAATAAAGATAATAAAACCCCTTTCACAGGGAAAAAGGGGAAGAAACCTAAGGGAGAGCAAAAGAGGATCCTTCTCCCTGGATGAACAGATGCAATAGATGTCATGTGACCAGAATGAGCAACGTAACAGAGTTGCAGCACATTACGTGAATATGACAGAAACTATTCATATAATGAGTGGTAGGCATGGATCATGATCCAGATAGCCACAGTCCATCATAGCATGCAGGTCCAGCTCCAGACAGCCAAGATCCATGGAAACTTGAGGCAAGGAAGCGCAGAGGCTCCCGGATAGGAGTGGAGTTAGTAATGTGCATTGAAAGACACTAATTTATCCAGAAGGAGAAAATAAAAGAGGAAAAGGAGAAGGGAGATGAGACAAAGAAAAGAAAAAAGAAGAGGAGGAGCTCAGTGTATCCTAAGGTGACCCCAGCAATCTAGGCCTATAGCAGCATATCTAGGGCGGAGAGAAGATCAAGATGTCATCTAAATAAACAAAAACAGATCGGTTAAGGAAATCACAAAGGACATCATTAATCAGAGCCTGGAAGACTACAGGGGCATTAGTGAGCCCAAATGGCATAACCAGATACTCAAAGTGGCCCAGGGGAGTCCGGAAGGCAGTCTTCCACTCATCTCCCTGATGCGGACAAGGTGGTAAGCATTCCGGAGGTCCAGCTTTGAAAAAAATGGTCACTCGTTGCAGGGGTTTGAAGGCGGAGTTAAGAAGGGGAAGAGGATACTTTTTCTTAATGGTAATGTTATTTAGCCCCCGGTAAATACAGGGGCGTAGTGAACGGTCCTTCTTGGATACAAAAATAAAAAAAATCCAGCCCCCACCGGGGAGGATGATGGCCTAATTATCCCTGCAGCAAGAGAGTCCTGAATGCAAGTCTCCATGGACTCTCGCTCGGACTGGGACAGGTTGAACAACCGACTGGAGGGTAGTGGAGCACCAGGCAGCAGGTCGATAGCACAGTCGTAGGGCCGGGGCGGGGGCAGGGAGAGAGCCTGCTTCTTGCTAAAGGCCTCACAAAGATCTTGATATACTGTAGGGATAGCTGGCAGATCAGGAGGCTCCAAGTCCACAGAGGGGGCAGCACCCTTACTAGGCGCTCGGGCCGATCTTAGGCAGGAAGACTGACAAAAGCTCTGAACCTTATTCTTACCCCAGTCAATGTGGGGATTGTGGAGTCTTGACCATGTCTGAACAAGAACTATAGTGGTCTGGGGTGAGGGTATAATATGAAACTGAATGACTTCATGGTGATTACCCGACAATACCAGGTGCAGTGGTTCCGTGATGCGGGTCACATGAGCGAGGAGTCCCCTGTCTATAGCATGAGCCTGGAGAGGAGTGTTGAGCGGCCGGCAGGCAATTCCAGTCCGGGAAACGAGTCCTGCGTCGATGAAGCTGTCATCTGCTCCCGAATCCACCAATGCACGTAGAGAAAGGGACTGTTGGTTCCAAATGACAGTGGCCTCGAGCTGCATCCGGGTCTGGGGGGGCAGTACAGGAAGTAGCCTGGCTCATCAGTATCCCCACCTCTACTGACGAGCCTCTTTTGGCCGCCAGGGACAGGAGGCCAGAAAATGCCCAGGTTGGCCACAAAAAATGCACAATCCGGCTCTGACCCTATGGTGCCGCTCCTCTGCTGATAGGCGCGTTCTGCCCAATAGCATGGGTTCCTCTGCTGAGTCGCGGGAAGCCAGGAAAGGTCTGGGGACTTGAAACAGGGCTAAGGCTGGTCCTCCCCAAGGTGGGGGAGAAAGCACTAAACGGGGGTGGTACACTAAGAGGGCTACTAGGGCCGTGTCTACTACCGCGCACTTGCGCACTTCGAGCACTGACTTTCAGTGCTTAGTGCGCCACACTGACAAAACCAGCAGAATTCACTGAAAGTACCCGGATGGCGCACTGCAAACGGTCAAAAAATGTAGTGTAAAGCGATGGACACTACTCGCACTGAACGGACGCCATCTTGGCTACGTCGCGGAAGAGGAGGAGCCATTTCGCCAGCTTTTTATTAATTTATTTGTATCCTCCTGCCGCGATTGTGGAGGTGTCGCAGTTTCCACATAGGTTGGAGAAAGGGGAATACAAGGGACAAAAATAGGGTAAGAAGTGCGTTCATTTTGTCAGTTTCAGTTTCGCGAGCAGATTTGCGTCCGTCACTTCCGCCAATTGGTTAACGTAAGTGTTCCATTTGATACGGCGCTTATCAGCGACACAGTGCACTACATATGTTAGTGCACTGTGTTATAGTGCACTGTATTGCAGTGTACTTCGTCAAGTGTTCGGTAGTAGACACGGACTAGGTCTCTCCTTCCTAAACTCCTTAAGGCGACCCTCCAGTCTGACAGCAAAAACCCTACGCATTTCATCAGCAAAGTCCTGGTATGAGGAATTAGCTAATGGCCGAGCCACCCACAAAGTTGTAGCCCAGCTAGGCTAGTGCTCTTCCAGTCAGCAACCCCGTAACAAAGGCAAACCTGGCTCTCTCTGTGACATATCTAGACGGTTGCAAGTCAAATACGAGGGAGCACTGCATTAAAAAAAGACTTGCAAGTTCCCAGGTCCCCAGCGTAGTGCTCCGGCGTAGGCACGTGTGGCTCCCGGGATTGACCGGGGGCTGGGTAAGGTGTTGAGGAGGTGGGGGCGCTGCAGCATCCTCCGGAGCAGGCGGTGAAGGAAACTGCGTGGAAACCCGATTGAGCAGCTGTCCAATTTGACGCACATCAGTAGCAAGTAAACTAAGCGACTCCATGAGGTCCTTGAGGAGTCGGTCGTGCTGACCAACGACAGTACCCTGCGAGGCGAGGGCCTGACGGAATGACTCTGGGTCTGCTGGGTCCATTCTTGGCCAGATCATTCTGTTGCGGAGTATGGTGGAGGACCCAAACGCGGACCAGAGTGTGGAAGGGAGAATGTGTTTATTGTCAGGAAAACAGGTATGCAGGGGCAGTCAAGGGTGTGACGGGAGAATCCAGGTGGGGTGAATCCGGGGCGGAGAACACCAGGCGGTAAACCGGGAGGACAGGAGACTGTGAACAAAAGACAGGGTCAGAGGCGAGGTAAACACGATTACACTGAATCTCAGTCAGGAGCAGTCTCTACCAGGTTAGTCGGACAACGATCTGGCGACGAGTGGATGAAGAACCGGGGTAGTTGTACTGCAGGGTGATTTTACTGACTTTCGTGTGGCGAAGTCGAGTGTCATTACCGCCGACGTGAATCACAATCTTACTGTATTTACGTTTATCTTTAGCCAACAGTATTAAGTAGAACTCAACGTCGCCCGCCCTGGCCCCAGAAATACATTTTATTGTCGTCCCTGGCGTCACAATCTTCACGTTTCTAACGATGCAACTGCCGATAATCAAAGTTGGTTTCTTAGTGTCGCTAATTAGGGTTGGATTCTCAGTGCCACTCAGTGGGGAGAACCAGTTAGAAACATGAATAGGCTGGGGGTGTCCAGAGGACTGCTGAGATCCCGAATTCTGCTTCCTTCTAACAGGCACCCAGTCCCCCGGCTGCTCGGGGGGCTGTCGGGGAACAGCTACTACTAACCGAAGCTACGGCTAGTTGGTCCCCATCAATTATGGGAGAGGTGGATGGGGGGAAGGCTAATGTAGCTAACGTCTGTGCTTTGATGATGCAGAGCCGTGCATCTAACCCACTGATACCTGCCTCCGACCTAGCAAATAAACTACACTTCTTACATGTATCATTATCATCAAAGAAGGCAGGCAAATAGCTAAACATCTGACATGTTGAGCAGGAGAGGGCAGGAGAGGGAGAGGAGGAAGACATCGTTAGCAGCTAAGCTAAGTAAGGTAGCTAATGTTTGCACAACAAACAAAGTGAGAAATATGACAGTTGGATTTATGCAGCGACTTGCTAAAGAAAAGGAAAATCAAGTGTTTAGATCTGCAATATGTGCAATGGATAATCAGCCGCTTGTACTGAAAAATATCACACAATTAGCTTAGTTTAGCTGGAGCTGAAACAAGTACGTTATCGTCTAACACACGGTGGAACCGGAAGTGATGCAATACGCTCACCGTCAGAGGAAGCAGAAGGAGCTGAACCATCGTCGTTGAGAGAATGCCGTTGTGGTACAGAACGTACCACAGAAATAGGACAGTTTCCTGAAACAAAACAAACACTTTTTGCACATAGCTTCACAGTTTGCTTCAAAAAATAGTTTTGAGTCGATAATTGTCCCAGGATATTTGTAAGATTGTGCACATTCCATTCTCTGACCATTAATGGATATGTCTTTATGTGTGTCGGCATATCTTGTAAAATCAATGATCATATATTTAGTTTTAGATATGCTTAGTTGAATATAGGACTTCTCACACCACTTCACAAAGTCGTGGCTGGTCTTATTGTCCTCATTATTTATTTGTGTAACACTGAACCTTTCTTTGGTTTGTTCTAACTCTCCTGTAGATCATGTTTATGAACAAATACTCCACTCTTCCAACATGGACTTGAATGACGCAAGGGAGATTCTGGAGAAGATCGTCTCTCGACAGCACTACAGGTGTCTGGGTGAAACAAAGCCCCCCGATGTACGTATTAGTGTCTTAGTGTGTCTGTATTACCTTCAGGCCTGGACCTTTTAAAGGCCATTTGACCTTTGCTGTTTATTTTTTAAGGGCGGAGCAGCAAATCAATCAAATCCACAGAAATATTGAATCTCATTTCAAGGTTCAGGATGATTTTATTTGGATGCCTCCACAGCAGCCGTCGATGTTTTGGGGTGGTCAGTCCTGATGGATGGTCTATTCTCATGAACTCTATCTCAGGAACGCCTGGAGGAAATTTCTTGTAAATTGGCATTGTTTAGTATTTATAGGTCAAAGGTCAGGGTCGCTGAGCTCTCAGCGGTGCCAATCTTGTGTTATTTTAGGAACGTCGAGCATTTATTTTGGCAAATCAACTTGAACTGATGAGACATTTAATTCTGTTCGTATAATGTGTAAATATTTTCTCCAGGCTGTCATTTAACCAGAAGGTTGCCTGTTTGATACCGCATCGTACTGTCTGCATGTAGAGCTCAGATTTCATGTCTCTATAAGACCATTCAACCTAAAGTTTAGGATCTAAAATTCAAAAATCCATATATTTTTCCACGCATTAACTGGTATTTATCAAAAAAGAATGTGTCACCTCAGGAATACTTAGACCAATCATATGGATGGCTTTAGATAGCTGAAGGTGAGATGAGCCAATTTGTCTGATTGCGTTATTATTTTTGCAATAATTTACTTTAATTTGATCTAAAACGTCTTGTCCGTCCCATCTCTAACCTTTACTCCCACCCTAAGGCCATGATTGTAGAATGGCGCCGTGCTCTACAGGATAGCAGAGCTAGTGTTGAAAAGGTGAGGTTCTTTTAGTCTCATTACTTTAACTTTTCTTCATCCTCTGTTTATTAAGATGTGATGTGTAAAATATGAATGAGAAGAAACCTCAGGGAGAGCAACAGCAGTTCCTGTTGTCAATAGAACAAGTATGTATTTGTGATTGTAATCAGGGATCATTATTACTATAACAGCTGTGGAGAAGGAAGAATTGGTGGTTCAATCCCAGGCTCCTCCTGTCCACATGTCCACTGTGTACTTTGTCTATTGACGTGTTAGCATGTCATTTTTTTGGGGGTGGGCGCAGTTGTGCGGCGCGGTTTAAATAGCCCTACACAATGAGAAGAAAAGAGTTAACTCAACAATCCACTGATTGTTGAGTTGGAATAATTTTAAAATCTCTCCCACTACTCACCTTTTCTCCCCAAGGCCATGATACATCGTTGGAGAAGGGAAGTGTTTGAAGCCTGCGTCCGTCAGAACGATGGACTGACAGCAGATGACTTTGATGTTCACGTGAGTTTTTAGTCCAATTACTTTGACTTACACCACATGTTGTGGGAACTTTGTAATTCAAACTCACAGAAATGTCTGTCCTGGTTCCAGGGTTAATTCTTAAGAATAATTTCAGGAAAAGCGATCACCTTCAACAGTCACATATTAAGTACAGTTATTGAGCAGTATTCACTCCATCTTTACACTTTGCTTATGCCTCTTTGCTGGATCAAGATTGGTTATAGAAAATACTGTGACATTCTCTGATGGGTTCTCACATTGTTTCTCACACATTTAAAAACATCACTACATCTGTCAACATTTTATCCGAAGATGGACAAGCTAACTAGCTAACAAGCTAATGAGCCAGCCATTCATCTGCTCTCTTTTCAGTGAGCTGCAACACTCTACAGACCAACAAGGGTTTTTCATCTTCGAGCATGAAACATAACAATAAAGTTGTCATTATTCCTTGACAGTCTAACCTTTAACATAATCATTTAAAGTTGTAATTTCACTTTTTCTAAAATCTTGAATTTTGTGAGATGTTGCCTCCCTTCAGTGGCATAAAATACATATGAAAGTAAAAAGATGTCTCTTTTAGTTTGTTAAAATAGACTATGGGATGGGAGTCCAGAACCCCATCACGAAGATGCGGTTCTACTCAAAGAGAGACCAAGAAAGAGCAGTCCAGCTCACCAGCAGCCAGGTCAGAATTAAAGCAATGACCACAACAATATTTTTGTGGCATTAGCTTGTGTGTATTTATTTATTTATGTAATCATTCTCTCATGTTTGATGGTTTCATTCTTGTCAGGCATCTATATTTGAGCCAACATGCTTCTCTGGACAGCTGATCACGGTTTACTGTAAGAAGATTGATGAAACCAGTCTGAATGATGCCCGCGATCACTTCATCAAGTGGTGCGGTGACAACAACTGCCCAAATCCTGAGGTAATATTTAGATTTAGACTGTTAAATATAGAATAATAAATTTAAAGTACTGGTTCTGTGTATTATATGTTATGTTACGAGTCTTAGATCTGGAGTTACTACTGTCCAGCTGCCATTGACTATTTTCTATTGATCTACGAATATATCAGGCATGAAAATCCCTCACCTTTCGGCGAAATTCGCCGTTTTGAAACTAAAATAGGTGACTTACGTGAATCGTGTAGATTCGATGAGTTTGTTTTTTTTGAGAGGGGGCGGGGGAGTTATATTCAGTGAACTGCGAACAGATGCGCGTGCCAAAAGGGAGCGCGAGTGCATGGTAATATAATATTTCATGGTATATCTAAGTTAAGTTACCCAGGAGCTCTGTTGACATAGACTTAGCTAACGTTAGCTACAGCTTGATGAATTGAGTCATTGAACGCAGCAGGAGAGAACGTGGCGTTAGCCAGTTAGCTACCGCTCCGGTGGAAAGTTATTAGCTAACGCTTCCGTTAATGAGGAGGAAGATTCTGAGGTGAGAGGACTGAGAGGTCGATCACACAGGACGAGACTTTTTAAAGCACCGGGCGTTTTTTTTAAATTATTTTTTTTAAAGAGAGTACGGCGAATACCTATTCGCGAGTTGTTTCCGGACGACGAGAGCTTTCAGTTGTACTTTGAGTGAGCAGGAGTCAGTTGGAGCGTCTTCTCAGCAGCAGAGTCGTGTTTCCATCTCGAATTGTAAAGCTCTTTTACATGTGTCACTTTTACACTTTCATACATCCCGTACATTTCCTATTTTTATTCTTTTATTTTTGCTTATAATATTAAATATTCAATATTCCTAATTAAATATCCATGCTCCCTCCTTATATTCCTTACTCCTTACTCCTCCCCCCTCCCCGGCCCTCCCACGCTGGGTAATATCCTTCTCACCTTTTTCACCCCTGACCCGTTTTCATGCCTGATATATAGTTTGTCTACAAATGTAAGAGAATAGGGAAAATAACAATTAACTAAAGTCTAAAGTCTCCTATAACTTGCTTTGTCCAACCAATGTTCCTTCACTTTCACATGAGACCATTGTTTGACTAATTATTGGTAAATTAATTTCAGCAAGTCTCCGCTTCAGTAATGTTGAAAAGGATGCATCACTCGGAACTGCTCTCGTTACTGAAACTGGTGTACTTTTGTCTTTATTTAGATGCATTAGCAGACACAGTAAGACCGGAGCCTGTCACTGAGGAAAACATCCAAAGCAATGAATGAAGCATATTATACACAAACCTTTGTTTTGGTTTAATCATGTTTGACTCTTTATTTAGACTCCCTTCTCCATCTGCAGCTGGTTATTAAGTCACGGTAACAAATCAATCATTCAGCTAACGGTCACGCCAACAAAGTGACCATCTAATTTGTGGTTTGGGGTTTTAAATGTTTAGGTTTTTGGTTTTGATGTTAATCGTGTGAGTTGATGAGGTAATCTGATTATTATTTAGACATTTGGTGTTGTTTGATTAGAGGTTGTTTTATGGTGTTTGTTGTGGTTCCAACATACTTATTATTCTGCATATCTTTCCTCACCTACTGAATTTGTTACTGTATTTGTTACTTGTATTTAATCTCTCAATATTAAATAATAGTTTTGATTTTGTGTGGTGGCGCAAAATAACACTCACTGTTCTATTGTTGGTTTAATAATCATAATCCTCCACAAAACTTTGGACCGTAACTCGCCCGGCCATTTTCAGGAAAAATGCGAAAAAAGGCGGGAAATTAGTCCATTCAATTGAAAAGAGTTTCGGCATTAAGAGAGAAAAAAAAACCCTAATCTTTGGGCCCATAGTGACTCACCATACTTTAACGTAGAGAAATAATTGAAAGTTTTAAACCTTAACAAAACTCTGTGTAACAAAACACATATTTTTCAAAATATAACTTGAATAAAAAAAGTAACACAGTAGTAGCACTTTAGTAGCATTTAAATGGCACTTACTTAGAGTATTTTGTAGTTTAACTTTCTTGAAGAAATTGTACTTTCTTGATTCTTGTTGTTCTGAGTTTGTACTTTATTTGGCCAACTGGGCATTTTGATAGCTAGCAGAGTTTTCATGTAATCATTGTTCAAGTTTAGGAACATTTTGGCACCATTTTAGAGTTCATAATGGGTGTGTATTGTGCCGCTCAGAGCATGTGATGTCATCGCAGAGTGAGAAGGAGCCTTCAGTCCCACAATTTCCACTCTTCATACTCCATTATTGGATCAAAATGTAGGAAATATTGTGCTCGTCGTACACAAGTGACGATGGAATCCAACAAACGTATACTTTTTTGTTAAAAACCCTGAAAGCGACATGAAGACTCCTCAATAGCCTGAATAATACATCTTGCTACTGCTAATGTTGGCATATATATATATATATATATATATATATATATATATATATATATATATATATATATATATATATTGCAACGTCTTAGGTCAGTAGCCGCCACAGCATCGATATTTCTCGCGAAATGTTCTAGTCAATATTATTTGTTATCATTATGAATATGATCTTATATCACTGTTTCTCACTCTACTATACAGCTCAACCAGCCTTCTTTAATGTAATCATGTGTCGAATTTGGGTAATGTTGTGTTTTGCTCTTAGTGTGAAAATGTAATGTATTATTATGTAATGGGCTGTAAAGGGAAACCTACCAAAGGTTACGAGAACTTTTCTGCTGTAGTTCTATTGTGATCATTAAAAACAGATTGTCTGCTCTATTTGAAATAAAACTATTTTCCCCTTTCTTGTGTGTTCTCGAGCATCTTAACTTGCCATGCACTAGTAATCACGCACGTTTTTCAGTTGGCGATGCATCTAAATATTTCAACAATGGATTGTGTTTTGTAGAAGGAAAATGTTTTATGTAATGAATATAAATTATACACCAATCTATTAACCACATTATACATTTGTATGAGGGTTAAATATTTTGTAACTAGTTGTTTATCTCACCTACAACCTAACTTTAACTAATTATTTAAATTCAAACCAAGGCCCTCGAGGCAAAAGTGTCCCGAAGCTGACCCCTGTAGCGCAATAAAAATGCTGAGAGCCACGAAGGATGTGGCCTGGCTCCGAAAGGTCTTCATCAACTATTTAAAGTTAGATGCGATGTCTCATCAGTCGTCAGATAGCTGCCAAATACTTAAGTGTATAGGTAGTAAGAAATTAGAGAAGTCGATCACCGTCAAGCCAGCGAGAAGTCGAATCAGCCACAACAATTAGCAAGCCAGACCCCTGGTGGTCATGAGAGAGAATGCAGCTTTAACACATGAAGCATTGACTTTTATGCAACCAGAGGAGTCGCCCCCTGGTGGTCAGGAGAGAGAATGCAGCTTTAACACATGAAGCATAGACTTCTATACAACCAGAGGAGTCGCCGCCTGGTGGTCAGGAGAGAGAATGCAGCTTTAACACATGAAGCATAGACTTCTATACAACCAGAGGAGTCAAAAGGTCAATGTAAAAATCAAAATAAACAACCAAGACTGATAATAAATAAATACTTTTAATGTATATTTATAGACTGTAAACATATTGAGAATACAGGTTGTCAACATAATTGTACATCATAAAAGGATATTATTAATTTCCCATACTTGCATTGATATTTCAAGTATGCAGATCAGTTATAGCATCAGATACATCGCAGTGCTTTAATTGCAGATGGAAGAATATTCAAAGAAGTTATCTGGAAGAATCCCATCATGCAGTATATTGCAGAGAACTTTGGTGTGTCAACCAAAACAAAATGAACAGCATCTTGATCCATGTGGACTACAAACCAGAACCCAAATTGAGAAACAGCATCTTGATCCATGTGGACTACAAACCAACCCATTCCCCCAGAGCTCAATGAAGTCTGCTTTATTCTAAACGAGACAAATACGTGAGTAAACTAACCTTTGACACATCAAAGGATTCTTTTATCTTTCATTATTTCTTCATGGAGTCTGAAATGTAACGGAGGATTAAGATGTCGAGGTACAGTTTGATTGTTCTTCTCTGGTCACACACTAAAAGACTCTCGGTCATCATATCTACACCAACGTCTCCACGTGAACGACCATCAGGGTTTTCATGGACTCACTTCCTGTTTCAGGATTCGACTCGATGCTCTTTGAACTTCCTTTTCATGGATAATAAGTAGTTCATGATCTCATCACGGGTGCCAGTTTACAGTTGGGTCGTCTTACTGGGAACATTTGTCTCTCGTGGGGACGTGTCTCATGAACTGCTGGTTGAAACCCGATCTCAAAACCAGAACACCATGAAGAAGGCCGAACGGACTTAAAGCCCGTCAGAGACGTGGAGCAGCACCACAGGGGGTCTCAGCTGGCTCATTCACTTAAACAAGGAGGCGCTTGCCGTCCTAAACGGACCAATCGCGTGCGCCTACGTCACTCGTTATTCTGAAGAACATTATTACAGGAAATCACTGTGCAAATTAATAAGTTCATACTTTTCTATGACACTCTGTGCCGCCCATTTATTATACTTTTAACATGTCAAAGTTATATATATAAACTATATATACATATACTTAAGTGACTCTTTGTACTAAAGAATGATGGATACGTGGAAATCACAAATCAAAGTCAGATGAATTTTGTTGATTTAATATATCTGTGATAAACTTTCTAATTGATATTCTATTTGCTGCTCAACCAACCTGAAGTACAACAAATGTATCCACTATCAATCAATATGATTTCTATTTCCAACCTTTCACGTACAAACATTTGTCACTTTTACAGCAGATTATTAACTGATCAATCACTATTGTCTTACGATCAATATTTCTCTATTGCGAATATCTCTCTTCCGCTAAAAAATGTTTTAAATTCACATCAGCAACAACAAACAGTTTGTTTTAAATATCTTCGTGCTCCAAAATCTGACAATATAACAAACAATACTAAGAAACTACTCAAAAATGCTTAAAAAGAAAAACTACTTCAAACTGCCAGCAAAGCCCCGCCCTCATTGTAAGATAAGCCCCGCCCCCGCCTCAGAGAAAGCTTTTTCCCGGATCAACGGCGTAATGAGAGCCTCAAGCATTACCAGAATTGTATAGAAACGTACGTTCAATATCCTGTAAACTATTAGATTTAACTAAAAATATTAACACTTTCTTTTTCTAAAGCATCTAAAAACTAACTGACCTTTTCATATTTGATCTTCAGACATGTAAATAGTGTTTTATCAGTGAATTTTTTAGACAGTAACGTGATCGTCAAGTTATAAAATTTCAGAGGCGCACAGACAAACGCAGCGACCTCTAGTGGAGCCTTCACGCATCATATAAACCATGCTGAAGCCCCGCCTGTCGCAGATAAGCCCCGCCCCATCTCATGATGAGCCCCGCCCCATCAGAGATAAGTGGATGTCACTGAGGCTCTGCTGACATCCACTTATTCTTATTCCTGAATAAAAATAAAATGATGTGTATGAAGAAAACCGTTCACAGCTGTTCACTGCAGACTCAAAGTAGAACTGTATATACAAGTACAGTATTACTACGTATATTACCATTATTACAGTATACAGTCTGAGTATACGACACACATGCAGAACAGCAGAAACTAGTTTCACACTTTGATAATAAAACATAGTAAAACTCTTTTCTCTAGATCTCAGTTTGAAACGGTCCAAAGACTTTCAGCCTTTCTTATAAGAAATAACATTACAGTGTAAATACCCTACTGTAGTTTACATTTAGTACTGTAAATATAATACTGTACTATACATTTATTGAGTTTACAATACAGTATGTATAGTACAGTATTGTAAATACAATACTGAACTATACATACTGTATTGTAAATGTATTACTGTATTATAAATACTGTATTGTAAATACAATACTGTACTGTAAATGTTATACTGATCTGTGGCATGAACACAAACAGAAACGCCAAACCAATTATTAGGACTTTAAACTTTAAAAAATGTAATATTCTTCAACAATTCTTTCCTTCTACTTTAGTCACATTCAGTGGGACCAAACATGTGGGAAGCACTTCCTGTGTGCAGCACTTCCTGTCTGAACTGATGCGAAACTTTGATGGTTTAGTTCCGCTTTTAAAATAAAACAAATAGAGTTATTAATATAACAGAACTGCACACATAGCAGGTGTTCATATAGGGGATACCTGTATTCAGGTATTCAACCGTTATTTGTGTTGAAGCTGAAAATGGAAGACAGATTTCCAACATCTGTTCTGTTCAAACACCTGTAACTCAGTGAATCTGATGCTGATTGGTCAGATGGCTGTCGTGATCCATTATTGCATTAATCAACAGCAAGCTGCCATTTGCTTCTTCTCTTATTAACAATCATCTATTCTCATTTCTTTTTCTTTTGTTTTAATTCCTGTTCTTGTTTTACTCCAGAGAAAAGAAAAACATCAACTCTGTTGCTTGGAGTTTTTGTTTGTTCTGACAGCCTCCTTCATAAAGATGTCAGAGTAGCAGGCCACGCCTCCATTATGATGTCAGAGTAGCAGACCACACCTCCATTATGATGTCAGAGTAGCAGACCACGCCTCCATTATGATGTCAGAGTAGCAGACCACGCCTCCATTATGATGTCAGAGTAGCAGACCACACCTCCATTATGATGTCAGAGTAGCAGACCACGCCTCCATTATGATGTCAGAGTAGCAGACCACGCCTCCATTATGATGTCAGAGTAGCAGACAACGCCTCCATTATGATGTCAGAGTAGCAGACCACGCCTCCATTATGATGTCAGAGTAGCAGACCACGCCTCCATTATGATGTCAGAGTAGCAGACCACGCCTCCATTATGATGTCAGAGTAGCAGACAACGCCTCCATTATGATGTGAGAATAGCAAACCACGCCTCCATAAAGATGTCAGAGTGTCAGGCCACGCCTCCATCAAGATATGAGAGTAGCAGACCACGCCTCCATAATGATGTCAGAGTAGCAGACCACGCCTCCATAATGATGTCAGAGTAGCAGACCACGCCTCCATAATGATGTCAGAGTAGCAGACCACGCCTCCATAATGATGTCAGAGTAGCAGACCACGCCTCCATAAAGATGTCAGAGTAGCAGACCACGCCTCCATAATGATGTCAGAGTAGCAGACCACGCCTCCATAAAGATGTCAGAGTAGCAGACCACGCCTCCATAATGATGTCAGAGTAGCAGACCACGCCTCCATAAAGATGTCAGAGTAGCAGGCCACGCCTCCATAATGATGTCAGAGTAGCAGACCACGCCTCTTGGTCGGACTGTTCACTGGACAGAAAGAAAAGTTGTATTTAACTCAACAAAAGCTTTTTCTGGTCTCTGTGTACAAATGCCAGCTTTACTTTTACATCTTAGAAACAACACAAGCGTCTCACTCGTAAGGCAACTTGTTCTGGAGCTTTTAGTCATATCACATGATCTTCCTCAGTTGTCATGGAGCTGCAGATTGTCAATAATTAACTTTGTGATATGATGAAAAGCTCCAGAACAGCTACTACCTCCGTGAATTAATCAACATCAATAGCCTTTGCATTGCGTTTGTTGTTTGTTACTCACTGTACATACTTATCTAAATGTCATATCCACTACATATCCTTTGATTAATTTCCCAATTTAATAAAGCTTTTGCTGTATATACTGAGTTTTCTTGTATATATTGAGCATCTTTCATTCCTGTTATATTTGTGTCTTACTACTGGGACAAACACATTTCCCCTTAGAGATGAATAAAGTATCTATCTATCTATCTATCTATCTATCTATCGATCGATCGATCTATCTATCTATCTATCTATCGATCCATCTATTGGTCTATCTAAATGAACCTTGACAAAAGATTGTGTTATCAGTTCAGTTTCACCGTTTTGTGTGTGTGTGATACTGTGTGTGTGTGTGTGTGTTTGTGTCTGTGTGTGTGAGATTGTGTTTGTGAGTGAGACTGAGTGTGTGTGTGTGTGTGTGTTTGTGAGGTTTGTGTTTGTGAGATACTGTCTATGTGTGTGTGATAGTGAGTTTGTGTGCGTGTTTGTGAGACTGCGTGTTTGTGTTACCTGAATCAGAGGTGAGTGTCGGTTTGACTGCTTCTTTTTCCAGCTGGATTTCTGGCAGACTGAAGATGGACATCGCTGAAACAGCATCGAGAATGACTTTTAGTGATGACATCACACCGTGACATCACAGATTAAAAACAGGCGTTAAAAGTTGCATTCAAACTTACTGTCGAGAAGCGCCATCACTCTCTTTCCAAGGTTACTGAAATAAGGATGACTCATCGACTCGGCAGCTGAAATCCGCTTCTTCCCCTCAAACTAAAGTTGAATTCAAACAACAACGTTACGCTCCCGTTCATCCGCTCAGCCCTCGTGACGTCACATCCTGTCATTCATAACCGATATATATGCAAGATACATATGTATACATTTTATATGTACAACGAGGCTTCTCACACATCACACCGTACTTATTGTAGTATGTACTCGTCTATGACGCCGCTCAGGTGATGTTACAGGTTGTTACAGTTGTGTTAAGCATTGGGACACACACTTCTACCGTAAAGACACATTCAATAGAACAATAGACAATAAAATACAACAAGTTCATCTCATCACACTTAAGATATGAGTGATGAATGGGACAAACAAAATACTTTATTGTTTGGATGTCAATCTTTTTCACCTTTAAAAGTGAATTAAATTAACGTCAATGAACCTCGTCAGCCAAAATGATTCTCTAACCATTTTTAAATTGTTCTCATCTGTCTTCCTTTACTGTGCATATGTCACAAAGTGCTAGTTTTCATATAGTTTTATCCATAATGTAAACTAGAATTCCTTTAAGCCACACGGTGACACATATATATTTATAAATTATGTGTTTATTAAAAACTATTGTATTGCTTATTATTAATATTACTAGTAGCAGTATTATAATTATTATAACGTATTGTTATATCCTGAACCTGTTTTACTGACCTTCAGGAACTTTGACAGCAGCTCCACTCCTTCAGTGCTGAGCCTGAACACAACACAGACCAACAAGGTTGTGGTTAACCCCTAACCAGGGTTATGGTTAACTAGTTATGATTAATCCCTTAACCAGCGTGTAGAACAGTTGTTCAGCTATATGTGGTACAGTTGCTTGCCTACGTGTAGTGCAGTTGTGTAGTAAACAACTGTACTACACACGGGTACACAACTGTACTACACATGTACCTGGGAGTGTGGTTACTCAGTCTCTCTGCTCGGTAGAGAGGGTAGTTGTGCGCAACAAATTCGTCATTACAACTGATCCCAGACCAGCTCTGCTCCGTGGGAGTACCTGCACAAGAAATATACACAATATACATCAAACACACAACACGCATGAAATAAACACAGCTTTCTATACAAGACAATAACAGAAGATGAATGATCCTCACCCAGGAGTTTGAAGATGAAGTGAAGCTCCTCCTCCACGGTGGAACCAGGAAACAGAGGTCGACCTGTTGTCATCTCATAGAAGATACAACCAACACCCCTAAGGCAGACAGACAGGCAGACAGACAGAAGGTCAGACAGACACACAGAGATTCTCTCTTGATTTATTCACTCAGTATAGTAGAGTAGAGTTCATGGTCTTAAACGCTGTTATATTATTCTTATGATACAAAGTGAGTACTTGTCCCATAACTGTGTGGACCGCCGGAAGAATAGCTACTGCGATGTAAAAGATTTTGTGGATCTCAATAAATAATCAAACAAACGAATATAGAACGACAGTACTAACCACATGTCGATATGAGTGGAGTAGTTCGTGCTGCCCAACAGGATGTCCGGCGGTCGGTACCAGAGCGTCACCACCTCATTCGAGTACGTCTTAGTTGGGATTGATTTTGCTCGTGCGAGACCTAAAACACACGCAAAGCCCCTGTTTCATCATCACTCACACTCACTGTCTACGTTAGCATGTATACTAACACCAGCAGTTAACATGTATGCTAACACCAGCAGTTAGCATGTATGCTAACACCAGCAGTGAGCATGTATGCTAACACCAGCAGTTAGCATGTACGCTAACACCAGCAGTGAGCAGAAGCAGTGAACTCACCAAAGTCTGCCAGTTTGAGCTCTCCTCGCTCGTTGATGAGCAGGTTTTGGGGTTTCAGGTCTCTGTGGAGAACCTTCCTCCGATGACAGTACGACAAACCTCGCAACAACTGGAAGAGGAAGAGCTGAGGAGACAAAAACCAGTACGTTGAACGGAGACTACTGGTAAACCTGCATGACATGGATACAAAAAGGAAAAAGACTGACTTAAGTTTTGTTACACAAGCAAAACACATGCTGTCTTCCTACAACTTTATAAAAGAAAATCTGTAAAAAAAAAAGAAAAAAAGTCTGTGTTAAATGTGCTATATAAGTAAAGTAAAGTCTATTATTATTACCGTAAAAATCCGGTTACCAGCTAGCGCTGCTACTAGCTCCCCGCTGCTAGTGCCCGCGTCGGGCGTCGAGTCAGAGCTGGTCCCGCTACCTTAGGTGGTTGTCGGGGAAGCTAGCGGGGAACTAGCAGCAGCGCTAGCTGGCTACAGCGGGGCGCTAGCGATGACACCCACTGAAGGTGGGAGCGGCAGGTAACTTGCCTTTTACGGTATGACTATTCATAATTGTGTTCATAAAAGAATTATCTTTGTTAATAACCGAACCTGCTCCTACCAGATCCAAACACATAAAACCCAGTCAGTATTATTTCATTTGTAAACTATATATAAATATATACAAACAGTAGCATTAGTTGTACCGACGGGTACGTCAAAAGTTTTCTCACTTTGACGTTGTGAACATTGATGACGTTTCCACAGTCGTCCAGATATTGTTTCAGATCTTTGTCCTGAAACACACAAGAAACACAATTAAAGGCAAAGACGTGAGTGTGTGTGTGTATGTGTGTGTGTGTTTGTGTGTACATGCGTGTGCATCTCACCAGATACTCAAACACCAGTGTGAGGGACTTCTGTGTGTGGATGATGTCGTGAAGCGTGACGATGTTGGCGTGTTTCAGATCCTTTAACAGAGACACTGAGGGAGAACAAACACATCAATACACACATTAATCCTGGAGGCTGTGTATTAACAAGCACCTATCGCTATAATACGATACATATTTGCTACACTCAATGTTCTTGTTTTGACTCCATCCTAAATCCTGGGATCTCTACACTACAACATCCACAGGACTGATCCGGGCTACAGGATGCGGAAGCTTCCTTGTGAGACACCATGTTGTGTTTTGGCCGGATCGTCGGCTGGTGTGCTACTAGCATAGTAGTAGAGTATCGTAGTCTTACTTTAGTATAATACATAAGTACTACCTTCTCTGATAGCAGTACATGGAGCTCCTTCTTCATGTTCCAATCGAATCTCCTTCAAGGCCACGAGGTTCTCGGTCAGTTTACTGCGACCTTTATACACTGTAGCATAAGTCCCCTGCAGAAAGACAGGGAGGGAGCGAGACAGGTGAGAAGGACAGGTACAATAAGACCGTTGAGACAGACAGGTATATAGAGACAGGTGAGACAGGTAGAGAAGGACAGGTAGAAAGAGAAAGGAAGAGAAGGACGGTGAGAAAGGGACAGGTGAGACAGACAGGTAAAAGGAGACAGTTGAGACAGACAGGTAGAAAAAGATAGGTGAGACAGAGGTAAAAAGAGACAATTCAGACAGACAGGTAAAAGGAGACAGTTGAGACAGACGGGTAGAAAAAGATAGGTGAGACAGAGGTAAAAAGAGACAATTGAGACAGACAGGTACAAGGAGACAGTTGAGACAGACAGGTAGAAAGGGACAGGTGAGACAGACAGGTTGAGACAGTTTGGGCTGTTCATATCAACACAAAACATACAATCATTAGTCCTCACTTCTCCCAGTTTGTCCAGTTTGATGTACGTCTCCAGTTTCCCAAAACCAATCTCCGACTGCAGACACAAAGAGACGGGAGATCGTGAATAATAATCTGTATGAAGACACCAAATACTAACGATGGAATACAATGGAAACCGGACGAGTAAACGCAGGTCGGTGTACCAGAGACACTCTACGCAGCCGTCTGCTGATTGGCTGCTCAAACAGAGCCGGACCAATCAGATTAAACTTCTCCAGATAATCCTCCGGAAGACGAATGTCGGCCGGTAATGAGAGACGTTTGTTTATGTCCTGGAACGCACAAAGCAGCACATTAAAAAGACAGAGTTCAGTGAGTGTGAGAGTGTGTGTGTGTGTGTGTGTGCGTGTGTGTGTGTGTGTGTGTGTGTGTGTGTGTGTGTGTGTGTGTGTGTGTGTGTGTGTGTGTGTGTGTGTGTACCTCACTGGAGATCTTCTTGTTCCTCAGTCTCACTCTGACAGGACTCTGAACGTTGTCTAAAGAAGAAGCCGGATCAGTTTCTCCGTCTGAACTCATCTTCACGTCCTCGTGGACGATCTCTGAAAGTACACATGCACACTTCAAGTAGAGGAGTATTTGTACAGGTATATGTAGTACTAGTACCCAGTCGAGCCGTGTCAGGTAGGAGCAGTATTTGTACAGGTATTCACAGTAGCAGTACCCAGTCGAGCAGTGTGGTTCAGGTAGGAGCTCAGGCTTCGGCCGAGGCCTCCGGGTTTCCTGAGCGAGCTGCTGTACGACTGAAGAAGAGACTGCACTGATGAAGATGAAGCTCGAACCTTCAAACTTCCAGAAGAACCACGAAGAGACACCACCTCTGAGGAGGAGGAGGAGGAGGAGGACGTTTGGTTGATTTTGTGGGGATAGAAAAAGAAGAAAAACCCAATGAATGAATGTTTTATTCAGTGTGTGTGTGTGTGTGTGTGTGTGTGTGTGTGTGTGTGTGTGTGTTTGTGTGCGCATGTGTATCCGTGTGTGCATGCGTGTGTGTTACCTGAGTCACTGTGTGATTTCACTTCCTGGTTGACGGTGTCACTCAGAGTCCTGTCCCTCCCCCCGGCCCCTCCCCTCCCCAGGGTGAATGACAGCTCTCGCTTGATCTTTCTCATCCTCTCCATGAGGGGGGGGCGAGGGGGCCGTGACACTGAGGGGGGCGGAGCCTCCAGCCTGAAGACCACACCTGAAGACCACACCTGAGCAGGTAAACACAGGACCATGGGGCAAGATTTACATTCAGGACACACTGCTGATGAAGAAGTGAAGGTCACGAGCGTAAGGTCACAGAGAACCTGTATGAGAGAATATGTATTATAAGTGTATAAATGTGTGTGTGTGTGTGTGTGTGTGTGTGTGTGTGTGTGTGTGTGTGTGTGTGTCAGAGACACATTATCATTCATTTTCATATGTTGAAAAGCCTCTTCTGTATGATGTATTGTTATGTAATATGTATATATGCTGCATTAATGTTATGTATTATGTATTGTTATGTAATATGTATTGTGTATTATGATGTACTATGATGTATTATTATGATGTATCATTTATTATGATGTATCATGTCTAATGATGTATTATGATTTATTATGATGCATTATGTACTATGATGTATTAATATGATGTGTATTATTATTATTAAGATGCATTATGTACCATGTTGTATTATTCTGATGCATAATGTACTATGATTTATTATTCTGATGCATCATGTACTATGATTTATTATTATGATGTAACATGTACTATGATGTATTAATATGATGTTGTGTATTATAATGTATTATTATGATGTATCATGTACTATGTTGTATTATTATGATGTATAATGTGGTATTCTGTATTGTTATGTATTATGATGCATCATGTACTATGATGTATTATGATGCATCATGTACTATGATTTATTATTATGATGCATCATGTACTATGATGTATTATGATGCATCATGTACTATGATTAATTATGATGCATAATGTACTATGATGTATTTTTATTATGTATCATGTACTATTATGTATATTATGATACAACATGCAGTTTGATGTATTATCATGATTTATCATGATGTATTATTATGATGCATAATGTACTATGATTTATTATTATGATGCATAATGTACTATGACTTCTTATTATGATGCATAGTGTACTATGATGTATTTTTATGATGTATCATGTACCATTATGATGTATTATGATGATGGATCATGTACTATGATGTATTATTATGGTGCAACATGTAGTATGATGTATTATAATGTACTATGATGTATTATGCATCCTGTCTTCCTGGCCTCCTTCATGTCCTCGCTCCGGCTGTAATGCTACTCTCAGACTCAAACACCTCTCACGGCCTCACTGAGCCGAGAGGACCAGCCTATCACCTGTCTCACGGCGGGGCCGGTCTACGTCCTGCGTGTCGTCTCCCTGGACGAGGACGGGACCCGTCTACGTGCTGCAGTCACCGTGATCAGCGGAGTATAAATAGCCGCGGAGGCGGAGCGCGTTTAACGGCTCCCGCAGGTTGCAGAACCGGTTCCCGGTGACACACGAAGCTCGCTCGGCGGCGGCGCGCATTACTCACCGGGGCAGGGCGGGTTGTCCCGGTCCGTTCCTGGGTCGTCTCTGGCTCGGTTCAGTCCGACAGATTCTCGGGTCTCTCCGGCTCCCAGTAGTCTGCAGCCATGTTGCCGCTCCGGTTCCTCCGGTGCGTCCTGACGGAGACGCTCACGGCACCGTGAGTGACGTCAGAGCACGCTCCGGTACTTTCGGTACGTCGTGACGTGGACGCTCGCGGCAACGTGAGTGACGTCAGAGCATTCGCGAGTTCATTAATCAATTAAAACCGTTCATCAGTTAAAACGCAATAAAGACACATTTATACAATAAACTAAACAATCACACTCAGAAATAACTATATATTTATTAAAATCTGTATTTTTTATCTATGATTTAAATATTAATTTAAACTTTTATTCGAATCAATATTAAAAAACCTTTATTTTAACCTATATTTATTTAAACCTATAATTTAGATTTTTAATAAACCCCATGATTTAATTTTTTTTTTAAATCCTTTAATTTAAAACACAATCAAAAGATAATTTAGCAAAAGTTTTGATTTTAATCTTTAAACCTTTATTTAAACCTCTAATTTACATTTTTACAGACAATTTAATTTAAACCTTTTTTTAAATCTTTATTTATTAAAACATGATTTAAAACTTTGAAATAAACCTTAAACTTTTATGTAAAGCTATTATTTAAACCTTTATGTAAAATTTGCATTTACATTAAAACCTTTGATTTAAATCTTTATTCAGACCTCAGGTTTATAAACATCATTTAAACCTATGATTTAAAACATATGATATAAAAACCTTTAATTTAAATCTTTATTTAAAGCTTTGATTTAAAACCTGTTTGTTTACTCTTTACTGACTCATGTTCCTGTGTTTGTTTACTTTATTTACAGTCGCATATATTACAGAACACAGAGTCACTTCTGTTCTCGGCGTGTTCGTCAAATGTAACTTGTGCTTTGGTTTCCGGCCAATCAGTGGCCGGCGTCTCCCCAGCTCGCCGCCGATTGGTCGGCGTGGGTCCGGGGGCGTTTGCTCGGCGGCCGCTCTGATTCGTCGACGTCTCTGAAACCCTCGGAGGTGATCTGGTATTGGACGGTGGACCCCATGTGATCTGGGGATTTAAAGATGGCCGCCAGCCGCCGCGAACCCGCCCAATGGAGGAGGACCCTGATCGTGGGGGCGTGTCCCCAGCTCTCCCCGAGGGCGGGGACCTGCTGCGATTCACCGCCGCGCAGTCGGGTGGTCATCTGGTTGGTCATCAGCACTGCCATGTTGTGACCGGTCGCCATGGCAATGAGCTGCTGGGCGAGGCCGTTGAGGAGGCGTGTCCTCCGAGAGAGGTCGTCAAAGTGCTGCCGGAACGGGAACGCCACGCTGTCAATCACCAGGAGGCGGACCCTCGGGTGGTCGGACAGGAAGGCCGGCAGCAGGTGGAGCTCTGCGAGCAGCTCCACGTAGTCATGGCAACGCACCTGAGAGGGACGAGACAGACGGCCAATCAGAATCATCCCAACCTGCTGACACGTGACGTCGACAATAATGGTACAAATAAAGGTTTATTGAAGATTTTTATCCTTCAAATGTGCAATTCAAATAATGGTGCGTTCAGGCTCCGCTCATTAAACACAAGTTCTGGCTGAAGGTAAAGGATAATGTTCTCATGATGCGTTCAGGTGTAATCTAGTAAAATGTAGCTTTGGTGATGAACTAGAATTAATCCTGATGTTTTCACGTGACTATGAAACAGATATAACAGATGAATTATGTTTATTACACTTCATTGAGACGAAGAATCACGATAAAAAATATTATATTTTTTACCACGACGACATGTCATTATTACCAGGAACATGTTTGCCAGGATGGTTTCCACAGTAAAGGTCGTCATGGCGACTCGTTGCTCGTCGTCCTCGACCTGTAAGGAGCAGTGTTGGACGGCGGCGGCGGCGATATCGACGACTCTCTGCAGCAGGAAGCTGCCCTCTGTATCGATGTAGACCGCCTGACCTCCGATGCCCCCGAAACACAGAGGCACCTGAACGTCCACCGCCAGCTGCATGCTGGGAGGAAGAAGTCATAGAGAAGGTGTCCATCAGTCCGCTGGACCACGTGAAGAGACTAAAGCTGAGTTTGTAGAGCACGGATCATACATGCTATAGTGCGTTACAACATGCTACAGCGTGTTACATGCTATAGAGCGTTACAACATGCTACAGCGTGTTACATGCTATAGAGCGTTACAACATGCTACAGCGTGTTACATGCTATAGAGCGTTACAACATGCTATATTGTGTTACATGCTATAGAGCATTACAACATGCTACAGCGTGTTACATGATACAGCGTGTTACATGCTATACCGCGTCACAACATGCTACAGCGTGTTACATGCTATAGCGCGTTACAACATGCTACAGCGTGTTACATGCTATAGAGCGTTACAGCATGCTACTGTGTGTTACATGCTATAGAGCGTTACAGCATGCTACTGCATGTTACATGCTATAGAGCGTTACAACATGCTACAGCGTGTTACATGCTATAGAGCGTTACAACATGCTACAGCGTGTTACATGCTATAGAGCGTTACAACATGGTATAGCGCATTACAACATGCTACAGCGTGTTACATGCTATGGAGCGTTACAACATGCTACAGCGTGTTACATGCTATAGAGCGTTACAGCATGCTACAGCATGTTACATGCTATGGAGCGTTACAACATGCTACAGTGTGTTACAGCGCGTTACAAACAGTTGCAACAAGGTACAACCTGTTACAGTGTGCAACAGCGTGTTACAACATGCTACAGTGTGTAACATCTACAATGTGTTACAACATGCTACAATGTGTTACAACATGCTACCGCACACTACAATATGCTACAACTTTACAGCGTGTTACAGCGTGTTACAGCGTGTTACAGCGTGCGACAGTGAGTGTGAGCTTCTTCTGACCAAAGTTGTGTTTTCCCAACTCCAGGAGCTCCACAGATTTCAGTTGTTTTCCCGACAGGAAGTCCTCCTCCGAGAGCAGCATCCAGCTGAGAGGAGAACGTCACGATGCTCTTCAACTCTTCCTCCTTCTGCAGGAGCTCCAGAGCTGTCAGAGAGGCTAACCCTCCTCCTCCTCCTCCTCCTCTTCCTCCTCCTCCTCCTCGTCCATCTCCTGCTTCCTCATCTCCTCCTTCCTCTCTCCTCACAGCCTGCAGCACCTCTAGCGCCTCCTGCTGGGATAGACTGGCCTCTGCAACAGAGGTAAAGCATCACATTCATAGTCGACTTATTGACAGAAACAACTGGGTTAGTTAACTTAAGATTTAGGGTTAGCTAACCCTAAATCTCAGGGTTAGTGAACTTAAAGAGTGAAGTGTTAGTTAACTCTAAAGCTCAGGATTAGTTAACTTCAAAGTTCAGGATTAGTTAACTCTAAAGTTCAGGGTTACTCTTAGAGTTTGTTAAACCTGCTTCTGTTTTGAACTGTGACATCGTTGTTATATCTGAGGTCAATTGCCGTTATTTTGGAGATAAATGTATTTTATAGCTAATATATAATATAATATAATCGGTACCTTTGCTGAGCTGCAGCGGTTTCAGTGGCAGCAGGTCGGAGGTGAACTGGAAACCAGCAGCGACCAGTTTGCTCTTCACACTGGGACTGAGAGACAAGCTGGACACCGGCCTCTGCATCCTCCTGCTCACGATAGCCTCCTCTCTTCGAAACAGCCCGCCATGACAGGTATCCCAGCATGCATTATTCTTCTTGAAGTTTATCGGCGATTGGCAACCATACATATGGTGCATTACCGCCACCTTGTGCTCCGGAGTATGAAGAAAAATAAATTAAATTAAATTAAATTAACCCTCATCCTTACATTTCAATGATATCCTAAAAAAAAACTGTTCTCCTGTTGATCACTATTCCTTTGTCTGGTATTACCACCCCAAATCCTGTCACTCTTGTCTCAGGTTTCTTAGCGCCGTCCATATATGTCTTAGTATATTCATTACTCTATATTCAAATGCACGTAACAAATCTCCTATTCCTTTCTTTTTACATCTAACAGATACCAGCCAACCTCAGGCCACACAAATGTCCATGGAGCCATCACCGGGTAAACCACAGAGGGGCTTATACTCAGGCCGAACACATTAAACTCCCTTGCAATGTCATTGTCTACCCGACCAAAGTTGTCTTTCTGGCTCCTCCCATTCTCCCAGACCACCTGCAATACTCCTTTTGCAGGGTAAGAATCATTGTGTCCCTACAAATTAGCCCTGTAGTTTTCCATCAGATGTTTTCTCCTAAGCCCTAGTGGCATTTCTCCCATCTCTACCTGCAGGGCAGGATTGACGAGGTTTTAAAAGCTCGTAATGCCTGCGCCTGAACCACATATAATTTACCCATTAAAGTTTTAGCTGCTGACCCATATGCTATGCACCGCACAAGTATAAAGTGATAATATGGCCCTAAAGCTGAAAATTTACAAAAGCTGAAAATTTGACACTAGATTTTAGAAATTCTTCATATCTCTTGTGAAAACATAACTTTACTCATGTGGACAAACTGTTTTGGTGCTTGAAATTGATCTTCACAAAAGCATATAACTAAAATGGTAGATACATGTAAATAAATGTCTAATACCAAATGTATTGTTTTTTTGAGCAGAAGTGTTGTCTGTCACTACTTTCATCAACATGAGAGAGGGACTGAGGTAAAATGGGACTGAGGAATGACTTCATACTGGAGACCAAGCTTCATGTGGTGTGTGTGCACATGAAAAATGATTTGTTTTCAAACAGAACATGTACTATATAATTGAGTCAAACATATGTACTAAAAAGAAAAACAAACTATTAACTATGTTTACACAATGTGCATGTTTCATTTTTCTGAGCTCGTCAAACTCCACAGGCCGAGATCTCCTGTGAGAGTCACGTAGGAGTTCGCAGAGGAAGGGGGCGGGAACTCCTGACTTTGGTGCATCCAAGTACAGCTGATTCATATTTATGTGCCATTTTTCCCATCCCATAAACATCATATTCTGGGAGGGTTAAAGATCAGAAAGGTGAGACACGAGTCAAAGCCCAGGGACAGTTTTTGCAGCGACTCAAACAGCTGCTGTCTTCAAAGTATTTTATTAATAAACATTCTCTTGCATTCAGCAATCATCTGCTGTCTCATGTTGTTATATAGATCAACATACGTGTGTGTGTGTACACGCACACACACACACACACACACACACACACACACACACACACACACACACAGAAGAATTAACGAGGTCATTAAGGCTTTAACTAACTGGTTAAGTTGGGAACAGATTTGTGAAACCAGCCCCCAGCTCAGATTGTCATGTCATCAGGAAACAATTAGCGGTCACTCCGATGGTTTGGAGTTGAAAATCTTGGCGAGCAGCGAGACATTTGATTGACTCTTCTGCTGTATAAGGCTGGCTTTGTCCAGGTGCTTCTGGGTAAAAGAGTCTTTCCTCTTCTTCTTCTTCTTCTGGATCTCTTCCTCCGTCTGATGCTGCGTGAAGTCCCACGTCTTCTCGTCTCCCTGACAACCAGAAACACACATTTTAACAGTCATCATTATGCTGGACATTCTGGTCACATGACATCTATTGTACTTCTGGTCACATGACATCTATTGTACTACTGGTCTCATAACATCTATTATACTTCTGGTGTCGTGACATCTGTTGTACTTCTGGTCATATTCTGGACATATTGTAAAGCCCTCTGAGACAAAAGTGCAAATAATAAATAAAGATGACTGAAGATGACCTCTTGTCCGGCCCTCCGTCTCTTCCTCCTCAGGTGGTCCATGTGAGAGCTCTTATCCACGTTGTTCAGGTAGAAGTTGGTTTCTCTCTTCGCCTGAGACACTTCAGTCCTGAGTCTCTGTTGCAGGACCGTCTGCTCGAAGGCCAGCCGCTCGCTCAGGTGAGTCCACTGGAACCTGTGCAGGTACTACAGGGACAGACAGGTGAGTCCACTGGAACATGTGTAGGCACTACAGACAGGTGAGGGACAAAGACTTGGTCTGGTCCAGAGCTTTAGTCATGGTGGAGTTTGTCAGGTGGTTTAATCAGGAGCTCGTGGACTCAACACCCAGACCTCTCTGGTCCTGATCAATAATAAAAACAACAACAACAACAACAACAATACAGATGTAGTTGTGACTGTGATGTCAGCGGTTGCCGGGCAGACCTGTACCTTGATGGACCAGAGGTCCGAGGAGAAGCGTTGGCGTTTCTTGGCTCCCATCGGCGTGTTGTGGAGAGACAACACGACTCTCTTGGCCACTCGTTTGTCTCTGAACTCCACCCATCCTTCAGTGAAGTCACACCTCCTCAACCCGGACTTCTTCTTCCTCCTCCTCACCTGGCCATCTGTGCGGCAGAAAATATAAAAAGAGAACAAAAACCATCATCTCAGGACCGAGAAAACAAGGACAGAGGAAACGAGGACAAAGGGAGAGGAATAAATATATATATATATATATATATATATATATATATATATATATATATATATATATATATATATACACACACAAATGTAACTGATTAATTGCATGATTTTTCTGCGATTAATCGCATTATGCGCCAAATTCAATCATGAAGTAAAAACTATTGCACGTTATTATTTTAAAGTAATGTTATCAGAACAATATAACAGCACTCTGGAGCAACAGCAAGTTAACATACATACATATAGTTTATAAATATGTTTTTTTTCTGAACAGGTACCGTTCAGTAGTAAGGGTCCCTGTGAGGGACAAACCACTCCTTCTTCGGTCCATGTTCAGTCTGTTGCTCACCTTAAAGATGTTAAAGACCAGCAATGGATTCACTTTATACAAAAGCAATAAGTGCTTTTCATATTTTTCAGTTCAGTTTTTCTTTCTCAGTGAGAAAAGTCTGTGTTGTCTTGAACAAGAGCACTGAACATCTTGTGATGTGAGGAAACTTCTCCTCTTTGAGAGAAAAGTAAAGATCCAGAAGTGATCCTGACTTAAAGTGCTCTGCAAAGTGGATCAGAGCTTTGCGCAAGCGCGATTAACTTTCAATCTGGACGCGGATCCTGCCGGTCGACTGCCCGCCTGTCGGCGCTTTGTGGGGCGAAGCTGCTCGTTGACAACAGAAACTACACAACAATACGTGCTTTCACGTCAGGCTCAATTCGTCAACACTGCCTGTCGGTGAGGCTATGGAAGCACACGTGCACCTACATAAATCACGCTCAAAGTAAAAGCAGTGTCGCTGTATTGCATTCATGGCGTGCATCTTATTTATTTTTCATGTTTGATTGACCTCACGCGGGCCGGACTGGGAGAGCCGGAAGATGCCCAGGTTTGAACTACGCCGTCTGGAGAGATTTAAAGCAATAAGCCCCTCCCAATGCAAAAAAAAGCAATAAAACAACAACATGCAGTTAACGCATCATCAAATAGTTAACGTCGTTAAAGGATTGCCAGATTAACGCTGCGTTAACGTGTTAATCTGTCCAGCCCTAATATAAATATATATATATCAATTGAATTTGTACCTTCAGGTTGAAGGAAGATGCGTCCGATCTCTCCGAACACCGACAGCAGGTTCCTCAGGTGTTTGGGGCGGAGCCTCGGAGGAATGTGACCCAGGTAAACTATGCCTGGAACACACTTCCTGTCTGGAAAGGAAGTTAACCCAACAGCTTTCCGCTTGGTCATCTTCTTCTTCTTCAGTGCCGCATCATCATCACTTTTCTGTTCTTCCTCACCATCTGAGTGTTTATCCTCTTCTTCTTCATCATCATCATCGTTCTGCTCTTCCTCACCACCTGAGTCTTCATCCTCTTCTACTTCATCATCTCCTCCTTCCTCTATCTGAGCCGTAGTCTTCCTCCCCTCCTTTTCCTCCTGATCATCTATCTGAGCCGGTGACGTCTCCTCGTCCTCCTCATCTATCCAGACCGTAGTCTTCTTCCCCTCCTTTTCCTCCTGTTCATCTATCTGAGCCGTTGTCGTCTCCTCCTCCTCCTCATCTATCCAGACCGTAGTCTTCCTCTCCTCCTTCCTTCTCTCCATGACACTGCAGACTGAATGCTACAAACAGAAGCGATAGAAACACAGATTCAGGTTTCCTTCAGTGTTGATTACTGACTTTATAATGAATATAAATCACTTTGTTAGAATAAAGCACATCATGTTAAGATCTACGACATAGTAAATAACATATCTGTTGAATATATATTGATATGCATCAATAACTATTCACTATATTGGCAGCACTGTAATATTTATACACAATCATATATAAATGTACATAAATCCTGGCTACACGGTGCTGTGGTGGCTAGTATGGGTGGCTAGCCGGCCCTGGTGGACCCCGTCTGGGAGAATCCTGTCCCGGTGGACCCCATCTAGGTGAACCCTTCGTGATGTTGTGTTGCCTGATCTCGTCCGCCCTCCGTGCCGGAAGCATCACATCCCACACGAGCCTGATCTGTGGCTCGAGTAGCTCACTTCCGGGTTCCTTCCGTTCACAATAAAGCGCTTCTTCTTCTCTGTAGGAATACATTGATGAATAAATCTCACCTTCAGCTTTAAATCTTCATCTAAACTGCCGGTGCTGGGCCTCACGTGCGGAACCTTTGTCGAGTCTTGATGACGAAAACGTAGCGTCGTATCTGGCTCAGACAAGATGAACTGCGCATGCGCCTCACCTGCGCGATGAGATTTGACGGCAGCAGCAGAGGGACAAAAAGCGGAAGTCAGTTTGCGTGATGCGTTCAACATCGTTTTTCTACAGTTCAAACACAGTAATTAAACATATTGATCATAAAACAAAGGAATAGATAGATGAAATCTTTAGATGTACTTTAGATCGTATTACTCACTGCATACGGTAATATGTATGATATTATTAAGTCATTGGTGCATTAATTTCTCCATCCCTTTATTGTTGCAGCTGTTGGCGCTCATTGCTTTATATACTGCTCGGTGGTTTAATATAGAACAATATATTATTATTTAGTTAAGGAGTTATTTTATATTAGTAAGCTGTCAGATAAATGTAGAGCAGTTAAAAAAACAGTACAATGTTTCTCTCTGGGACATAAAGTGTAGTAGAAAATGTTGAACTTTTTACAATTGTGTACTTGTTAATAGTAAACGGCAAAATACATTTAAAAAAGACAGAAACAAAGCATAAAATAAGAATTATATATATATATATATATATATATATATATATATATATATATATATATATATATATATATATATATATATATATATATATATATATATATATATATATATATATATACAGGGCTGTAAAATGATTAAAATATTTAATTATCACAAAATCCGGGTCTCTATTTACACAATTTCACACAATCACAATCTTTCTTGGGCTGCTGCTGTCTGATGCGTCTCCATTCCCCTTGAGCCAAACGCACTGTCTCCAGCCACCTAGCGGTGAAATAGTGAATTATAATATCAACTTTATCTCAAAATGTTCTGACCTTTTCCAGTCCAGTTAAAAATAATAATAAAAAAAGTTTTAAAAAACTAATTTGTCTCGCCCGGTGCGTGTTTAGTGCAAGCGCCTCACCAGGAGGTTCTGGGTTCAGGACCCGGCGTCCTGTCTGAGGGTAGCGTCACACGTCCAGCATATAACCCCACTTTGAGAGCGGAGCCAGCTGAGTTCCGGAGCATCCGCTCAGACGTAGCGCGCCAGTCTCGAACCCGGAGCTCCCATATGCTAGGCGCCTGCCCTATCCATCTGACCACCGCGCTAGACGATAACATCAGTATAACTGCTTATATTTATCTTGACTTTTGAAAAAAGACAACAATATTTAGGTTTTACGAGAAGACGGATTAACCAAAAGAGACAAACTGCGTGCGCTCTAAATCTGGCCACTAAATCAACTGCTGTAGAGCTTTCACATTTGCAATTTTCAAAATAAATTTAAAAAAAAAATTCAAATCCAGTTGAAAAATAAAATACAAATATTTAAAACATGTAATCAAACACGGTGCTTTGATTGGTGCAAACTCCAACCACATAGGTGTACTCCTTTGAGTATTTGGGTACTTGGATGCTTAAGTACTGGGTGCTTCACGCTCAGGAGTACACATTTACAGGATTCAACTTACTTTGAATCAAAGTAAGAACATTTGCTTTCAAGGGAGAAAACCGGATCACCTGGAATACCTCCCTGAAAACATATGAATGAAAGTAAAAAAACATGTTTTTGAAGGTGTGATCGGTGATCAGTTCGGTGATCCAGTTCCCTCCCTGAGACCATATTTTTAATTGAATTCATAAAGTTCTTGGGTTTAAACCGGATAATCCGTCAGTTTGCTCCCTCGAAAAAGGACTTCAAATAAAATATTAATAAGATAATTAATGTACTCAAACATTGGAATAACAACATATGAATTAACTTAAACACACATTTAAAGTACATAATTAGAATTAGAAGACAGTCAGATTAAATCAGTGAGAAATATGAAATAACATATTTCAGTGCACTAAACCAGCACTTTTGGATTGTGATTCATGTGATGTTGAATAATATATATATATATATATATATATATATATATATATATATATATATATATATATATATATATATATATACAGCCTGTAAATGAACACGCTTCCGCTGACAGAAATGAACTGAATAGAGATATATATATATATATATATATATATATATATATATATATATATATATATATATATATATATATATATATATATATATATATATATATAATGACCCCGGACCCCTGAGGGTGGACCGAAATGCAAGTAAAAACACCATCTCCCAGCATGCATTTCACCTGACTTCTGTCAGCGGAAGCGTGTTCATTTACAGGCTGCGGTTCGTACGGCGTGAGTGAGGTAAACGCTGAGCACCTGTCAGGTAAACAGACAGCTATGACTCTCATTGACCAGCAGAGGTCACTGTCAGCTACATGTGGAGAGGTGAGAACACGCGCACACACGTGCACGCACGTGCATGTTTTAATTAGACACAGAGAGACAGACAGACAGGTAGCTCTTCAGTCCAACACTGACTGGAGGATCAGAACTGAACTGGAGCGCCTCACCTGACGGACTCAGGCGGACCAGCGGGAGGTTTCCTGGAGCACATCCCGGCTGCGAGGACCTGCAGCCGCGGGTTCGCGACCGAGAGCAGACCAGGAGCACGCGGGACTCCACTCCGGTAGATTCCTCTCTTACTCTTTCTCAAAGAAATCACACCCGACAATGAAACCAGATTAGCGGGGGGTATTCAACCGGAACCAGTGAACAAAACCAGTTCATCTGCTGTTTGAAACCAGTGAATAAAACCAGTTCATCTGCTGTTTGAAACCAGTTAAAACCATTTCATCTGCTGTTGGAAACCAGTAAATAACATGAAACCAGTTCGGCTGCTGTTTGAAACCAGTGAATAAAATAAAACCACTTCGGCTGCCGTCGGTGACGTTATTTCTGAAGGTAAATGACATAATAATAAGTACGTTTAAACATAGTAATAACAGACTGTTTCTAATGAGCGGATGTTTAATCATTTAATTGATTAGTCGAGCAACAGAAAATTAATCACTATCTGTTTTTAGAATTGTTAATCGTTGGAGTCATTTCTCAGTAAAGCCTCCCTGTGCTGTGTCTTTGTGTGTATATATATATATACAAATACATATATATATATGTATTTGTATATATATATATATACATATATATATATATATACATACAAATACATATATATGTATATATATACAAATACATATATATGTAAATATATGTACTATACATACATATATATGTATGTATAGTAGATTAAGTATATATTATGTACAGAAGATATATAGGATAGTGTGTATTTATAGTATAGTGTGTGTAGTATATATATATATATATATATATATATATATATATATATATATATATATATATATAAATATATATATATATGTATATAGTATGTATAGTATAGTGTAAAAGTATATAGTATTGTATGTATAGTATATCAAATAGTATGTATAGTATATACAGTACTACACTATATATGTACACATATATAGCATATATACATATATATATGTAGTATATATAGTATAGTATATACATATATTGTATGGATAGTATGTATATATCATATGGTATGTAGTATGTATAGTATATATATATATATATATATATATATATATATATATATATATATATTGTATAGTATGTATTTATAGTATGTATTGTGTAGCAAAGGGTGAGAAAAAACTTTCTGAAGAGTGTACAGAGTTTGTCAAAAGAGAATTTAATGAAGAGTGTTTTGTGATCGATCGATTGATCGATTAATTGATTGATCGATCTCCTCTCAGGTGTCCACAGCAGGATGAACGTTCTCACCTGAACGTCACCTCAGTATGACATCATCAGGCCCCGCCCCTTACTCCCTCCCCCTCCACCCATGTCGTCACCATCATCACCACCGTCACCGCCGTCATCATCGCGTGTTGCTCTGGATCCGATGGACTCTCTGTCAGTGTGTGTGGCTGTGGGCCGGTGGTGGCCAGGTGCTCCAGGTGAGCGCCTCCCACCAGCACTTCCACCCGCACTCCATCAAGATCCCCGGTGACATCACCTTGGGGGGCCTGTTCCCCATCCACTCCCGCGGGCCCCACGGCCTGCCCTGCGGGGAGCTGAAGAAGGAGAAGGGGATCCACCGCATGGAGGCCATGTTGTACGCTCTGGACCAGATCAACAGCGACCCCGAGCTGCTGCCCAACATCACGCTGGGGGCCCGCATCCTGGACACCTGCTCCAGGGACACCTACGCCCTGGAGCAGTCGCTCACCTTCGTCCAGGCCCTGATCCAGAAGGACACGTCAGACATCCGCTGCTCCAACGGGGAGCCGCCCGTGATCCGCAAGCCGGAGCGGGTGGTGGGCGTCATCGGAGCGTCCGCCAGCTCCGTGTCCATCATGGTGGCCAACATCCTGAGGCTGTTTGAGGTAAAGCACATCTGTAGAGGGTACGTTATGTAATACAGCTGTTAGTATACAGGTGTATGAACCAGTAACTGAACCCGAACCAGCCCGAACTATAGACCTGAACCCGCTCTAAATATAGACCTGAACTCGATCTAACTCTAGACCTGAACTCGCTCTAACTCTAGACCTGAACTCGCTCTAACTCTAGACCTGAACTCTCTCTAACTGTAGACCTGAACTCGCTCTAACTCTAGACCTGAACTCGCTCTAACTGTAGACCTGAACTCTCTCTAACTCTAGACCTGAACTCGCTCTAACTCTAGACCTGAACTCGCTCTAACTCTAGACCTGAACTCGCTCTAAATATAGACCTGAACTCGCTCTAACTGTAGACCTGAACTCGCTCTAACTCTAGACTTGAACTCGCTCTAACTCTAGACCTGAACTCGCTCTAACTCTAGACCTGAACTCGCTCTAACTCTAGACCTGAACTCGCTCTAACTGTAGACCTGAACTCGCTCTAACTCTAGACCTGAACTCGCTCTAACTCTAGACCTGAACTCGCTCTAACTGTAGACCTGAACTCGCTCTAACTGTAGACCTGAACTCGCTCTAACTGTAGACCTGAACTCGCTCTAACTCTAGACCTGAACTCGCTCTAACTCTAGACCTGAACTCGCTCTAACTGTAGACCTGAACTCGCTCTAACTCTAGACCTGAACTCGCTTTAACTGTAGACCTGAACTCGCTCTAACTCTAGACCTGAACTCGCTCTAACTGTAGACCTGAACTCGCTCTAACTCTAGACCTGAACTAGCTCTAACTCTAGACCTGAACTAGCTCTAACTCTAGACCTGAACTCGCTCTAACTCTAGACCTGAACTCGCTCTAACTGTAGACCTGAACACTCTCTAAATATAGACCTGAACTCTCTCTAACTGTAGACCTGAACTCGCTCTAACTCTAGACCTGAACTCGCTCTAACTGTAGACCTGAACTCGCTCTAACTGTAGACCTGAACTCGCTCTAACTGTAGACCTGAACTAGCTCTAACTATAGACCTGAACTCGCTCTAACTATAGACCTGAACTCGCTCTAACTGTAGACCTGAACTCGCTCTAACTCTAGACCTGAACTCGCTCTAACTATAGACCTGAACTCGCTCTAACTCTAGACCTGAACTCGCTCTAACTCTAGACCTGAACTCGCTCTAACTGTAGACCTGAACTCGCTCTAACTCTAGACCTGAACTCGCTCTAACTGTAGACCTGAACTCGCTCTAACTATAGACCTGAACTCGCTCTAACTCTAGACCTGAACTCGCTCTAACTATAGACCTGAACTCGCTCTAACTGTAGACCTAAACTCGCTCTAACTGTAGACCTGAACTAGCTCTAACTCTAGACCTGAACTCGCTCTAACTGTAGACCTGAACTCGCTCTAACTGTAGACCTGAACTCGCTCTAACTGTAGACCTGAACTCGCTCTAACTGTAGACCTGAACTCGCTCTAACTGTAGACCTGAACTCGCTCTAACTGTAGACCTGAACTAGCTCTAACTGTAGACCTGAACTCGCTCTAACTGTAGACCTGAACTCGCTCTAACTGTAGACCTGAACTCGCTCTAACTCTAGACCTGAACTCGCTCTAACTGTAGACCTGAACTCGCTCTAACTGTAGACCTGAACTCGCTCTAACTGTAGACCTGAACTCGCTCTAACTCTAGACCTGAACTCGCTCTAACTGTAGACCTGAACTCGCTCTAACTCTAGACCTGAACTCGCTCTAACTCTAGACCTGAACTCGCTCTAACTGTAGACCTGAACTCGCTCTAACTCTAGACCTGAACTCGCTCTAACTGTAGACCTGAACTCGCTCTAACTATAGACCTGAACTCGCTCTAACTCTAGACCTGAACTCGCTCTAACTATAGACCTGAACTCGCTCTAACTGTAGACCTGAACTCGCTCTAACTCTAGACCTGAACACTCTCTAAATATAGACCTGAACTCGCTCTAACTCTAGACCTGAACTCGCTCTAACTGTAGACCTGAACTCGCTCTAACTGTAGACCTGAACTCGCTCTAACTGTAGACCTGAACTCGCTCTAACTGTAGACCTGAACTCGCTCTAACTGTAGACCTGAACCAGCCCTAACTATAGACCTGAACTCGCTCTAACTCTAGACCTGAACTCGCTCTAACTGTAGACCTGAACTCGCTCTAACTCTAGACCTGAACTCTCTCTAACTGTAGACCTGAACTCTCTCTAACTGTAGACCTGAACTAGCTCTAACTCTAGACCTGAACTAGCTCTAACTGTAGACCTGAACTCTCTCTAACTGTAGACCTGAACTAGCTCTAACTCTAGACCTGAACTCGCTCTAACTGTAGACCTGAACTCGCTCTAACTCTAGACCTGAACGACGAGTCAAAGAGACAGACAGCTTCACACAGAGACAGACGGGTAAAGAGACAGTGTCAGATATACAGCAGTAAGTGGATGAAATAGTCTGGTTTTGGATTAATGTTTTAAACTGAAAGCCTTTTAACGAGTGTGTGTGTGTGTGTGTGTGTGTGTGTGTGTGTGTGTGTGTATGCATGTGTGAGAGAGTGTGTGTGTTAAATCAGATTATTAGATATAACTGAAAAAGAAACATGCATTATGACAAACAACTGAAAATCATTTTTACCGATTTTTCGTCAGTGAGTCTGGTTAGTTTAGTTTAGTTGATTCAGTTTAATGTGTAAAGTCTGATTATTTGAGTTTAGAGGACTTAGTTTAATATGTATAGTCTGGTTAGTTTAGTTGAGTCAGTTTAATATGTATAGTCTGGTAAGTTTAGTTTAATATTTATCATATCTATTAGTATGACAGCTGAGAGTTCACTGTCATGAATGCTGATGTTTCTTTTAACTAGAGGACATGTTCACACAGCGGTGAACCTGAACAAACACACACACGCACACACCCCCACACACACACACACACACACACACACACACACACACACACACACGCACGCACACACACACACACACACACACACACACACATCCAGCTTCACATTCGCTCTCTGATGATGACCATAATGAAGATGGCCGTCGTAACGAGGTCTGCTTTTAGGAGCTCGTTATTGTAAAGTCCTTCATTAATCTGCACACATGTACACGCACACACACACACACACACACACACAAACACACACACACACTTAACTGTTGTGTGTTAATGTGATTGTTCTTCAATTTATTGAAGCTCTGACACATTTACCGGCTGTTACACAACACTAATCCTGTGTGTACGTGTGTGTGTGTGTGTGTGTGTGTGTGTCTGTGTGTCTGTGTGTGTGTGTGTTTATGTGTATGTGTGCGTGTGCATGTCCAGTTATTGCAGTATATGGAGTTTAGTTATTGATCAATAGATCAATTGAGTTTAGTTATTAATCAATGGAGTTTATTTATTGATCAATGGAGTCTAGTTATTGATCAATACATTCTAGCTATTGATCAATAAAGTCTATATCTTTCCTATAATCTTTAATTGATTTATCCGGTGACACGTTTTGTCCAAATGAAACAGGATCAATGATGATGAATTAAATGATTTTTGTTTATCGATCAGATCCCCCAGGTGAGCTACGCGTCGACGGCTCCGGAGCTCAGCGACAACAACCGCTACGACTTCTTCTCCCGGGTCGTCCCTCCGGACTCGTACCAGGCTCAGGCCATGCTGGACATCGTGCGCGCTCTGGGCTGGAACTACGTGTCCACGCTGGCTTCAGAGGGCAACTACGGGGAGAGCGGCGTGGACGCCTTCATGCAGATCTCCAGGGAGGCCGGTAGGCCACGCCCACTTCCTGGTTGCACATGTCCTCGTCCTGCTGTCCCGGAGCAGGAAGCGTCTCTTTTGATTTAAACACAAAAAAAAGAACATGTTTCTGGAACATCGCACTTTTTTAAAACCATACAGAGAATAAATCATTGAATATTTTCTCGTTGTCAAAGGTCACCTGTTTCATGCTAATTAGTTTTGTGTTCCTGATCCATTATAGCTCATTATAAATCCATAATATCCTGTTTATTATTTTGAATTATCAGTTAGTTCTTGTGGATATATATATATATATATATATATATATATATATATATATATATATATATATATATATATATATATATATATATATATAAAAATATATATTAAATATATATATATATATATTTAATATATATATATTTATATATATATATATAAAAATATATATTAAATATATATATATATTTAATTATAATTGAGTCTAGTAATATATAGAGCGTCATCATTTTCATATATCAAAATAAAATATAATAGAAGTTTTTAAGAAGAATCAAAGCATCCATTCAAATAGGATTTCCAGAATATTTTCAAAATAAAACAGTGTTTCCTGTTTAGTGAACATCCGACAATATAACAGTGGGTCAGTGCCATTAAACCACCACAGAAGAAGAAGAAATTTACTGCCTCACAGTAAACCTGTCTGTCTCTCTGTGCACCTGTCTGTCTCTCTGCCAGGTGGAGTGTGTATCGCTCAGTCGGTGAAGATTCCTCGTGAGCCGACACCCGGAGAGTTTGATAAGATCATAAAACGTCTGATGGAGACGAGCAACGCCAGAGGAGTGATCATCTTCGCCAACGAGGACGACATCAAGTGAGAACACGGACGATGCTGAATCCAACACAACAGTAGGATACCGGGTTTTATAACCCAGACTCCTGCGGTCACATGACTCCACTCTGACGACTCCCTCCTCTTCCTGGTAGGTGCGTCCTGGAGGCGGCGAAGCGCGCGAACCTGACGGGTCACTTCCTGTTTGTGGGGTCGGACAGCTGGGGAGCAAAAAGTTCTCCAATCACAGAGCTGGAGGACGTGGCCGAGGGCGCCGTGACCATCCTGCCCAAACGGGCCTCCATCGACGGTGAGGAGAGTCATGCAGAGCCACGGCGGCCGAGAGGGACTGACCCTGACTGTGTGTGTGTGTGTGTGTGTGTGTGTGTGTGTGTGTGTGTGTGTGTGTGTGTGTGTGTGTGTGTGCGTATGTGTGTGTGTTTACATGTGTGTGTTTACATGTGTGTGCGTGTGTCTGTGTGTGTATAAGTGTATGTGTGTGTTTGTGTGTGTTTGTTTGTGTGTATATTTGTGTATGTCTATATTTGTGTGTGTCTGTGTGTATATGTGTTTGTGTGTATTTGTGTGTATGTGTGTGTATATATGTGTGTATGTGCGTGTATGTGTGTGTGTCTGTGTGTTTCTGTGTGTATGTGTGTGTGTGTATGTATGTCTGTATATTTGTGGATGACTATATTTGTGTGTGTGTGTCTGTGTGTATATGTGTGTGTGTCTGTGTATGTGTGTGTTTTTGTTTTTGTGGGTGTTTATTTATGTGTGTATATTTGTGTGTGTCTATATTTGTGTATGTTTGTGTATATATGTGTGTGTATTTGTGCGTATGTGTGTGTTTGTGTGTGTGTGTATATGTGTGTGTAAATGTGTGAGTGTGTGTATATTTGTGTGTGTGCGTGTGTGTGTGTGTGTGTGTGTGTGTGCGTGCGTGCGTGCATACGTGCGTGTGTTTACATGTGTGTTCGTGTGTCTGTGTGTGTATGTGTGTTTGTTTATGTGTGTGTATGTGTGTATGTGTGTGTCTGTGTGTTTCTGTGTGTGTATGTGTGTGTGTGTATGTATGTCTGTATATTTGTGGATGACTATATTTGTGCATGTGTGCCTGTGTGTATATGTGTGTGTATGTGTGTGTGTCTGTGTGTATATGTATTTGTGTGTATGTGTGTGTATATGTGTGTATGTGTGTGTCTGTGTGTTTCTGTGTGTGTATGTGTGTTTCTGTGTGTATGTATGTCTGTATATTTGTGGATGACTATATTTGTGCATGTGTGCCTGTGTGTATATGTGTGTGTATGTGTGTGTGTCTGTGTATGTTTGTTTTTGTTTTTGTGGGTGTTTATTTATGTGTGTATATTTGTGTGTGTCTATATTTGTGTTTGTCTGTGTTTATATGTGTGTGTATTTGTGCGTATGTGTGTGTTTATGTGTGTATATGTGTGAGTGTGTGTATATTTGTGTGTGTGTGTGTGTGTTCTACAGGCTTCGATCAGTACTTCATGTCTCGTTCTCTGGAGAACAACCGCCGGAACATTTGGTTCAATGAATTCTGGGAGGACGACTTCAGGTGTAAATTGACTCGGCCTGGAATCAAACTGGACCCCGACAGGAAGAAATGTACAGGTACGCACACCTAGGGGGGCGGGGCGGGCGGGGCCTGGGGGTCAAACCCCCCCTCCTGCGTCATGTGACCACCAGTGTGTCCCTGCAGGTGAGGAGAGGATCGGTCGGGACTCGACCTACGAGCAGGAGGGGAAGGTTCAGTTTGTGATCGATGCGGTTTACGCCGTGGCCTACGCGCTGCACAGCATGCAGCTGGACCTGTGCCCCAGCAGCACGGGGGTCTGCAGCGACATGGACCCCGTGGAGGGACGCCTGCTGCTGGACTACATCAGGGCCGTCCACTTCAACGGTGAGAGACAACCAGAGGGTTCTGTGTTCAGAGACCCACATGGTTCTGTGTTCAGAGGGTTCTGTGTTCAGAGGACCACAGGGTTCTGTATTCGGACAACCAGAGGGTTCTGTGGTCAGAAAACCAGAGGGTTCTGTGGTCAGAAAACCAGAGGGTTCTGTGGTCAGAAAACCAGATGGTTCTGTGTTCAGAGGCTTCTGTATTCAGAAAACCAGATGGTTCTGTGTTCAGAGGGTTTTGAGTTCGGACGACCAGATGGTTCTGTGTTCAGAGGGTTCTGTGTTCAGAGGACCACAGGGTTCTGTATTCAGACGACCAGAAGGTTCTGAGTTCAGAGGACCAGATGGTTCTGTATTCAGAGGGTTATGTATTCAGACGACCACAGGGTTCTGAGTTCAGAGGACCAGAGGGTTCTGTGTTCAGAAAACCAGATGGTTCTGTGTTCAGACATCTAAATGGTTCTGTGTTCAGAGGAGCAGGATTCACAGGAATCCCCAACACTTTTCTTGAGGAGAGTGAAAAAGGTCTAGTAGTTGGACTCTACTATTTTCCAACATGTGGACACCGTGTCACCACATGGAGGGCTTGGTGGCTGAGGGTTTTCTGACTTGTGGTTCAGTTAAAGTCCAACGTGACACACAAACGTCTTCAGAGAGACTTTCAGAGCACAACAAACTACAGCAGCTTCATTCTGTTAGACAACAAATCTATATTTCATAAGGAGGAGAAGCTGCAGCAGCTGGAAGACCGAGAGGAATTAATCTGGAACGGCCTCGGCTGCACGCCATGCAACCTGTCTGTCTGACTATCTGTCTCTCTCTCTCTCTCTCTCTCTCTCTCTCTCTCTCTCTCTCTCTCTCTCTCTCTCTCTATGTTTCAAAGATATCAGACAGAAACCTGAACAGAGACTCTGATGCTGACGCCTGAGGGAACCGGCTTGTTGGTTTCAGGTCTCAGTCAAGTAGTCGTCGTCCAACAGCCTCTGATTCTGTAACTTTATGAATCAGACTCGTGCGTGTCCTCTGGGTCGTCCTCGCGTTCATGGTTTTAGGTCTCAAGTCTCACGTGTTAAATATACAGAAACAAGTCAAGATACAAAGTTTTATCTGGTCCCATCACACCTGGTTTAGTTTCTTCTGGTCCCAGAACACCTGGTTCTGCTTCTTCTGGTCCCATCACACCTGGTTCAGCTTTATCTGGTCCCATCACACCTGGTTCAACTTCTTCTGGTCCCATCACACCTGGTTTAGCTTCTTCTGGTCCCATCACACCTGGTTCAGCTTTATCTGGTCCCATCATACCTGGTTCAGCTGCTTCTGGTCCCATCACACCTGGTTTAGCTTTTTCTGGTCCCATCACACCTGGTTCAGCTTTATCTGGTCCCATCACACCTGGTTTAGCTTTTTCTGGTCCCATCACACCTGGTTCAGCTTCTTCTGGTCCCATCACACCTGGTTCAGCTTCTTCTGGTCCCACCACACCTGGTTCAGCTTCTTCTGGTCCCACCACACCTGGTTCAGCTTCTTCTGGTCCCACCACACCTGGTTCATGGTCAATTTCTTCTGGTCCCACCACACCTGGTTCAGCTTCTTCTGGTCCCATCACACCTGGTTCAGCTTCTTCTGGTCCCACCACACCTGGTTCATGGTCAATTTCTTCTGGTCCCATCACACCTGGTTCAGCTTCTTCTGGTCCCATAACACCTGGTTCAGGGACAGATTCTTCTGGTCCCATCACACCTGGTTTAGGGTCAGATTCTTGTGGTTTGGGTCCTGATCGCAAATTTCCACTGCACCCTTTTCTTTATTCACAGGCACAGACATAATATGGTAAAAATAAGTTAATGCACTTCACATGTTTCCCCTGAGGAATCAATGTCTTACTGTGTGTGTGTGTGTGTGTGTGTGTGTGTGTGTGTGTGTGTGTGTGTGTGTGTGTGTGTGTGTGTGTTGCTGTGTCAATAATTAAAGTGAGCAGCTGCTGAGAACACTCACTGCAGGTTGAAGAAGAAGATATTGTGTTTCCATCCAGTGGAGTTGAAATAAAAACAGATCTGTCCAAACTGTAGCGCGTTTCCCAACAATAAACAGGAAATGTGGAATTGTTGAACTCAGTATTTCAACCCAGAAGCAGAACTGGGACAAGATCAGGTCAAAATTCAAAGCTAAAGACTTAATTCAAACTTGGGAGCATGAAAGTTTAAGTGAACTGAGACTTACTGAGAAGCTTCACCTTATAACTCAACTCCAACTGAAATACTTATCATCAGCCATAACCTTCTCTCTAAACATTGATGGCTCCTTTGTCTCCACTTCTCCCACACGCCAAGCACATCGCCAAAACTGCCTTCTTTCACCTCAGGAACATTGCACGCCTCCGACCCTCCATGTCCTCTGCCACCACCGAAATTCTCATCCATGCCCTCATGACATCCAGACTCGACTACTGCAACAGCATCCTCTGCGGCTCACCCACCAAAATCCTCAATAAACTTCAATATATCCAAAACTCTGCCGCCCGACTGCTCACCTCCACCTGACGCTACGATCATATCACCCCGGTCCTTCACAACCTCCACTGGCTTCCTGTCAACTACAGGATACACTTCAAACTCCTACTCATCACCTACAAATCCCTAAACAACCTGGCCCCTCCCTACCTTGCTGACCTCCTCCTCCGCCACGCCCCAACCCATTGCCTCAGGTCCGCCGGTACAACCACTCTTAAAATCATCAGGACCAAGCGCTGGACCTGGGGCGAGAAGGCCTTCTCAGCTGCTGCACCCCCCCCCCCCCTCTGGAATACCCTCCCCATCCACATCCGTCAGGCTCCCACCCTACCATCATTCAAGCAAGCCCTCAAAACACACCTCTTCCAACTCGCTTTCACCTGATAAACCTCTGCACCTGTCCTCCGCTATGTCCCACGCAGCCTCTTCAGTTTGCTTTTATATATATATCAGGTAGAATCACAGGTAGGAATGTGTCTCTCTTCCTCTCTGAATGTGACCCGCCCCTTTGTGTCTGTGTGCGACAGGAAGTGCGGGTACCAGTGTTATGTTCAATGAGAACGGGGACGCTCCCGGACGTTACGACATCTTCCAGTTCCAGATGACCAACCACAGCCATCCTGGTTACCATGTGATCGGCCAGTGGACCAATAACCTGAGACTTAACGTGAGAAGCTAATTGGGTCGAATCAGATTAAACATCATCTGTAGATTCTTAAGTCTTACTCTGTCTCTGTCTACCTGTCTCTGTACCTGTATCTCTCTATGTAACTGTATGTCCCTCTACCTTTCTGTCTATGTACCTTTCTCTCTCTCTCTCTCTCTCTCTCTCTCTCTCTCTCTCTCTCTCTCTCTCTCTCTCTCTCTCTCTCTCTCTGTCTATCAGTTGGACGAGATGCAGTGGTCTGGAGGAGATAAATGGGTTCCAGACTCCATCTGTAGTTTACCCTGTAGACCAGGAGAGAGGAAGAAGATGGTGAAAGGAGTTCCATGCTGCTGGCACTGTGAGGTAAAACATGAGATCTTTGTATTTATTACATGAGGTACATATGATTATATCTACATGAGATGTATTTATGTATTATATGAGGTAAATGTGTGTATATTTATATTATCTGAGCATAGTGATAGATTATAAACAGCTGTTTCCAGTTGTAGATGTTCCTGCTCAACCATTCCTCAACAGTGCAGCCTGAAGGGGGCGCTGAGCTTTAGACTCAAAGAGCATCAGTTCACACCTCAGAGGACCGAATAGTTCATGTCTGGACCTAAACCAGAGACCTAGTGGTTTAGACCCTAGACCAGGACCCCTTTAGTGATCTCTCTCTCTCTCTCTCTCTGACCTGTCTCCAGCTCTGTGACGGGTATCAGTACCAGTTGGATGAGTTTACCTGTGAGACCTGTCCATCAAACATGCGCCCCGCCCCCAACAGAACTGCCTGCCTTCCGACACCCATCATCAAACTGGAGTGGAATTCCCCCTGGGCCCTAGTGCCTGCCTCTCTTGCCCTCCTCGGCATTCTAGCAACGAGCACTGTGGTGATCACCTTCATCCGCTTCAACGACACCCCCATCGTCAGGGCGTCAGGTCGGGAGCTGAGCTACGTGCTGCTGACAGGTACTACTGATAGGTGCTATTAACAGGTACTTCTGACAGGTACTTCTGACAGGTGCTACTGAAAGGTACGATAGCGGGTACAACAGTTGCTATCGGAACAGAACCAGAATTACTCCGTGATCGAAATGTCCTGACGATAGATTTTACCTTGTCTCCCTCTCTGCAGGTATCTTCCTGATCTACCTGATCACCTTCCTGATGATCGCCGAGCCAGGTGCGGTGGCGTGTGCGTTCCGCCGCCTCCTGCTGGGCCTCGGCATGGCCATCACCTACTCCGCCATGTTGACCAAAACCAACCGGATCTACCGCATCTTCGAACAGGGCAAGAAGTCGGTGAGCCCGCCCAAATTCATCAGCCCCACCTCCCAGCTCATCATCACCTGCATCCTCATATCCGTCCAGGTGAGAACACGGGTATCCAACCACAGACCCGTTTCTGTTTCGGGCAGCTTGTGACGTGATTTTGGGTTCATCGCTCCCCGCGTTGTCCTCGTGTTTCAGGTCCTCGGCGTGTTTGTGTGGTTCGGCGTCGTCCCTCCTCACACCATCATCGACTACGAGGAGCTCCGACCCCCAAACCCTGACCAGGCCCGAGGCATCCTGAAATGTGACATGTCGGACCTGTCAATCATCTGCTGCCTCAGCTACAGCATTGTACTTATGGTAACATACTGATCCAGTATTGATCCTTCATTGATCTGCTATTGAAGAGCGGCTCGAATACTGCTTTCAGACGGAGCAGCTGATCTGTTTTCATGCTTCTGATTCCCGTGAACCTCTATTCTGATTTCACATTGGTCCTCGACAGTCGACATTTAAGTGTTTTGTAAAAGACTGTGCTGCATTTGTCGCTAGGTAACGTGCACGGTGTACGCAGTGAAGAGTCGCGGCGTTCCAGAGACGTTTAACGAGGCGAAGCCGATTGGATTCACCATGTACACCACCTGCATCATCTGGCTGGCCTTTGTGCCGATCTTCTTTGGGACGGCCAAGTCCACGGAGAAGGTAAGACCGCAGGATTCATGACCAGTTCCCCCCAACAGGACCAGAAATGTGCTTAACTTTGCACACAAAAAAGGGACGAAATGTGGATGCCAGGAAAGGTCAGTGGTGTCAATAGATTGGTGGAAAAAGTGATACATATGAAGAGACACCCCAAGAAGACCAAGGTGGCAGTGCTGAGTGACGAGGGCCCAGATGCACCATGTCAGCCATATTTGAGGGTCCGCCTACCAAACACATGGCCTTGCCAGAAAAGAAAGAACAAGGTGTAACAAAGCAGGCAAGGGGGTTATCACATAGGATGGAGCCGTAAGTATGTAGACGTACTTTCAAATGAAAAGCTCCAGACAAGCCACTGAAGGGAAGATGTCATGTGACTAGAATGAACAACAACAGAGTTACAATACATTCAATGAATATGACAGAAATGATTAATATAATGAAAATTAAAAGACATGATGAACAGGTTACGACTACCAAAAATACAGTGGATGTAGTTAATAAGGATAATAGAAGCAGGAATAGTTTTGGCAATACTAACAGCAATGCAACTCATAATAATAACTATGATAATAGCAGGAGGTGTTGGGCCGGACCAGGGTCCAGATAGAACCACGACCCATGCAAACCTGTATGGGGAGAAAGCTATTAATGTGCATTAATGTTGCATGGATTCCTACAGCAGGAGAGAGAGAGAGGACACGATGGAGTTGAGCAGAGTTTTGTTTCCTCTGAGGAGAAAACCATGAGCCGTGATATAGAAATCAGGTGAAAGCTGCAGAAAAAGCTGTTTTTAGTGTTTGTGGTTCAGTGTGAGTTCACGAGTGTTTAATGCATCTGAGAAATAAACCAGTGGAGTCATTTCCAGCCAAACGGGGACAGCAGGATTATACAGATTATAAATCAACACAGGACGTAATTATAGAATACTAACTTTGTGAAAACCAAAGTTACTAAGAGCTTCAACCGACAGATGAACAGAAACCGCAGCGTCAGACAGAAACACATCCGATAGATTTATCTGAGAGAAGACAAAGCAGATTTATCATGAAAAGATTATCAGCTGATCTTCTTTCTGCGTCTCCTCTTTCAGGCTGAATTACTCCAATTTAGAGCCTCTCACCAAAATCTGCAGAAGCTGCAGGAATCTGAGGTTGTTAGAATGTGTGTTCAGGATTAACCGATCTAAGACAAACATCTGACAGAATTATTTCATTATGCAAAGAATTACTTCTGTGTTTGACATAATCCTCATTTTAGGTGAGGTGTTCCAGGGGTCATAGAAGAGGTCCTCTGGGTCCTATAGAGCGTATTCACTCACGTGACCCCCATCCATAACAACAAGCTTTGGCGGCCATGTTGGGGTCCATGCACGGCATTGTTTTGCTGTGTTTTATGCCGCTCTTCTTAAAAAATGATCATTATATCCTGAAGGAGACACAATTTCAGTTCAAAACGGCGTGTGTTGAGATTGTTGTACTGTGCCTCATTGTTGGATGTGGGACTAATGATTCAAATTATGGGTTTATCAGCTCAACAAGACAGGCTTGTACTTCAACTTGTCCAGCTTCTCAAACAATGCATCTAACTTACTTCGGCTTCTCTCGGCGTATGAGCGTTAGGACTGTTCTCATGTGTTTCTGTTCATACATCGGGTTGTGGGCACGTTTCCATTGACACACTCGTCAATAATCTCCTTTTGCTTTTTCGCCGAGCGAAAATCAATGTCTTTCACTTGCGCAAAAGGAACTGTGGATGGAAACTCGGGAGGAAGCCGTGAACATGGCAACTTTGTTGGGCAATGTCTGCCTTTACTCTGTGATTCATTTCAAGGTAAAATAAAACACTAGCTACATGGGAACAGCACTCAGCACGGCAGCCAAACAGTCACTGCTGGTCCTGAAGGAGCGCTGGAAGCGGCTTCATCCAGACACTCGTCCTGGAGCCGGAAAAAAAGCCTGATAACCTCTGAAATAACCTTGATTGGTGTGAATACGGCATAAGCCTGCACACTTTTGTACGCCTTGAAACTTTCCTGTGTGTAAAAACTTGTCTCCAGTACTAAGTACGACGCAAGATCCATTGCCTCCACTGGCGGCAGGCGATCCGCGTCTAACTGCTCATCTTGAATCAAAAAAGGCAGAAGGACATGAGCATGCAGGGCTCTCTCATAATCAGACAGCGGAGCGGACACGCTAGTTCAACTTCTTCTGACATTTAATAAGTGGACCCCAAAATGGCGCGATTGCGATGCTGACGTCACGTGAATACGACCTATAGGTGGTTCATGGGTCATAGAAGAGGTCCTGTGGGTCCTGTAGGTGGTTCTTGTGTCATTGAAGAGGTCCTGTGGGTCCTGTAGGTGGTTCTTGTGTCATTGAAGAGGTCCTGTGGGTCCTGTAGGTGGTTCTTGTGTCATTGAAGAGGTCCTGTGGGTCCTGTAGGTGGTTCTTGTGTCATTGAAGAGGTCCTGTGGGTCCTGTAGGTGGTTCATGGGTCATTGAAGAGGTCCTCTATGTCCTATAGTTGGTTAGTGTGCCATTGAAGAGGTCCTCTATGTCCTATAGGTGGTTCATGGGTCATTGAAGAGGTCCTCTATGTCCTATAGGTGGTTCATGGGTCATTGAAGAGGTCCTCTATGTCCTATAGGTGGTTAGTGTGTCATTGAAGAGGTCCTCTATGTCCTATAGGTGGTTAGTGGGTCATTGAAGAGGTCCTCTATGTCCTATAGGTGGTTAGTGTGTCATTGAAGAGGTCCTCTATGTCCTATAGGTGGTTAGTGTGTCATTGAAGAGGTCCTCTATGTCCTATAGGTGGTTAGTGTGTCATTGAAGAGTTCCTCCGGGTCCTGTAGGTTCGGTCCCAGTAAATGTCTTCTTCTATCTACAGATGTTCATCCAGACGGCCACGCTGACCGTCTCCATGTCTCTCAGTGCATTCGTTTCTCTCGGGATGCTCTACATGCCGAAGGTCTACGTCATCATCTGTCACCCCGAGCAGAACGTGCAGAAGAGGAAGAAGAGCTTCAAGGTCTAAACATGGCTTCACTGTGACGCCTCATAGTTGCTGAGTTGCTGCGTTGCTTGTTCTCATGGTTTTTGTGTTGCAGGCGGTTGCCCAAGCTGCCAGAGTGTCTCAAAGATCTCTCAACGAGAAACAGAACGGAGAGACAAAGATTGAACCGGACAGATCGCAGTAATACTTTGCAGTATTACTGTAAATAACAGGTATTGAAACTATACACTAAAGTATACACTGACCTACACTGTTCAACTGAGATTGCAACATGCACACATCTCTATGGATGTTGTCTGTCTGTCTCTCTCACCATTCATGTTCCGCTCAGGATGAACTTTAATAATTTTATCATCATTTACCATCAGGTCAACATGTTAATATGTCCAACGCTTTGGTTGATGACCAAACAGCTGCAGAACTAAAGACCTTTTCATCGGCCTCAGCTGTGTTTGTTAATAATTAGCTAATGGTTGCATGCTATCATGCTAATTTAAGATTGATCTTTAGTGTGAAGTTTACCTCACAACTATGACGAGTTGTCTAAAAGTAAGAAAACAGTCAACAATGAACACAATGTAATCCATAAACTCAAACATTGGCCCAACAAATATTGTGTTTATTATAAAAGGCATTTTAGCATTTTTAATCCCATTTTTCAATCACCAAATCGTATTACAAAAGCAGCTTCCATCAATAAGCCCCCCAGTCTCCTCTGTCCAGTGACTGTGGTCAAAGAGGAGTCCATGTTGCGCCTCACTTCGAGTTTGAGTCAATGTGAGCTAATCCTCGTGAGCTAACGCTTCAATATGTGATTTAAAAGTGTACATTAACACAATATTACAATAATAAACAGGTAATTAGATGAGTAAGCTACAGCCCGGTAACACTCTAGACCAAGATGGAGAACATGGGTAACACCTGCTAAACATTAGCATGTTAGCATTGTGATCAGCCAATCAGACGCCTCCGGTCTTTCAATGTCAGGGACAGGAAGGGGAGGGCCCTGCAGTCACGTGACTTAAACCGCTGATAGTGCGTTCCAGGGGAAAAATGTTTTTGAGTTACAGTTTTAAACGGATTGTTCGAGTTCAAACCCTCAAGAGTACAAACTCTTGACAGATTGTTTACTGTGAGGAGGAAGCAGAGCAGGAGCTACATCAGGATAAATTCATTCCTGAAAGATAATCATCACAGATATTTTGTCTTTTCTTTGCTACTCAGTCTGATGATTGACAGGCAGAGGGCGGGATTTATGTCCATACATTGCATATTGTATGGCCAGGAGGCGGAGCCTACACGTGCCTGTGTTGAACAGGACGAAGATGTTTCCCGACGTCTGGAAGCTGCTGCAGATATTTCTGGAGGAGCTGCTGAATATTTCAAACTGCTTGTTAAAGATTCATCCTGATGTTCGCAGCTGAGCAGCTGTGTGCTCAGGAGCAAGGCACTGTAACCCCGCTTGCTCACGGTTCAATTCCCTGTGGAACAAATCAGCTTCTGTTTCCTTGTCTGCCTGGATGCTCAGAGAACAGTACCATCAACACACAGGGAACCTGGGTCTGAACAAGCAATCTAAAGGTTTAATAGTCTGGCTGTTAGGGTTAGTTTAATCAGTAGGAGCGGTTAGAGGTTGGGTAGTTAGCATAAGTTAAACCAGGTAACCATGAGATAAACTGGGTAGTTGTTCTTAGTCCAGGGTTCTGGAGCGAGGTACTGTCGACCCTTTACTCTGTTTTTATTCTCTCTTTTTAGGTCGCTCCTGATCAGTTCCTGTTCAGAGCCTGATGACATCATCATGAAAATCACATGGTCCCACACACACACACACACTGACCCACAACACGTCAAAATAAAACTATCCAATGGGCTTTTATTTTGAAATTCAGGTTACGAAGAACCTGAAGGAGTCAACTCTGGACTTACTTGTCTGAGTTTTGAACAAGATGAATATTACATGTTGTGACAACAACTTCAACTTGTCACGTCCAGTCTGCTGGTCAGTCACACTCACTTGAAGGACTTACCGGTTCTTTTTGAGGTTCTCCAAGAAACCACTGTCGACTCCAACATGGACGCTAAGAGACAGTACTCACCTGGAGGGACAGGTGGACCATCGGGAGACCAACATTGAAGCATCGAACATAGCAGCAAGCAGCTAATTGTTACATTGATTTTATGAATAGGCTTTTATTTTGATAGCTGTGTCATGTGATTCAGCAGTTTCACTTTCAGTGTTCTTATTCCTTTTACAGTTCAGTACTACATTTACAGTTTAGTACTACGTTTACAATTTAGTACTACATTTACAGTTAACTACTACATTTACAGTTCAGTACTACATTTACAGTTCACTACTACATTTACAGTTCAGTAATACATTTACAGTTTAGTACTACATTTACAGTTTAGTGCTACATTTACAGTTTAGTGCTACATTTACAGTTTAGTACAGCGTTTACAGTTTAGTACCACATTTACAGTTCAGTACTACATTTACAGTTTAGTTGTACATTTTCAGTTTAGTACTACATTTACAGTTCAGTACAAGATTTAGCCAACGTTCAGTCGACGTTCTGCCGACGTTCTGTTGAGCCGACGTTCTGTCAACAATCAGCCATCATTCAGCCAGCGTTCAGCCATTTTATATTGATAAGTGTTCCCGTTTTGATACATAATCAAAGAGAGGAAACATATTCAAAGTGTTACAAACAGTCAAGAGTATACAGTTATATAATTATAGAGAAGAAAAACAAGAAAAGGTCACAACGTGAATATCTCTGCTAACAATTATTTAGCATTCAATACATTTAATTAATTCAGGTTTGTGTATAACTTATAACTTTAAAATATATTTCTGTTGCTCAGCAGTTCAAACTGTTTATGTCCAACCATTGACATCTTCTGAGAAGGAATTCATAGGAGGGACGTCACAGGGGGCGGGGTCAGATGAGGTGGCGTGATGGGGGCGGAGTCACAGGGGCAGTCAAATGTGGTGGAGTCAAAGTGAGGAGCTGATGATGCCGATTGTGACTCCAAACTATTGATGTGGCCGGTTGTTTACTATAGTTTATTATTTATTACAGATCCTTTTTAATCTAGAGTGTTGTGTCGTTCCTCAGCTGCTCTAATAAGTGTAAAGGTCTTATAAGTCAACCGGTTTGACACCTGGTTTCTGACTCGTCCGGTAACCTCAGAGACACTGAAGAGTTCAAACACGCAGTTAATGGGCTTTTGAAACATTCATTTATTTATGCATTCATGTTGAAGAGTCTGCTCCTCAGGATTTAATATTTCAGATTGAGGAGGCAATGAATTATTACTCTGATGGATTCTGTAGTGCCCTCAACAAATAGAGCAACTTATTTTTCCTTTTACCGCAACTGATCAAATTATGAATCTTATGACAACTAATAAATATGTCACACTACTCACACTAAACTCATGTTTACAATAAAATGAGGGAATAAAGCAAGAGATAGTCATTTATATAGACTACTGTACAACCAGAGGAGTCGCCCCCTGGTGCTCATGAGAGAGAATGCAGCTTCAACACATGAAGCATATACTTCTATACAACCAGAGGAGTCGTGACCTTGTGGTAATGAGAGAGAATGCAGCTTTAACACATGAAGGTTAGACTTGAAATTGAGACCATAAACTCATGTTTACAATGCATGCGGGTTAGATTTGTGTCCGACTTGATTCAGCGCTGCTCTGACTGAGAGATCCGGGTCATGATCACCTTTTTTAAAAGAGCTGATTGGCTCTTATTTTTGACAACAAACACTAGGTTTAGTAGAAAATACAAATTTGTCTGTTTGTGATTCTTAACGCTCGATTCTTTCATGTTGTGCACTGAAGGTTTGATTTGTTAAAAAACGTGTATTAATAATAAAGGTTGTTCATATGACACGTATCAAAACGAGCAGCAATGTGTGTCGCAGACATAAAAAGAACAAAGAATAACACACAATGCAGATACAGGTAAATATGTACTCTACACATGAATATATATTTACAAACACAAATGAATGAATCCGAACAAAGTCTGTAAACTACAAGAAGCCTACATATCTAACAGGAAGTTACTGTTCTGTGAATTCCTGTTTATTCTTTTGGTCTCTCTCTCCTCCTAATGCTGCTCGGTTCTGCAGCCTGATCTCTCATCTCGAGCCTTATGTTTCTGAGAGTCTGACGGTGATGATCTGAGCGGAGCTGCTGCCCCCTGGTGGAGGAACCTGACATCACAGCTTTAGCTGCTCCATTTCTTCACTCGACTGTTTCTGTCTGTCAGATCCAACATGGCGGCCTCTGCTGCTTCACGTGAGCTCTTCACGGAGGCAGTGAGAGCGGTTCTTCACTCTTGGCCGGTTCTTCAGGTAAATATGATCCGAGACGGAACCTCCTCAGCCACTAAATCCTGAATCCTAACCCCTAACGTCCTAAACCCTAATCCCTAAACCCTTAGACGCTAGACACTCACCTCTCATCCCCTTACCCCCGAGCTAGTTTGTTAGTGATACGCTTGTGTATTTTTTTTTAAAGTTGTCTGTCAATGAAGCCTGGTTGAACAGAAGTGAGAGCTGTTCTCGTGAGTCTCGCTAGGAAGCAGTGTTGCAGTGTTTGTGTCTGGGGCTTTTATTGTGAAGGAGACAGCGGAAGCAGGAGAAGAGGAGACGCGTTCTAAGAGCGTAAAGAGATAAAGTGGTTTCCGTCTCTTGCAGACTAGGACCTCCGTGTTATTAAGTGTGGCTTCAGCCGCATGGGGTCAGAGACCCCATGCTGGAAGCACACTTCATGTTCTCCTGCGGGCTTATTATTAGTTGGAATGCTGCAAGCATTCCAACTATTGTTCTTCAAATCTTTATTAAACTGTTTCTTCTTCTATTTCTTCCATCCGTATTTTGGACCGTAACTAGTCCTTCATATTTCCAGTTACAGAAAAAAGTTCAATTATTCAAATATTCAGCTAGTTAAGGAGACGATGGCTATGACTTTTCATATTTCTGACTTTTCAAATTTCCAAATTATTAAGCTTTTTATGATTTTTTTTATAATGGGACCCAATGGGGAAATCTTCAAATCATCTCCAACTTCAAACGTTTACAGTTTCTTCATACGTTGAGCTTGAGACAATATTTAAAATTTCACATGTTGACAAAACCTTTAGCTATTAATCTACGCTTTTACATTTTTCATATTTTCTCAATTTTCAAAATTATTCAGCTTTTTATAAAAAAAAAAAGAATGGTTTCCAATGAAGAACATCTTCAAATCCGCTTTCAACTCTTCAACTTCAAAAAGGGAAAGGCTCTGTCATGCCTCCAGCTAGAGACACCATTCCACCTTTAAAATGTTGACAAAACGTTTAGCTGTTATTGTATTACTCATCTTTTTTGATATCTCCTATAGTGTTTTAACTGTAGGCGTTTTCGTTTTATGTTTTTTCCGCACCTTTTCTGCCTTTCTCATTATTGTGTGTTGGGCAGCTCACAGCGGTGACGTCAGACTCCAGAGCGAGGGCACTTGGCGATACACATATTTTAAACTTGCTCTCTACTCGAAACCGTATACTCTTTGGACATAATTTATAGCTCAAAACGTTGGAAATCTTGTCTTCTGCCGTAAACTGCGGTCGATAGGAATCCAACAGATAAGACGTGTTGAGGTCCGACTGAATGGGAGAGCCGGTCCGTCCCCAGCAGCAGCCCTTTGGTCTGTGCATCTACAGGCAGCAGGCACGTAAGCGGCCGCACACGCGAACGGGTCGCGCACATGAACGGCCGTGCTCGCGCGTGAACGTGTTATTATGGTCGCGTGCACGTTCGTGTGTGTGTGCGCGCGCGCGTGTGTGCAGGTCACTTTGGTTATAGACGTCAGGATGAACAGCGTCACTGACGTTCACGTTGAGGTTTGACGGATGGTTTTGTAGACACTCAGTAATATCTGGTCTCTCACCACCTGCACCTGTAGATCAGTGGTTAGCAACTCCGCCTTAGGAGCAAAGGGTCAGTGGTTCAAACCCCACCTGTGACAGATTTTAATTTTTCAAAAAAACTTTTTTTTTTCTTCTGTTGGACTGGACACTGTGGCGGGCCGGGTCGTATGTTTGACACCCCTGATTTAGATGATGCAGTTTTCCTTTCAACTTTTCCAATTATACATTTAAACGACAAGAATTTTCAACAGTTCAATTAAATGACTTTGAACTGTAAAATTTTAGCAGGTATTTTGCCTTTTCTATATTTTCAATAATGATTTGCTATTTATTTATATATTCATCTATTCCGCTATTTTCAGCTATATTAATATATTCAGCTATTTTTACATATATTCAGCTATTTTTTCATTTTCAAATATATTTAGCTATATTTAGCTAATTTAAGCTATATTCCACTATGTTCAGCTATATTCAGCTATTTCTTTCAAATATTTCAGCTATAAGCTTCAGCTTTTTGCATTCCAACGCATTTTCAGCAGGAAATGCTCTTTCTAGTTATTATTATTCTTCTTATAGTCAAACCACTACTCCTCCCAGAGCGTTGCCAGCACATGCGCAAAAATTACATCGAAACGTGCGGTTTGCGCGGGAATCGTGAGGTATGACTTTTCTAAGAGATTCGCCCGTACGTTTTCCCGAAAAATGCAAAAAACATAAAAAAAATTTCACGAAATGTTCATAGAGGGTGGCGCGCCAATTAACAGAGTGAGAAGAAGCGACAGAAACTGTTAAAAAAATAAAACGTATTTTGTCTTTACTCCCACAATGTTCACTCTTCATACACCATTGTTGGATAGAAACGTTGGAAATCTTGTCTTCTGTCGTAAACTGTGGTCGATAGGAATCCAACAGACTCAGACGTCTTGAAATCGGACTGAATGTGAGAGCAAGTCCACCTCGCTCTGCCATCCGCCGCCATGTTAAATCTCCCTCCAAAGCCACGTCTCCCCTGAAGCTCGTACCTGATTTGTAAATCGCCCGTACAGACACATGTTTTATCGTACAGACTCGCCAGTCACAGTATCTGTTCATCAGGTCTTCCTAACGCTCAATATGCGATATCGAAGCAATAGTGGCTTTTAAAGTACCATTTTTTTAAATAGTTTGAAAGGAGTTCCACAGTATTTAGGTCTATTAAGCTCAGCGTAAGGAAGTCCCTTTGAAGTCATCACCATGGCAACCTTTGATCTAACGACCCACAGGTGTTCTCGTTAGGGCAGTTTAACAGACACGCAGACACTTACACACGCACACACAACACAGATGACTTCTGTCTCTCTGTCTGTTTGTCTCACACACACAGACACACATACACACACACAAACAAACAAACACATACACAAACACACACAAACAGACACACAAACACACACACACAAACACACACACAAACACACACACACAAAGACGTTTACGTGTGTTTTATATTGTGTAGTTGTCAACACTGTGATCATTAATAAGGTCATATGATATTTCATATACGTTTGTGTGTGTTCAGGACGTTCAGTAGTTTATTTCCTTAAGTCCACAGTCCAGTCTGCCTCTAATCAGTCTGCTGGCGCTCACTTGGTCACCATGACGACGGCAGCACACAGGTGCTTCATATCAGCCAATCAGTTTAACACACAAACCAACTCAAGTGCTTTGGAGGAGAGACGGGCGTCAGAAACAAAAGCTATATATTGCGACGTCTTACGGCAGTAGTAGCCACACTTTCAAAATTTCTTGCGAAATTTTCTAGTTATTGTATTACTATTATAAAGCAGAGGCACCATAAACCTCTCCAGGGGGGATCCAGAACCCGGTCTGTGTTTACGTCCTCGGGTCTGTGTTTACGTCCCCAGGTCTGTGTTTACGTCCTCAGGCCTGTGTTTACGTCCTCAGGCCTGTGTTTACGTCCGCAGGTCTGTGTTTACGTCCTCGGGTCTGTGTTTACGTCCTCAGATCGCCGTGGACAACGGGTTTGGGGGCGTGTTCGGGCAGCAGAAAGCTGATTGGATGGTGGACGTAGTACAGCAGTATTTCCATGACAATGGTAGGTAACCCTGGTAACGTTTAACCTCTTTTTAAACTAATAACTATAATATATAATAATATAATATCATACAATACATATATAATATGTAATAAACGTGTGTGTGTGTGTGTGTGTGTGTGTGTGTGTGTGTGTGTGTGTAGCTGACCTGCAGCGGGGGGAGGTGGAGGACTACCTAGCTGACCTGATGGATCAGGAGTTTGACACCGTGGTGGATGATGAGAGTTTACCTCAGGTACACACACAAACACACACACACACACACACACACACACACACAATGTAAGATAGTACATGAAGAAACAAAACGGGAAGAGCTACTGGCTACAAAACCAATCTCCTCCGCACCAGTAGACGATCCACAGGTCTGAAAGGTATATATACATTGTGACGTTTAAGGTGGGACCTCCTGTGTTTTCAGCTGTGCGACAGTCTGATACAGGCGTTCCTTCAGTGGCAGCAGGGGGCGCTGCACCAGCTCAAACACACCATCGACACCCTCACACAGAAGAAGAGTCAGAGGGCCAAAGTCACCGCTCCGCCCTCACATTCTGATGAAGGCAGCGACGATGAAACACAGGTATGTCACCTGACAGCTCTCATATACGATGTCATAGTGAAGTGTGATGTCATAGGGCATAGTGAAGTGTGATGTCATGGGGAAGTATGATGTTATAGGAAAGACTGACATCATAGTAACGTATGGCATCATAGGGAAGTGTGATGTCATAGTGAAGTGTGATGTTATAGGGAAGTATGATGTCATAGGGAAGCGTGACATCATAGTCAAGCGTGACGTCATAGTAAAGTGTGGCATCATAGTGAAGTGTGTGATGTCAAAGGGAAGCATGATGTTATAGTGAAGTGTGGCATCATAGAGAAGTCATACGGAAGTGTGATGTCATAGCGCGTGACGTCATAGTGAAGCGTAACATCATACTAAAGCGTGACGTCAAAGTGGTAAATGGACCTGCACAATCAGGTTGTTGTATTTTAAAAAGTAATTCATGTCTCGCTGTGCTCAGGTGATGGAGTGTGAACCCTCCAGTCCATCAGTCAGCAGCAGAGATCCGCCTCCTCCTCCTCCACCTGATGAAGAGCCCGGCTGGACGGTTGTGCGTAAGAAGAAGTGAAGAAGATGTTGTGCAGGATGAACTGTTGAACTCTGAGTCAGCTCACAATTCACCTTTTTGGGATGTGTCTATGTGCGACGCCTAAAAAAACAAGCTGTTTTTAATGAAAGCTGTCAGTGTGACGATGTTCTCCTGAAGGAGAGAACTTCACACGTCTCGTTTGTTTTTTATATTAAACCTGTTGAGTTTACTGTGATGTCATCCCCTCTATAGTCTGACTTTATCACCATGACATATTTGACCTTTACTTCACACTATACTATGACTCACCACACTAGTATGAAAAGTAAAAGTATGTCGTTAAAGAAATCACGAATCATTAAAAACTCCGACAAGCTTTTTATCTTTCATCTTTATTTTCACAGGAGACGAAATATTCCACACAAATAAACAAATGTAAAAAACATGGATGTCACTGGTGATGTCACTGTGACATGGAAGAGGGCGGTTCAGGGGTCATTTCAAGGCACTATTTATTACATGAACATAGAAACAGGTGAGAGCAGGAGGACAGGCCAGAGGTCATCTGAGGTTTACACACTTTGAGCTACAGAGATCAAGGCTGTCAATGCAAACAGCATCATCATCATCAGTGAGGCGGTCGGCTGCTGTACGAAGCTACGGTGTGCTCATCTCAACCAAACAGCCCCCTCCCCCCCATTTAGGAGTCTTAGAAGTCTCTGATCAATATTCAATCAACAATTAGAGGGCGTGTCTGTACAATACAAACTCGGTAAAAGTCAACAGAAGCTTTGAGGCAGAGCGATCAGTAAAAATCAAAGAAACAATAATAAAAAGACACAGACAATATCAGAAATCTGCAGAAAATCATCAGTTACAACAGAAACCAACTTTCAGAAACTTATTTCTAAAGGAGGGAAGTTACACCTCAACTGACGTCACTATAGCACTATACAGGTACTATAGTACTGTACTATACAGGTACTATAGTACTGTACATGTACTTTAGTAATACCATAGCACTAAAAGAGAAAGAAAAGCAGAATGGTTGGGGTTCAAAAAGTTCTTCAAAGACGAGAGACAACATTGATATCACCCTATGACGGAGAAGGCCTAGGAGGACATGGATATAACCCTGTCATGGTGAATCTTAAAGAGGACATGGATAACAAACCTCCTGAGACCTGGACGGTCCCTTAGTTGCCCTATAGTCAGCGATTGTGGTTCCGAGTCTTACAACATTACAGAATACATTGATCACTTCATTAACAACCTCTCTAAACTCCACCCCGGTTGCCTTAAAAGACACCCATCAAAAACCCATCCTGCACCTCCGCTACTTGGGCGACATCTTCGGCCCCTGGGATCGCCCAGTGGAGCACTTCTACATATTTTCGGACATTCGAAATACACATCGCGCCTCGGATTAAACTCAAACATTAACCTTAAACATCTTTCTGTCAAGTTCCGGGACACCGGGATCTTCTTCCAGGAATCCAGCGACCTTAGCAAAACCCTGGCCACTGAAGTCCATTTCAAAAGATACCGACCGACCACGCCCTCTTTCACAAGTCCAGCTACCGCCCCAAACACACCTAAAGAGGTCTTATCGAGTCTCAGCTGATCCGGTTCCAGAGGACTTGCACCCACCTGGCTCGTGTTGAGGCAACCGGCAACTTGTTTGGCGCGTTGAGGTTCAACCCTAACCCTATCACGGTGAAGGTAGAGGACATGAATATAACCCTAACCCTATCACGGTGAAGGTAGAGGACATGAATATAACCCTAACTCTACCACGGTGAAGGTCGAGGACATGAATATAACCCTAACCCTACCAGGACATGAACGTTCGTGGGCATGAGGAGAACATCTGAAATGTCGCTCACATCAGATCCGGTATTTATGAATTATTATTATTATTGCTCTGTGACGCCTTTAAAACCACTTTGAACCCCGAACCGATCTGCTAATCCATGTCGATGTGTCCTTGAGCAAGACACTAGACACCGAATTGCTACCCGTTCTCGATGAATCCATCGTTGTAAATGAAAACCCAGCAGTCAGTCGAGGTGATAATTTCCCTCGTTCCATGAACTCAACACAGACAGAGATATATAACACAAAGGTGTGTACATCAGGGTGTGTCTATGTGTGTGTGTGTGGACATCAGTGTGCGTCTATGTGTGTAGCCACGCGTGCTGCAGACACTGCGCTGCTGTCGCCCTGCGTTCCGGCTGCAGCTCCAACATGGTCAACAGGAAGTCACTGAACTGAGCCGCCTGGTCCAGAGGCCACTCGTACTTCTCCAGCAGAACCTCAAACAGACCCCAAGGCTTCAGGCTGGAGATGTGACGAAGCTCACCTGTGGCAAGGACGGACAGGTGAGACTGGAGAAGTCAGGTGAGACAGGTACACACAGGTGAGACAGGAGCACACGGACAGACTGCCTCACCTCTCCTGTTGAAGTACTCTCTGGAGTACCTGCCAGACAAAGCGAAGGGCAGAGGAATCGCCCCGAGCAGCTCGATGACGTGAGCGATGTGATCTGAACACATAATAAAAAGAGTGACTAAAGTACTCGCTAGTACGAATACTATATACAAAGAATCTAGAAGTGTTCACAGTATGCCGAGTACTATAACGTGTAGTACCTTCATCTCTGGTGTAATCTTCTCCTGAGTGAGGTTCAAAGAGGTAATCTCCTGTTGCCAACTCAAACGCCTAAAACATGTATCAATATATCAATATGCTGAAACAACATCCAACATAAATACAGTACAACGCTCCACTGTGTGTGTGTGTGTGTGTGTGTGAATGTGTGTGTACCATGCAGGCGGTGCTCCAGATGTCAGAAGGTGGTCCGTACTCTGCTCCAATCAGAACCTCTAGAGCTCTGTATTGTCTGGTCTGAATGTCCTCTGTGAAGTGTTTGTGCTGGACGAGAGAAAAAGACAGGGAGAGAGAGAGAGGAGACGTCTGATTGGTTCATACTGACGCCACAGAGAGGAAGAGGAGGAGTCTGTAGCGGCAGTATGAACCAATCAGCGGAAGAGGAAGAGGGACGAAGATGTCTCACCACCCAGCATGCATTTCCCAGATCAGCGATCTTCACTCTGAGTTTGTGGGCGTTCTGAGGATCCAGAGGACTGAGGACGAAGTCCGACGCACTAAACACTAAAACATACAGACATTTAAATGATATCACTGTATTATATACACACACACATGTATTTTATATATGTATCTAAATATATACTGCGTGTGCTATACTTTATCTCTGTATATACACTGTGTACTGGATATACTGGAGTACATTTCCTCACCATCTCGTCCGCTCGAGCACCCTGACTGTGTAGAAAGTGCTGATTCAGACGTCGCTGACATCACAGAGCTGGAGAAGCCTGATAGGCCGGAGGCGGGGCTAGAGAAGCGTCCAGGGGCGTGGCCATTACACCTGTCATCCAACCAGGAACAGGTGGAGTCGGAGCTGGCTTTGCTGTTGGCTGCGGAGCAGGAAGTGTCGCCGTTAATGTTTACGGAGCAAAGGGGTGTATGTGTGTATGTTAGTGACACACACACACACACACACACACACACACCTGTTCTACCACAATAGAGCCTTTATACTCTATATAATACTACTATGTATATAAACTACTATAACACTGAAACATAGCGGGTACTCACAGGCAGCGTCTGCGTCGTCAGACTGGATCACACCGTCCTCCATGTTCTAAACACAAGAAACATGAAGGTTAGAAGGAACTTAGAGGTCCCAGAGGTTCTGGAGGGGAACCCTAACGCCAACACCTCTTACCCCTTACCCTCCTAACCCCTTAACCTTAACACCCCTTAAGCCTTCCTAAACCCCAACACCCTCCTGATCCTTTAATCCTAACCCTCCTAAAACCTTACCCTCCTGACCTCTTAACCCGAACCCCTAACCTGAACACCCCTAACCCCTTAACACCTGAAAGATTATTACCTGTAACCTGTAATATTACAGTACTATTAAGGTAGTACTACAGTAGTATGTAGTACTTTTAAGGTAATATTACAGTACCTGGATGTCCACCAGTCTCTCCTCTAACAGTCTCTGTTGACGCTTTGCTTTCCTCTTTATCTTCTTCTTCTTGTTCTTTGACAGTTTAGCGCCCTACACACACACACACACACACACACACACACACAAAATACAGACACACACAGAGAGACAGGATGAAAGAGTGTAACACAGTGAAGTTTATAGATAAATGGCACTGCTGTTAACTGCTCTCTCTCTTACACACACTCTCACACACACACACACACACACACACACACACACACACACACACACACACACACACACACACACACACACACACACACACACACACAGTTAAATAAACTACACACTAAAGACCACACACTTTCTGCTTAGAGGGTTATTTGGTCTTCATTTGAAAAACGTGACATGCAACTAATCCGTGTTGTACTGGGATAAAACCATAAAACCAGTGATGTCACCATCACAGGCTCGAGTGTGTGTGGTACTGGGATCAAACCAGTCATCCTGAAACAGGTCCTCAAGGGGACGTAAACGATGAGAACACAGCAGGCATCACACCTTGACACTTACCTGTAGATCCCTGGGAGCCGTGCTAACTAAGACACGTATAGGCAGACAGACAGGGAGAGAGAGAGAGACAGGAAGATAACATCAGAAACAGAGGAAATAAAGATTGAAGAGTGGAAAAAGGTAGACAGACACATTGTCAGATAGACAGACAGGTAGACAGAAATATAGTGTCAGACAGACAGACATATAGTCAGAGAGACACACATATAGTCAGAGAGACAGACAGGTGGCCTGACATTCAGTGTCAGAGAGACAGACTAATAGTCAGACATATAGTGTCAGATAGATAGACAGGTAGACAGACATATAGTCAGATAGACAGCCCGGTCAGAACTGTGTTAGCAGACAGTCAGACAGACAGTTCTGTCTGTCTGACTGAAACCACAGCTCCCAGTAACACTGCTATCTGAGTGGAAACCACAGCTCCCAGTTCTAAGTGATCATGTTGACGTTCTGACCAATCACATGGCTGGCCCTCACCTGATGACCCGGAAGGGGGCGGGGCCCCGGCTCTCTGCCAGACGGTCGCTTCGGCGGCCAGCCTCCTAATGTAAACCTCGTCCACGTCCAGCAAGATGTTCTCTGGTTTGATGTCGGTGTGGATGATCTTACACTTCGTGTGGAGGTAGTCCAGACCCTGTAGCACCTGCAAGCACGTCGAGGTCACGTCAGGGTCACAGAGGTCACGTCAGGGTCACGTTGTTGTCGTCAGTGTTTGTGTTACCTGTCTGATGATGGTCTTGACGCAGATGAGAGGAAGTCCCATGTAGTTTGACTTAATGATCCATTTCAACAGCTGATGACCCAAAACCTCCAGAACCATACAGACATCTGAGCGAGGCTGAGGAAACTACTGACCGACCGAGACACAAAGACAGGTAGACAGACAGGTAGACAGACAGGTGATGATGAAGGATACGGATTCCGTTGACTCCAGAGATCTTGAAGTCGTCTATCAGCTGGACAATGGTTTCTCTGTAGGGGTCAGAGGGGTCACTGTCTCTCACCTGTAAACAAGCAGACTGGTTACCTGTGTACCCAGTGTTATTTGAAAAGGTCGTGACCCGGTCTGGTCCACGGGCCGGGAACCTCGGATATAACCGTTTGTACTCACACATCGAAGCAGTTTGATCTCGTCCACAGCCGTCTCGGTGTAGTGTGGAGCGCTCTTCACCACCTTCAGCGCCACAAAACGCTTCCTCCTGAACACAGACACAAATTCAGAGGAATTGACAAAGCTCTAAAAGAATAATTTAAACATCTGTCATTGTGTTTTTTACAAAAAGGTGTGTGTTTCGTACTGCAGATCCCAGCAGAGCCAGACTGTAGAGAAATGTCCCCAGCCAAGTTTTCTGACCACATGGTACCTCCCATTAAACAAATCACCAATCTTCACTGGGTAGTAACCACCTGCAACACAAAGGCACAGCATTGGTAGGTTGACACTGTACTGGACTCCAGGAGGTTGTTGGGAGGGAGATCATTTGACAGCTGTTTTTTTGGCATGAATCGGAAAACAAACCCACCTTTGCAATAATCTGAAGGGTCTTCCTGCTCTTCATCGTCTGAGCCCAGCAGCTGTGCAGGGGGCGGGGTTAACTCAGGAGGAGGTGGACTCAAAGTAAAAGGGGGTGTGGCCATTTGTGGGGCGGCTGATGGCGTCACGGGAGGCAGACCGATGTGGGGGCTCAGAGAGTCGAGGGAGCCGAGGAAGGAGGCAGACGAGCAGGTGGGGGTGTAAAGGTGCGAGGAGACACTGGAGGTGAATGTCACCGAGGTCAACAGGAAGGGGTCCGGGTGGGAGGGGCTTAACTGAGGGCTGGGAGGGGCTTTGGCAGGAACTGACATTGATTCAGATGCATTGTGGGTAATATTGTGTGATAAGATTGGCGGCAATTTGCAAGGGTCAGTTTGGCCTTCTGGCGGACTCTGATCAACATTTCGAAGAGTTCTGTGAGGCGATCTTGAGGAATTCTGGGTAATATTTTGGTTAACAGTGGATGGTGATTGACTTGGACTGTGGGCGGTGTTTTTAAATGTGGCAACAGGTGATTGGCTGAAAATCTGAGGTGTCAACGGCGCCGTCAAGTGGGTGTTTTCAAGAGTAATTTCAGGGGGCACCAGGTGTGCTCCAGGGGGGTCTACTGGATCAAGACAGGGGGGTGTGGTCTTCAGGGTGCTCTGGGGAGGTGGTGAGAGGGATCGAGGGACAGCCTTGGGGGGCATCAGGGTGGGGGTGCGTGGACGGGTCTGTTGGGGCGCTGAAGTGGATCCCTGTACATCTTCGGGACATGATGGTGCCTTCTGTGATGATGTGGTCGTGTCTGAAGCACTTTGGAGCGGCAGCAGGCTGGTTTGGGGGCAACTCTGCTGAGGTGTTGGGGAGAGGCTGCTGTTGGCATTTAGACTCTGAGGGTCACAGAGGTCATCAGGCCTGAAACAGAGGACAATATGGGTCAACACCAAATGTGAGAGGTTATCTCTTAAAACACCAGTTATTTTTTTTCTCAAAAATTGCAAATTGTTTGCATCGCCATACTAAATACAGAATATCTCCTCTCGCACAAGGGCTATTTAAATAATTTTAAAAGTATATATAGAGAAAACACTTGTAAGATTACTTAAAGGTTCATGTTCCTGGTTTACTGGTTGATGATAGAACACAGGAAAGAAATAGAATAATTCCAGGATGTATTTCCTCTTTTTAATTATGCATATCATTGCTTTTTAAATACTTATATATATTATAATTATTTAAAAAGCAATGATATGCATTGTTATATATATATATATATATAGATAGATAGATAGATAGATAGATAGATAGATAGATAGATAGATAGATAGATAGATAGATAGATAGATAGATAGATAGATAGATAGATAGATATATTCTAAAATGTGTTCTCTCTGCAAAGTTTGACTTTGATTAAGTGAAGATAAATATTTTTAGTACTTAATTTAGTGCACATTTCGTGAATCGTAGTTTTAGATCCGCTGAGACAAAATGCCCGAACTTTCTTTCTGGACCTTGAACGCCTCTAGTTCCACAACAGAGGGGCTCTGCACAAACAGATGCACCAATACATACCAAGCAAGTATTGTTTATTCCATAATTAAGTCATATTTCACTTTTTTGGCTGGAAAAAAATGCAATGTGGTTGATATCTTGCTGAGGCTTTGTCTCACAAGGGATTTGGTGGATTGATGGATTCTGGAGGTCGTACGCTTTCCAGAAAGGTGCGCTAATCATGTGTGGCATCAAGCTAGAGATATGAACATTGATGTTTACATAACTTGAAGAGGGGCTCTCTCAAGTCACATTTGAGTCCTCTTGAGTCATGTTCATGGTGTATGTTCATATTTATAGTTGAACTGTGTTATAAACATGTAAAATGGACTTATATACTCTGCATTTCTTTACTATCTCACATCAGTGGCTCTGGTAGTGATTCATGGGAGTACGAGGACTTGGAGAGAAAGGAAGACCTCCTGATGATGCTGGGGCTCAAGAGGGATTGTTCTGATATCTGAGATCTCTATAAAAATTGTTCTCTTGAAGAAGGTGATACAGATCAAAAGAAATATGTTCTGTTTGCATCTGATCCTCTCATGCAAAGATCTTTAAGCTGTGATCACAAATTGTTCACGAACAAAAAAGCAGCACCAAACCGGCGCCTCTATCATTAATGTCATGAAATACACCTGAGCTTCCAGCAACGCAGCCCATTGGCCAGTCGGAGACCACGACTGTACCTGTGCAGCTACATACAGGTGATGATGTCATTCTGACCAAGTGCACTCAGTCAAAGAGACAACATGGATCGTATATCTGTGTCGCACACACACACAGCTGCTCCTCATGAGTCACCGACAGTGTACAGAAATAGAAGTGTGTGTGTGTGTGTGTGTTCATGATTCCCTTTTTGCTTCTATTATCAGAGCCAAGTCTCGGGCCAAGCACCAAACCTAATTCTGTCAGTATAAGACCAGCTAGCTGAGCAAAAAACTGGAAGCGGGGGGGACACACACACACACACACACACACACACACACACGACTCTTAGCCTAGCTTAGCACAAGGATTGGAAGCAGGGGGAAACTGTGCATGACGGGACGCGGCGTCATTAACAGACAACACATCTAGTCCACAACAACAAGAACCAGTCACATTTAGTTATAACAAAACAATCCAAAAAAACTGCACACTCAAGAGCACAATATTAACTAGCGTAAAATTCGATAGAAATCCCTTCAGACCCCAACACTGTGATCAATCAGGTATCAAGTCATATTCATGGCTTTACAACACTATGTTTTATTGGGCAGGCCAATAAAGACAGGAAGTCCAGCAGACAAAGTGATTTTCTCTCTCTCTCACACACACACACACACACACACACACACACACACACACACACACACACACACATACACACACACACACAGAGCTAAATATAGCCTGTGTGTGTGTGAGGGGGTTTCTGCTGGTTTCTTCCTTACCGGTTCTCGTCTGCTCGGGCTCTCCGGTGCTTCTTGCCTCTTCGTCGGTGTCTCTTGGCCGTGGCAGCAGCATCACCGGCTCCTCCGGCGACCGCTGCTGAGAGAAACAACACATCAAGAGTTGTTCTCCATGAGAACATCATGCAGGAACACGACCAGAGGTCCTTTAACAGCAATACGAGTGGCTTCAATACCAGAACCCAGACTCCAGTTAAAGACATGTAATATTGTTCCCTAGTAAAGAGAAGCATCATTCTCTGTGATGTGATCCAGCATTCAGAACATTATTTATATATATATATATATATATATATATATATATATATATATATATATATATATATATATATATATATATATATAATACATTATTACGTCCTGGTCAGGTGACCCTAGAACGATAACAACCAGTTTATCAAGTGTCCGCAGGAGGGAAACCACCTAGATCTGCAGAGACCAGCTGTGAGGATCAGCACCTCCATGCTGGCTGCTTGTGACGTCATCACTAACCGTTAGCCAGTGGGAGCTAGCTTAGTCCGTTATACTTTACCTATTAGCATCCTGGATCCGGGTCTCTGCTCTGGTTATGTACTGACGGGACTCCGAAGGCTCGCGTCAACAAGTTAGCTCAGTAGCTCCGTGATGCGGTAAACTAACCCGGGTGAGAACGGGTTAGTTAGCCTGTTAGCCTGTTAGCTCTCCCTGCAGACCCTTCATGGTCTCAACAGCTGCTGTCAGTCGGACACCGGACACCGGGCTCTGCACATGCGCAGTAGCGAGCAAGCTGAGTCTGGACCAAAGTAGGACCGGAAGCGGAAGTAGACCCTTGTTATATAGGGGGGCGGGGCTATATATATATGTATATATATGTATATATATATATATATATATATATATATATATATATATATATATATATATATATATATATATATATATGGATTTATCTATATCTTTCTATATCTATATCTATATAAATATATATATATATATATATATATATATATATGTATACATAGATATACATATATATATGTATGTATATATAGATATAGATTGATAATATATATCTTGTATATTAATATATGTATATATATACATATATATATACATATATATATATATATAAATACACACACACACACATATCACGCAATGACAATATCAAGTGAAGACATATTATCAATATATAAGATATTGATTGATTTGATGACAATATTATCAATATATATATAAGATATTGATCATGTTTTACCATGATATTAAATATGAGATGAATGTTGTGCCAAGAAGATAAATAATAGTAACAATACATGCTTAAAGTTGGGTCAGATTCATGTTGATCTTGTTGAACTCTGGATTCAGTTTAAGTTCTTCAACGGATCTTTTTGTGTTTATTATGTTAAACTATACAACAGGTTTTTGTTAAAAGACTTCTATATTTATTAAAAGTAAGTCAGTACTGAAACTCGGGAATGATGTTGACAAAATTAAAGTACATGAAAATGAAACACTGACGGAGGGAACTGTTCAAACTGTAACTTTATTTTTACATGATACAAATTGTTTGGCCTCTGGCCTCTTCACAATAAAACCCATTTCCATTGCAGACTGAGTCCTCTTCGTCATTTTCGTCATCCTTATCCTCCAAGAGGTATTTACAGGCACATTTACACACGGTTGGCAAACTGTACAGTCAGTAGAAAAGCAGTCTGTGCTTCATCACATCTGATCCAGGAGTCATTTCATACAAACCCTTTAAAGTTTTTATTCCCTTGTAGAAAAACCGTTTCCGTAACAAATAAGAGCTCGACCAATCAGAGCAGAGGATCTGTTTCATTGCGTCCCAGAAGATTAAAAAACTGTACAAAGATCAGAAGGTCGAACTATGACCTTCTGGCACCATTTACATACAATATCAGTGACACGGTTTTCATTTTAAAACAAATCATCATCACACACATGCAAAATTCTAGTCTGATCAGTGAACTATAACTACAGGTCAAACACAGGCTCCAAAAACAAGCAAGGCCTAAACACAGAGGAGAGATTAAAGATTCAGATCAAACAGAGATAATCTTTAGAAATATTAGAAGAAGAAAAGTAGAGAAGGAAGATCATTCAACAAGCGTCTCATTTTATACCAAAATCTGTCTGATTTCTGTTCATCAGCAGACAAAACCGCCGATAGGAAGTCTGTTTAGTTATTGCCTGATGGGATAAGTATCAGTAAGAGTCCATTTACACTGAAACACAAGTATCCTGTCTAGTGTCCAGAAGAGTCAAGGAAGTATCCTGTCCAGGAAGTATCTTGTCCAGTGTCCAGGAGAGTCCAGGAAGTATCTTGTCCAGAAAGTATCTTGTCAAGAGTCCAGGATATATTCTGTCCAGTGGAGTTAAGGAAGTATCCTGTCCAGGAAGTATCTTGTCCAGTGTCCAGGAGAGTCCAGGAAGTATCTTGTCCAGGCAGTATCTTGTCAAGATTCTGGAAAGTATCCTGTCCAGTGTCCAGGAAACATGATGTCAAGAGTCCAGGAAATATACTGTCAAAAGTCCAGAGGAGTCCAGGAAGTGTCTTGTAGAATCCAGGAAGTATCCTGTCCAGTGTCCAGGAAAGTCCAGAAAGTATCCTGCCTCGACTGTTAGAACTCCACACTGCTGCCTCGTGACGATTCCACACAGAAAACACACAAACAGCTGAAAGACGAGCGACAGCTGACATCTGGAGGCTGAAACCAAACCTCTGAGTTACTGGCAGTTCCATCGGCTGCTTCACATCCAGATACAAGAAGATGGATTTAAACCTTTTAACACTGAAAATTGGTATTGCTTTCTTTTACATCATAACATGTTAAAATCTCAACTCAATCTAGTGAGTAAAAGAGCTGTGATTGTGTTGGTCAACCTAGCATAATGCTATGCTAGCTGGAAACACTCAGACGATTCAGTTGTTGTTTTCCCTCCGTGGTTCAATAAGAGTTGAGACATTTTAATTAATTTATCTTCCCATGATGCAATGGGATCAATACGGCTGCTGTAAGAACACACAGACAGCGCCATCTAGCTGCAGGTAGGAAGGCACAGCTGGAATAAATAGGTATAAATAGGACTTACAGTATGTACATGTAATAAGTTAGTAACACACACACACGCACACACACACGCACGCACGCACACACACACACACACACACACACACACACACACACACACACACACACACGCACACACGCACACACGCACACGCACACACAATGATTCTTGTTCCTGTTTGTTAGTCAACAGTTATCTGATTTCATTTTTAAAAAGGAGGATTCTCTTTTCTCCGCTCATCATCCTCATTGTGAATTCAGAGGCTGGACACACTGTAGCTGGTCTTTGTAGTTCTGTAGTTTATACAGGAACACTTCTCTGCTGTGTGCTGATTGGCTGGTTAGATAAATCCAGCATCTGTCAGAAGTCGTCAGGTCCCTCCTACACGGACCGGCAAGTAAAGCAGACCTGAATCCTGGCGAGTCAGTCTGGACCTGGACCTGAGGAAGACTGACTGGGACCAGTGAGGGTCCTGAGGGTGTCAGGTTTGAGTCTCACTGAACTTGATTATGTTATTGTGTTCAGTAAAAACACTAAAGCTTAAAATCTTAAAATCTTTGAAGCTCCGGACGCAGAGTTGTGCTGGTTTCAGTAGTAAAAAGCTAAAAACACTGTTGATAAAAAATATACAGCATGTTTGAGATCAGCAGGCGAATCATCAATACGTGTGATCGATAGAGAAACTATTCTGACTCCACGCAGACAGCAGAACCGCAGGGAACTCTGGGAAATGTAGTGCAAGGCAGTAGGCGATGATGAAGTCCTCTGATTGGTTCGATTGTCAGGTCTGTCTCACGGTTCAGGTTTAGTTTGAGGCTAAAGAACCGGGTTCTCCTGAGTCTGACTGTAGACACACACACACACACACACACACAACACACACACACACACACAGCAGGAAGACAATGTTAACAAGAGTCCAATGATTTCCAGAGTTCTGCAGATGTCCAACAGGAAGCTCGTCCCAGTGTCTTCGGGCTCAGAGGTCATTAGAGGTCATCAGAGGTCAGTGACCTTGTTCTCCACCAGGGCGGCGACCTGCTGCAGCCGATAGGCCAATTGCATCTTCTGACCTGAGCTGTCCTCCTCCAGAGACATGATGATCTGACACAGGAGACACAGGAGGGAGAGAGACAGACAGGCGGGAGAGAGACAGACAGGTGAGAGAGAAACAGACAGGCCAACAACACAGAGCCAGGTCAGCGCGAGAGACAGGTGGACATATGTGTGTCTCTGTGTGAGTCTCTCTGTGTGTGTGTGTTTGTCTGGTTGTGTGTTTGTGTGTGTGTCTTGTTGTGTGTTTTTGTGTGTGTGTGTTACCTGGTCATAATATTTGTTGATGTACTTGTAGAGTTCATGAAGAGCAACAAGACTGTTCATCTCTGAGGCAAAACTCTGCGGACAGGGTAAAAAAGTTAATGTTGTTCACACACATGCATAAATATATACACACACACACATACAGTATATATATATATATATATATATATATATATATATATATATATATATATATATATAAATATATATATATATATATATATATATATATATATTTATATTTATATTTATATATATGTATACATTACACATTACACATTACACTGACCCCGGACAGTTCAGTCAGAGTGGAGTTCATCTCCTGATAACAGCCGGACGCAGCGCTGTGGATATCACTGTAATACCTACACACACACACACACACACACACACACACACACACACACACACACACACACACACACACACACACACACACACACACACACACACGTAATTTACACAAAAACAATAATTTACAGTGTTGGTCAAACTTGAAGTGAAATGAGTACATGTGTATGGTAACTGTACTCACTGTACAAGTACATGTGTACAGTGAGTGTACTTGTACAAGTGAGGTGAGTCCGACAGGAAGCTGTCTCACCTCTCCACCAGCTGTTTGTATCGGGGGATCTCTCTGGCGTACAGCAGCTTGTTGACAGGAGAATCCTGATTGGACAGAAAGTTACCATGTGGTCACATGACTACCCCACAGATACTGAACATGCAGACAGACAGGCAGAGAAAGAGAGAGGGAGGGAGGGAGAGAGAGAGAGAGAGAGACAGAGAGAGAGAGAGAGAGAGAGAGAGAGAGAGAGAGAGAGAGAGAGAGACAGGTCGTACCCGTCCCACTTTGTGCTCGGAGGTGGTGCAGGAGTCGATAAAGGTCTGAGCGATGACGGACAGGACGGCGTCGATGCTGTCGGTGACCTGAACGTCCAGAACAAACTGAGGGTTCTTCAGGATGTTCACCCAGAACCGGAGAGGGAGACTGCAGAGAGACAGACGGGTCAGAGGGACAGAGACGGTGGCACAGAGAGAGACAGACAGGTGTGCGGGCACGTCGCTCACCTGTTGGTCTTCCAGATGTGCACTGTCTCGGGATCGTCGATCCCGTGCTTCTCCGCCATGTCGTCCAGGAAGTCGAAGAAGAACCTGACAGCGATCGGAGGCGGCCGCTTGGTGCTGAGGATCGCCACGAAGACGTCGTCCACAAACTTCTGCAGCGTCCCCTGTGAGAGACAGACAGGCGGAGGGAGAGACGGGTCAGCACACAGACGGGTAGAGAGAGAGAGGCGGGTGGGCTGGTGTGCGTGTTCTAGGTTCTACATGTTCTGAATGGTTCTCTTTGTGTTGACTATGGGTTATACATTCTAAATGGTTCTCTTTAGGTTTGTTGTGGGTTCTACAAGTTCTAATGGTTCTCTTTGTGTTGGTTCTGGGTTCTACAAGTTCTAATGGTTGTCTTTGTGTTGGTTCTGGGTTCTACAAGTTCTAATGGTTGTCTTTGTGTTGGTTCTGGGTTCTACAAGTTCTAATGGTTGTTTTTGTGTTGGTTCTGGGTTCTACGTTGTTCTAAATGGTTGTCTTTGTGTTGGTTCTGGGTTCTACGTTGTTCTAAATGGTTGTCTTTGTGTTGGTTTTGGGTTCTAGATTTTCTAAAGGCTTCTCTTTGTGTTGGTTCTGGGTTATACATTCTAAATGGTTCTGTTTGGGCTGGTTCTGGGTTCTACATGTTCTAAAGGTTTCTCTCTGTGTTGGTTTTGGGTTTTACATGTTCTTAATGGTTCTCTTTGTGTTGGTTCTGGGTTCTACATGTTCTAAATGCTTCTCTTTGTGTTGGTTCTGGGTTCTACATGTTCTAAATGGTTGTCTTTGTGTTGGTTCTATCTGATCTGGTTTTATCTGATCTCTACATGAGGTTCTACATGTTCTGGGTTGTTCTCCACATGGTTTTTCACACATTGCCTTTCCAGATGTTGTGCGGTACCTTCATGGACAGCAGGCGGGTCAGGTAGATCTCCGGGATGGCCTTGGCTCTCTCCCGTTCCCTCATGCTGCTCTTGCGGTGCTTTGGGATCTCGGGGTCTTCGCTGCTCTTCACCAGGTGCCACAGCCGCAGACCCTCGTCTTCCTCGCCCTCCAGCATCGGGGTCTCTGCAGACGCACAGGGAGAACCTTGTATCTGACAGCGCTAGAGGTGTTGGTTCTAAATGGTTGTCTTTGCGTTGGTTCTGGGTTCTACGTGTTTTAAATGGTTGTCTTTGTGCTGGTTCTGGGTCCTGTGTGTTTTAAACGGTCGTCTTTGTGTTGGTTCTGGGTTCTACGTGTTCTAAATGTACTTGCGGTTGAATGCACTTGTTGTAAGTCGCTTTGGATAAAAGCGTCAGCTAAATGACATGTAATGTAATGTAAATGGTTGTGTTTGTGTTGGTTCTGGGTTCTACGTGTTCTAAATGGTTGTATTTGTGTCGGTTCTGTGTTATAGATGTTCTAAAGGGTTCTCTTTGTGTTGTACTGGGTTATAGATGTTCTAAATGGTTCTTTGTGTTGGTTATGGATTCTAGATGTTTTAAAGGGTTCTCTTTGTGCTGATTCTATCTGATCTCATTATGAGGTTCTACCTGATCTTGATATGAGATTCTACATGCTCTCGATATGAGGTTTTATCTGATCTCAATATGAGGCTCTATCTGATCTCAACATGAGGTTCTACATATTCTGGGTTGTTCTCTACATGGTTCTCTCTCTGCTGGCTTTTCACATATTGCTTTTTCAGATAATCTAGATGTTTGATATGATTCTGTGATCTTGTTCTGTTTTCGGATGTTCTGCTTTTGGATGTTCCCCATGTTCCACTTCGTTCTGTGAGTTGTAGATGTTTAGAGGCGTTGTGCTCGTACTTTCTCCAGTCTGGAAGACCTGGTTGACTCCACCTGAACTCTGGGAACGTGGAATCAGAGCGACTGTTGCTCCATCTGGAACCTGAAGAACGAGAGTTTAATGTTTAGCTGAGGGGTTCTAAACAGGGACAGAGAACATGAAGAGAACATGAGGAGAGCATGAGGAGAACATAATGGGAACATGAGGAGAACATGAAGAGAACATGAGGAGAACATAAGGGGAACATGAGGAGAACATGAAGAGAACATGAGGAGAACATAAGGGGAACATGAGGAGAACATGACGAGAACATGAGGAGAACATAAGGGGAACATGAGGAGAACATGAAGAGAACATGAGGAGAACATAAGTGGAACATGAGGAGAACATGACGAGAGCATGAGGAGAGTTGAGGAGAGTTGAGGAGAACATGAGGAGAACATGAGGAGAACATGAGGAGAACCGGAAGAAGAGAAAGGGCAGGCTGTGATTGGTCGGTACCTTGTAGTGCTGCAGAGTGTTGACTCGTTTCCAGCGACCTTGAACCACTGCGGTGACGTCATCGTCTGACAGGGTCAGGTGACCCGCTTGACCCGAGCGCCACTCTGTCAACACAGGAACAAGGGTCAGTATGAGCTGTCAATCAAACCCGACAGGTGAGACAGGTGTGTGTGTGCGTGTGTGTGTGTGTGCGTGTGTGTGTGTGTGTGCGTACCCAGGTCCAGACTGTCTGCTGCTGGTCTCTGACTGAACGGAGCTCCTCTGTAGACCTGATCCAGGATCTTATCCTTTACCTGCTCACAGACAGACAAGTGAGAGTTAGACAAGTGACAGGCAGACGGACAGGTAGGTGACAGGCAGACAGACAGCTAGGTGACAGGCAGACAGACAGCTAGGTGACAGGCAGACAGACAGCAAGGTGACAGGCAGACAGACAGGTGCCTACTTGTGTGATAGTGTCGGTGTCCAGCACTTTAACAGGACAAGGTTGAACCTCGACTCCATTCTTTACCAAGACCATCAGAGTCTGAGGGAGAGAGACAGATATGTGTTGTTGTTATCGTTCTTGTTGTCTTTGTGTGTGTTGTTGTTGTTGTTGTTGTGTCCTCTACCGTGGAGCAGTAGTCGATGTCCTCTCTCAGCAGGTGGCTGTCGTTCAGTGTTCGTTTGGCTTTCCCCGTCACCGTGTCCACGGGCCCTTTGTCCACCTGGTACTTTATGGCTCTGTAGAGCATGTAGAGCGGCTCTCCCGCCACCTCCTGACAGACAGATGAGGGTGAGACAGGTCAGGTTCTCCACAGACAGGCAGACAGGTAGGCAGAGACGCAGAGAGACAGACAGGCAGATAGGCACGAACCTTGAGGAAGGAGTAGAGGCAGATCGACATCCAGTTGGTCAACATCTTCTCAACGACTGTCTCTGTCCTGAAACACAGACAGACAGACAGACAGACAGACAGACAGACAGACAGATAGACAGACAGACAGACAGACAGACAGACAGAAGAACATACTTATTAGTTACAAGTTAGAAAAGCAGCTTCTACCCTAAATTATCCAAAAAAAACTGTTCAGCAAATTTGGACCGGGGGCTAATTTGGTTCTCCGGTGCCAGAACACAGCAGGACCTGATGTGAGGAACCAGGACCCACACAGACCAGTTAGGGGTCGAGGAACCAGGACCCACACAGACCAGTTAGGGGTCGAGGAACCAGGACCCACACAGACCAGTTAGGGAATGACAGAAGCACCTGAACGGTCTCTAGGTGCGTTGGTTTTACGTACCGGCGTAGCATGAGTTTGGGGTTCTTGGCGACGTACTGCTGGACCAGGTCCTGCAGCAGACTCTTCATCACCTCGGTGAAGTACTCCAGCTTGTCGTGCAGGGCGATGGTGAGCAGGCTGGCCACGTAGCCCCGGTCCCTCTGAGAGAACCCCTGCTGGGCCTCCAGGGTGTGGATGAACTGGGAGACAGAGAACACGACACGTCAGCAGCTGGTCCCGCTTGTCTCCGATCAGGATCAGTGTCACATGATCAGCGTTGGTTCTGGGTTCTACATGTTCTAGAGGGGTCTCTTTGTCTTGGTTCTGGGTTCTACATGTTTTGAAGGGCTGTCGTTGGGTATATCCTGGGTTCTATATGTTCTAAAGGGTTCTTTTGCGTTGGCTCTGGGTTCTAGATGTTCTAAAATGGTTGTCTTTGTGTTGTTTATGGGTTCTACATGTTCTAAATGGTTGTCATTGTCTTGGTTCTGGGTTCTACGTGTTCTAAAGGTTTCTCGTTGGATATATTTTGGGTTCTACATGTTGTAAAGGGTTCTTTTTGTATTGGCTCTGGATTTTAGATGTTCTAAAATGGTTGTCTTTGTGTTGGTAATGGGTTCTACATGTTCTAAAGGGTTCTCTTTGTGTTAGCTCAGAGTTCTAGATGTTCTACAATGGTTGTATTTGTGTTGGTTCTAGGCTCTACATTTTCTAAAGGATTTGCTTTGTGATGGTTATGAATTAGGTATGTTCTAAATGGTTATTTTTGTGTTGGTTATGAACTAAGTATGTTCTAAATGGTTCTTTGTGTTGGTTCTGGATCCTAATCTTCTAAAGGGTTTTCTTTGTGTTGGTTCTGGGTACTACATGTGCTAAATGGTTCTTTGTGTAGGTTCTGGATCCTACATGTTCTAAATAGTTGCCTTTCTGTTGGTTCTACGTTCTAAAGGGCCTAAAGGACCAGCGTCACATGACCCACCCTGGTGAGGAACAGTCGGTTGTTCAGCAGGTTGCTGAGCTGCTGGAGGCCCTGCTCCACCGTCTGCCTCCTGGACTCTGGCAGGTCCAGCTGCCGGCTCAGAGGCGCCACCTGCTGGCCGGGAAAGAAGACCCTCTCCGCGTAGGTCCTGTAGTCCAGCAGGGGGAGCCCCGGGCCCCCCACGTCGCTGCTCAGGTCCATCATCTCTGTCATCAGGTCTACAGAACAAAGACGTGACAGACAGAGGTGCAAAACATGGAGTCTGAATGGTTGCTGGTTCGATGTGTGTATATATATATATATATATATATATATATATATATATATATATATATATATACTACTGTTCATGTACGTATACATTAAAGAGGTTTGTGTACCAGTGAACTCTTTGCGACATTGATCTCCAACGTTGATCTCCAGAGTTTCCAACTGCAGCAAAACCTTCTTGTAGTCTCTGAGAGCCTGTTTACTCTTCCTCCTACACACACACACACACACACACACACAGACACACACACACACACACATGTAGAATTAGTAAAAAGTCTTCGACAGACAGACAGACAGACAGACAGACAGACAGACAGGGACTTACCTGTACATGAGGATGACGACCAGCACTGACAGGATAATGACAGCTGCTCCCGCCCCCAAACCAACCTGAGCAGCCAATGGGACGATGGACAGAGAGTCACTATCGTACTGAACCAAGCCCAGGTCCACCCGCAGGTTCCCCATGAACACCTGAGAGACAGACAGGGAGACAGACAGTGAGACAGACAAAGAGACAGACAGGGAAGGAGAATAGTATTTACATTTTGTACAGCCCAAAATCACAAACTTTCCTCAGAGGGCTTTAAAATCTGAACACAAACAAGTGTATAGTAGTAGTAATAATATTAATATGAGTAAAAATAATAATATAAATGATTAATATTCATAATAACTACCTGGAGGCTGGGCAGCTCGTTGCTGTCGTCTACACTCATTGGCTGGATCTCTGGAGGTTCACAGTACAGGTGAGTGTTGTCCAGAGTTTTGACATCACACTCCTGGTCTCCGAGTCGAGCCCTCACTTCCTGTCTAGATATGGCTCTGGTCAGGTCCTGGCCCTGAGGGAAGGCCACGAAAACACAGACACCAGGTAAGAATCACCAGGTGAGAGACATCAGGTAAGAATCACCAGGTGAGAGACACCAGGTAAGAGACACCAGATACCAGGTGAGAGACACCGGACACCAGGTAAGAGTCACCGGGCGAGAAACACCAGGTGAGAGACGCCAGGTAAGAGACAAAAGACACCAAGTGAGTGTCACCAGGTGAGAGACACCAGGTGAGAAACACCAGACACCAAGTGAGTGTCACCAGGTGAGAGATACCAGGTGAGAGACACCAGGTAAGAAACACCAGACATTAGGTGAGAGACACCAGATGAGAGACATCAGACACCAGATGAGAGACACCAGG